>NW_027137581.1:1442366-2003990 GCF_001692895.1 Cenococcum geophilum 1.58 | reverse complement strand
AATTTCCGAACCGTGTACCAGACGATCATCATTATAAGCTGATTAATCTTTATGTAAGCAGCTTGTGATTGGATGATCGTCTGGGACCGAGATAACCACTCGTACCTCGGGAGCAGGCTGAGTCAATAATATTCTCATCCTTCGTTACTACTCCACCTTATGGAGTCCTCACACACCATACACCTGCATCCCAATGTAACACTTATTATACTAAAGTGACTTCTGCCGCACGAAGGGATAAACTACGTTAGCCAACTGACGCCCACCCAGTATCGGGTCGAGTCTCAACCCTCAAAACCAACCCGACCCGACCCGACCCATTGTGACATCTAGTAGAGGCTAACCACTAATTATTTAAGAGTATAATTAATTTATATATACCCCTAAAGCATTAGAATTTAAATATCTTATAGCTATATTATAATGCTAGTTAAACCTGTCTCTCATATAAATTTGCAAGCCCTCGCGACATTTTGGCGAGGCAACGGCTTTTTCGGGTGGGCCTCGCACCTACAGTTTTCAACAAACGTCATTAGCCAACCGACCGTTGATTACGTATAGCAAAATATCCATGATCCGCCCAGCGAGTTTACTGATTGCGAGAATGACCCTTTCTTATAGGAGGTCCAGCTTCTAACCCACAGCCATTCTGCTATCAACTCTAAGTCGACCCAGTCAATTCAATACGACGCAGTTCCCATCTATCACACTACTACGGGCAACCACCCTCCCGTGAACACGTGTCGGAGAGCATCCCTGGCCTCTGCGGAAAAGAGCAGCATTCCCAGCTTCACATAGCTCAAGCCGAGCCTTTTGGGTTTCAACGTGGTTAGGTTGACCATTCAAATCCTTATACTACACACCCTCATGGATCGAATCGGGCTTAAGGCTATCCAGTGGTCATCTTCTCGCACTGACAGTTTAAGGCGCCAAAGGCTTGTATGGCTGACGTTCTAGAATCCTTGCTATTGGTACGGATCTATAAGTGGTCGCGCTCTCAGCAGGGCGTCCGGATAGCTCCACTCAACGAAGTTGCTCACATTCGAGTTTGGAAGCGATAGGAACTTGCCTAATCCTCATTACCATACCACATAAACCACGTCACAAATGCCTTCAGACGCCGAATCAGCTCGGCGGACTGCAGAAGCTCGTGCTGCAGTTGCTGCCTCGCTTACTTCTGTTGGAGGTTCAGTTGACGCTGAACTCCGGACGCGAGCCGCAGACCTTCACGCGAATTCCGCTGCTATCACGAAACAAGAGAACGAGCTGGCCAAACAAGCCGCGGCGCTAGCCAAGCAAAGCGCGCAGTGGCAGAAATTGGCAGACACAAGTACAAAGAAGTTGAATGAGATTGGAGATATTCAGAACTGGGCCGAGATGATTGAACGGGATCTCCTGGTACTAGAGGAGACATTGAAACTGGTGGATGTCAAGAAGGCTCCAGAATCAGCAACCGGGACGAATGGGTGGGCTTGAGGGAGTATCTCTCTTCAAAAACAACAGTCCACATTATACCGCGGGAGGATGACTGTTCACCTGATTTATCCCAACATTGTTTGGCCCGCTATGCCTGACCCTCCCCCCGGAAAAGCAAAATTGCAGTTTTCGGCAGCCTTTTAGCTTTACAAGATACCACTCAGTTTCATCACGTTCTGTGACTTTCGGTATTAGGCATCGGTAGTCATGGGCAGGCCACCATCATGGTATACTAGGCTAAGGGAGCAAAATGGCAGTTTACCTCAACTAGACTGGTTAGCTGAAATCATATCAGTATATCAAGTGTTATCCAAATTTGGATAAGTGAACTAAGAATTGATCGCTTGCTCTCCATTGATTAATTCCGTTCGTACCTATATTGTGCTGTTCCTAATGTCACCTTCAGGGCCGATTTGATTCTGGCTGGATCGAGATGCCCTCTTTCGTAGCTTGTTGCGGAGCGCTGCTGGTCTTTATCGGGATTTCTGACAATGAGTGATTTATACCAAGATATCTTTGGATGAGATATATCTGTCTGGAATGAGCGCTCGCTCTAATTTTCCGATACTAAACATAGCTTGAACACGTCTATTATATGCAGTGTCTAGGAGTAAATGCATAGATAGTGCTTTGCCAATCCTGGATGACGTGAAACTGTGAAGCCCTGAATGCTTCGCTATTTTTTCTAGCGATGATTTCACGCTGCCCTAAATAAATGCCAAGACTGCCTTGGCTTCGCGCGACTAACCTTAGATGTACCTCGAACTTTATGAACTCACTCAACACCATCATCCACCCATCCTTCTCTCTGCTCATTCACCACAAGAGTTCGTTGACAGTAGCTTCCCGTTGCTGCCGTTCCTTTCACTCTCTGCCGTTGTGAATCAAGAAACGCGCCTGCACCGTGGTTTCTTGCGGCTTCGGCTCTACATACATCATCGCCTCAATCACCCTCGACCTTAATTTTGCACCACCTTCCAGTACACTCCGCTGCTCGGTCAGCCCTTTCATTTAGCTCTTTAAGCAGTTGCCTCTACATACTGCTTTGTACTCTAGATCACGGCCACCGAGTGGAGAAAATCTTAGCTGCCTTCACGATTACCCGCAGAGCCTCAACACAACTTCTCAAAGCCTTTCAGGCAGCTCGCTGCATCAACGCGCAAATCTCAAGCTTCCCCTAAGCCACATTTTCACTTGAATTGCCTGGGTTAATACAGAGAGGCTTACATTAACTTGAGGAAGGCTTGCCTTCCAAGTGGCCGTTGTCGTCATGGTGAAGATCAAGAAGACGGCCACATCAAGACATGAGGCAACTTTAGTATATTCTCCCAAACTTTTGCCTTGACGAAATCTAGAATCTAACTGCTCTGTAGTCCCCTATGATATCGGACTTCGTCAAGGCGACAGCTTCGATACCTCTCTTTCAACTCCCCGCTCATCTCGCCTCATTTCCTCGACAATGGCCTTTCCCTAGAGGCGACTTATATCATTGGATACCAGTTCTGAACCGCTTAGACGGAATATTAGAACTATTCAATCAGGAATATGGCTTGGCTAATGGATCCCAGACACAACCATTTGAGAGGCGGCTTCTGTTAAAAGGCGACGCAGAGGATAGAAAACCAGCCTCAGAGTCTTCGCCGAGCGATGGCATTCTTGATGAGCTGCATTTCTCGCCAGATGGCGATCGTGAGTTGGTTGAGCAAGTTCTCTCGTTCACAAGACTCCTCCTGGAGAACTGCGGAAATAGGAGCTTGTATGCTAGCAGTGGTCACTTGAACAACTTGCTAAACACAACATCAATCTCACTCCTTAAATCTGCGCTCCGGTTGAGTCTTCGTCTTGCTCAACGCTTCCATGNTTCCCGATTGCGCTTGGCTCCGACTTCCTTACATAGCTCACTCCTAGCAAGCCACTACAATATCAACCTAGAAAAGGTCCACAAATTGGCCTCACCTTTTACGAAAGGGCCCCAATCGGTTCCTATTCTTAGTACGCCCACATCTAAGGGAAAAGAGAAAGCTCCTTTTATTTCCGACGGCAGGAGCGCTATGGACAAAATAAATGCTGCAGATCTGGTTTCGATGGTCAAGGACGATGTTCCACCATCAATTCTTGGTGAGGAGTGGGGTGGTGTTTTACTGTCTTACTATGAGACACCATCTGCTTCTGGGGAAGGGGCTAGCAAGGCTCAGGAGATCCCCACATCTCCTGCTACTCCGAAGACACCCACGCCTGTACGTCGAGCGTCCAATTTAGGTCCTAATCAAACACCCCGGCAGAACCGCACGATGACGGCTGAAGATTCCCCCACTACGCCTACTGGGCCTAGTAGTCGTGACCCCGACCCAGCTCGTTCTTCTGGCTTGAAAGTGTTCGAATTTCCTTCTGCTAAGCTTTCGACTACACCTGCACATGAGCTAGTGAAGCTAGGTTTATCCGAGGTTCCTGAGACATCTCATTACGAACTATTACACAAAATTCGTGTTGCGAAGGCTCTCAGCTCTCCCAAATCTACTCGGGAAGATATTGTTGCTATCCGCCTGCTTGCCATTGCGAATCTAGCTTACGTCCATCCAGAGAGCACATTTCAGCAGAAGATAGGTCAACAAGACTCTGACGAACCCCGTCGTCTTCAACTTGCGTACCAACTTTCTGAGCTTGTTCACCCTCCTGGGAATGGCGAGTCGGGGATCTCAAGGGAGCTTCAAACATATGCCCTTAGCACTTTGGAGGCTCTGACGAAGCATAAGAGCAAATCGGCCGATGTTTGCAATGCACTCAATGTCAATGTCAATCACGGCGTCCTCTTTTATGTCGTTCGTAAAGCGGTTGCAGAATTGGGAGTTGAAGAGGGTCATGGGGATACTTCTGAGGAGGATGAGTGGCGAGAAGCACTCTTTTCTCTACTAAACAATCTCCCAAACGCGCAACCACGAACTGGCGAAGCCATGGTATCTGCAGGCCTTCTCGAAATCTTGGTGGAGGTCCTTACACTTCGAACAACGAAAGCTGAGAGGAATCACCCAAAGGTTCTGAATTTCTTAGACACATTCGTGTACAATCTACGCGATGCATTTCAAGCAATGGTTAACGCGAAGGGTCTAGATGTTATTGCGGACCTAACGGCTTTTGAGGTCGAAACGTCTCAAGTGCGGGCTGAGAAAGGGGAGGGAATGCCGAGCGAATTTAAAACTCAGCTCACAGATTACCAGATTCCGTTTCACCAGCAGCAAACACTCCGGTGGTTGTTCAAGTTTATGAATCATATGATGTCACACACCGGCGGTACCTTTGATCGATTACTGCGCAATCTCATAGACTCCCCGCAGCTGCTGCGTGGTCTCCGAACTGTCATTGCTAATGCCTCCATATTTGGATCCACTGTCTGGAGTATGGCCGTCAACATCCTGACAAGCTTCATCCACAACGAACCAACGAGCTACCAAGTTATTGCTGAGGCCGGGTTGAGTAAAGCCTTCCTTGAGACCGTAACTCAAAAACCAATTCCGGAAATCGAAGCCCCACCGGTAGCAACGGATGAGAGCGGCCAAGCACCAGAAGGGCCCTCCGAAAACGCTGCCGCAAGCGATTCAAGTGCGACAACTACCCCGGCTCCACCAGTTCTCCCCCATCCTCCAATGTCATTTCCACCAAGGAACAGACCACTGGCTCCCGGGATTCTGCCAGTTGCTGAAGCAATATCTACTGTTCCACAGGCTTATGGTGCTATTTGTTTGACTGAAGCGGGTATGAAGCTTTTCAGATCATCCGAGGCCTTGTCGAGTTTTTTCGAGATATTCGAGAACCCTGCACATGTAAACGCGCTCGATTCGGATCCCGATATTCCGACAATGCTTGGCAATTCCTTTGATGAGCTAGTCCGCCATCATCCTCCCCTCAAAGACCAGGTCTTAGCCTCAGTTCTTGATATGGTTGCCCGCGTCAGTCAGTTGTGTTTCACAAAAGCCGTCGAAGGTGGCGTGGGAGCTAAACTCTGGGTCGAAAGTGAGGATGGCCGGATTCTGGTTGCAGGTGGACGTCAAGCCCTGATGGGCGAAGAAGGTTCCATCCACAAACAAATCCCGTTGGCAGACCAACACGCAAATACGATAGGAGTAGAGCATGACATTGAAATGCCGGATGTGGATGAGCCAGACCACGGCCAATCTTTGGGCGCCGTAAATGAGGATGTATCCATTCAGCAAGTCGTAGAGTGGGAAGATGCCAAGATCGGACCCACTACTACTCAGTTCATTGGTGTTGTTTCTAGATTCCTTGGAGGCTTCTTCAGCAATAACCAGCTGTGTGCCTCTTTCATCGAATCTGGCGGTCTTGAATTTGCCCTCGATTTTGCAACACTTCCGTGTCTGCCGTACAAGTTCAACGAGGCCATGTCACCAAGTGAAGAAGTCAGCCGAGTTATCCAGCTTCTCGTCGAACAGAAACCACATCTAGCTCTCCCGTCTCTCATCAAACGGGCACAAAACGCTGTCGATCTGTTAGAGCCTTTGATGAGGCATACAGGAGAGGAAGCTTTCTTTGCTCCTTTCACCAGTCCGTCTGGCGCATCTAAATCTAAAGATTCGCACGAACGACAAAACATCTCGAACAATGGGACTAAATACGCCAAGTCGCTTGTGACGATTCATACTCTATGCAATGCTCTCTCGTTGACCTTCCAGGCCCAAATGTTCAATCACCGCTCCACACATAACATCTTTAGTCAGGTGAACTTAGCTGACATGACACATAACATCTTTAGTCAGGTGAACTTAGCTGACATGACACATAACATCTTTAGTCAGGTGAACTTAGCTGACATGACACATAACATCTTTAGTCAGGTGAACTTAGCTGACATGTATGCTCGTCTCATCGATAGTCTTGGGAGGTTACACAGAAGCTGTGTATGGGAGGAGATACTGCTCCAAAAGAATATGCCGTCAGAATGGGAGAAGGCGACTCGAATTAAGAGTTCCGGTTTTGGTACTGATGAGGCAGATGACATCCTGCGAATCAATCATCTTGACCGAACACCATCTGAACCTCCAGAAGGGTCTAATGGTAGCCCTGATGCACCTAATCAAGCCTTGGGTGAATCAGCCAGCGTGGAAGCCAATAGTGCACCCAGTCATCACCAAGATCATGACAGTGTACAGTTCAAGAATACTCAGACCCTGCGTTACCTTCTAAGCAAAGTTCCTACCGCAATTACTCCATTCTTCCAGTCTCTGGGGAAGCTTCTGTTATTCCGGCGGAGCCTCGATTCATACCAGAAGCAGTGTGCAGTTGTAGTCGCAAATCAGCTTGCCAAGGCTGCACTAGATCAACTTCTTTTCGATGTTCCGAAGGCTGCTATGCAAGCCAAAGATCGGTATGCATATTGGATCGTTATCCTCACATCTGTGTCGCAGCTCATTATCGACAATGGTATGGACCGTGGTTATCCTCAAGCATTAACGCTCGTCCTGCAATCTTTCAAGAATCAAGGCGGCTTCACCGTCCTCAGTGATATTCTTGAGTCTTTTTACGATGAAGCTACTTCTATCATCGCTACTCAAGGTGATGAAAAGCTCAAGGATGCTGTCCAAGGAGTTCTTAATCTATCTCTTGGAGGAATCAAGATTATTTTGGCATTCTATTCTCAAATCATTAACTCCAAACTAATTAATGAAGCCGGCCAGACCACTTCTATGCAATCCAGACCCGATAGAGATCGCGATAAGCCTGACTTTTTCCTACCTGCCCAGTTTCTAGTTGAACTACGAACGGCGGTCATTAAACCCGTGCAGAAAATCTGGAACTCTGACCTCATGGACAAAGCCACTACGTCCATTGTCAAAACCTTGATTTCTATCCTCAAGACTGTGCTTGATGGAGAGACAGAACATGGGGCTTGCAAGCGTTCAGATAAGCCCCTGCCTCGAGGTAAAATGGCTATTAAGACCTGGAAAGTGCGGAGCGCGGAGAACATCCAACGCCTAAAGGATCAAGACTTTGATGAGGACCTTGCTCGTGAGGCTCTTTATCGCTGCTGCGACAATTATATCATGGCTCGCGAATATTGTCTTGCTCAAGTCCGAGACACACGCGTAACGCGCAACCCTATCCCCTCTTATGAAGCTAAAACACAAACTTCACCTTCACCAAGCAGGGCTGATGTCGTTGTTCCTGATGCTACGGACATCGCAACTAGTTCGACGGGAGATCACGTAGACTCTGAAGCACCTGAAGTTCGTTCGGTTACCATGGAAGATATCGCTGACGATGCGGACGTAGGGGGATCCGAAGCACTTCCCGCACTTGTTCCTGAGGCCACGACGAGTCTCGAAACGTATAGCGCTTCAAGTTTCGAGGGGCCCTCTCTATTCAATACTATCAACACCACCGAAGCTGGAAAGGCAACCGGAGTCGTTACTATTGACGACTTGGATGAGGAACGGGTAAATCTTAGGAAAAACCTCATTGATCGTTCCCTAGATGTACTGAACCTTCACGATGATGTCACTTTCGAGCTTTCCGATCTAATATCTGCAGCCGTTTCCAAGGCTCCAGATCCAGCAGCTATGCGTGGAGAAATCGGCTCAACACTTGTTCAGTCACTCATTTCATTGCAGGGTGATGACTTCCGGTCAAATGGCAAGAAGATAGCTGCGTCCGCTCATCTCCTTGCTCTTGTCCTTCAGGACAAAGACTTTTACGAAGCTACTGTTGATGAGCTGAAAGAGAACTTTTCAACCCTGTTAGAATTTATTAAAATCTTCCCAAACCAGCAAGCTGATGAACAGTCGCCTTGGATCGGCCAAGTTCTCCTAATCGTCGAACGCCTCCTCGCTGAGGATTCCCAACCACATCAGATTCAATGGACTCCTCCCAATACCGAAAGTCCCAAAGAAGATAACACAATAGCACAGCTTCCAGATCCCGTTGTTCCCCTTGATGAGAAGAATCACATGTTTGATGCTATAATGGAGGTTTTACCACGTATTGGTAAGGACGAGTCTCTCGCCTTATCAATAGTCCGCGTCCTTGTGATGCTTACACGGACTCGGCGCATCGCAGTCCGTCTAGGTGAGAAACGCAATATTCAACGGCTCTTCCTCATGGTAAAGCAGCTTGCGGGTATTACGAACGAGAGACTCCAGAGTGCCTTCATGCTTGTCCTACGACATATAATCGAGGACGATACAATCATAAGACAAGTCATGCGGAGTGAGATTCAAGCTATGTTCGAGGGACGAGATCGACGGCAAACCGATACAACGGCTTACACCAGGCAAATGTATCATCTTGCACTTCGCGCGCCCGAAATTTTCGTTGAAGTCACCAACGAGAGGCTTACTCTTTCCCGCTTTGATCCTAATCAACGTCCCCAGGCTCTAGCATTGAAGAAAGAAGAGAAGACAACTACAGATTCTACAGCTAACGAATTAGTTCCTGTTGGTTCCAGCTCAGGCAACACCACAACGGAGAATTCTGTGGACGCAGATAAAGCTAAGCCGTCGACAGAAAGCAAAGAGGGAGAGGCTCTCGATAGAACCAAGACACAAGATCTCAAACCACCCGTTGTGGAGAATCCTGACGGCGTGATACACTATCTTTTGTGCGAGCTCCTTGCCTACAAAGATGTTGATGATAAAGAGCAGCCAGCTACATCAAGCGAAAAAAATAAGAAGTCAGTGCCTACGGATGTAGAAATGATCAACGGCGATCAGAGCTCTTCTCAGACACCATCAATCAGCGGAGCCGCCGATCAAAAGAAGAACGACAAGGTGGAGTTCAAAGCCGATTCTCATCCGATCTACATATATCGCTGCTTCATCCTTCAGTGCTTGACTGAGCTCCTTTCATCCTACAATCGTACCAAAATCGAATTCATCAACTTCTCCAGGAAGGCTGATCCTCACGCGATGACACCCTCGAAGCCTCGTTCCGGTGTACTTAACTACCTTCTGAACGCTCTAGTGCCGGTTGGAACCCTGAATCATGCAGAAGATCTAGCATTTAAAAAGCGGCACACGACTTCATCCTGGGCTGTCCAAGCTATCGTGTCGCTCTGCGCCACAACTGGAGAGAACGGTTACCCCAAGTCACATCCATCGCCGTATGCTGAAGAAGAGCCGGAGTTGCTTTTCGTACGCAAGTTCGTTCTCGAGCATGCTCTAAAGGCTTTCAAGGATGCTAGCTCATCGGATGAGCCCCTAGACATGAGGTATTCGCGATTGATGAATCTTGCAGACATTTTCTACAAAATGCTGCAAGGCAGTGCAAATTCTAGCAGCAGCAACAGAAATGGGAACAGCCTTCAACCTTCTCAGAAGCAGCTTGCAAAGATTATGTATGAGAAAAACTTCATTTCAGTTCTGACAACCTCAATAGCGGATATTGACCTCAACTTCCCTAACGCTAAACGAGCGGTAAAATATATTTTGCGTCCTCTGAGATATCTCACCGAGACCGCATACGAACTGAGCACGAAGTATGAGGTCTCAACACCAGGGACCATTGACGATGACGAAATCTCCACTGCCTCGTCTGTTGACGACGTAGATCCAGATCGCGAGGAAACGCCTGATTTATTCAGAAATTCGACTCTAGGGATGTTCGAACCTGGCCAGGGGATGGAGTCAGACTCAGAGAGCTCGGATGATGACGATGACGATGAAATCTACGATGAGCAGTATGCTGACGATATGGAGTATGATGAAGATATGGGTCAAGATGACGAAGACGTTATTAGCGAAGAAGATGAAGAGATGGAGGGCATGGGCCCTATGGAAGGACTTCCCGGTGATGTTGGTATGGATGTAGAGGTTGTTATAGATGAGGATGGAGAGGATGATCTTTCGGAAGATGAGGATGGTTCTGACGAAACAGACGAAGACGATGAAAATGATGACGATATAGAGGACATGGACGAAGTGAACGGAGATGACGAAAATGGAAGTCTTGATGGAGCGGACGACGAAGATTGGGCGAGCGAGGATGAGGATCAGGAGGACTATCCTGGTCAAGACGAGATCGAAGATGCCGGCCACAACCACCCTGCTACGCTCAATCAGATCATGCAAGTTCTTGAGAATCATGGCGATGTACTTGACCAAATAGGCGAAGATATTGAAATGGACGTCGCACACGAGGACTATATGGAAGATGAAATGCAGGACGAAGAAGGTAAGCAACACCCATCAATATCCTTTATGATCCTTTCCCTGACATATTCTAGATGAAGAGGATGATGAGGATGACTATGAGGATGAGGACATCGTCTACAACCCAGGACTTGAAGGTTTGCTCACTCGACTCGCCCGCAGCCTAACGCTTCTTGAACAACAAGTAACCAATATAGATGACGACGATACCGGAATCCCCAACATAGGTTGGGGTTGGGAAAACGAGCCACAACCGCACGCTCTTGTGCGCAATCATCCCCACCGAATAAATCCATGGATGTTCCCTGGTAGTCCAAACGATCGTATTCTAGGTACGTGATCATCAAATTAGTGGATGTGCGCTTCTAATGAAACAAAGTACCCGCATATCGCTCTCACAGACCCGGTGGTGCACAGCGTGGAGCAGACGATGGCACAAACCCCCTCCTTCAGCGATCTGGTCGACCCTCTGGCGCTCCTCTCGGAGGACCCCGTCCTGAGGCCATGAGCGATTGGGTACACGCCATCGATCCAATGCGCCCAGGCCGAATTTTCCAAGAGGGTGGTCCGGTCTCGTTCATCAGCAATCTTCTTAACGCAATGAGCCACGGCGGCCCCACAATCCATCAACACAATGGGGCTCTTCACCTCTCTTTTGGAAATTTCCCTCTTGGTGTGCCGCCTCCATTCGACCCTGGCTTCCGCCGCGATATTCGTCGGCCGCAAGAGCAGCAGTCGCGTGGATCGCGCGAAGATCCGGCACAAGCCGTCGCTTTCCTTCCAACCGTCACCACCTTGCGATGGCAAGACGAGGCGAGGATTCTTTTTGGCAACAATGCGATCGAAAAGAGCCAGCGAGTAATTAACGCTATCCTAAAGCTCATGGTCCCTCCTGCAATTGAAGCCGCTGAACAACGAGCCGCTGAGCAGCGAGAGAAGGCGGCTCGCAAGGCCAAAGAAGAGGCCGAGCAAAAGGAGAAAGAAAAGAAGGAGCGCGAGGAGCGCGAAGCAAAAGAGAAGAAAGAACGTGAGGAACGAGAGGCTGCGGAGGCTGCGGAGGCTGCGGAGGCTGAAGCTCATGCTGCAGCTGCAGCTCAAGCTAGTACGGAACCTCACCCTGAGAGCCAGCATGTTGAAGAACTGCCAGAGAATGTGCTCGCCGGACAGGAAATGGAAGGCGTGGAAGCTTCACAGCCAGCAACTACAGGAGAAAGCACTGAGGCAGAACCATCAGAATCTGCCTCTCGCATAACAACCACGATTCGCGGTCGGAGAATTGATATAACTGGCATGGGTATTGACTTAGAGTATTTGGAGGCGTTGCCCGAGGATCTTCGAGAAGAGGTCCTGATGCAACAACTTGCAGAACAGCGATCTCAGGCTGCTGCTGCCGGAGAGGAACCCACAGATATCAGCCGAGAGTTCTTGGAGGCATTGCCAGCAGACATTCGAGAGGAACTGCTTCAACAAGAAGCTCAAGAGCGACGTCGTAGAGAACGAGACGAGCAGCGTCGCCGGAATCAAGCTAACGGTGGTCCCCCTCCTCGTGCTGAAGAAATGGATACGGCTAGCTTCCTAGCTTCCTTGGAGCCTGGTTTGCGACAGGCTGTCCTCATGGATCAAGACGAAGATATGCTAGCGCAACTACCACCAGAGATCGCAGTTGAAGCTAGAGCTCTAGGGGGCGATCGTCGTCTTAGCCAATTCCACGATTACATCCCTCGTATGAATCGGGCTCGTGGCTTGGATCGAGGCAATCAACTTGACGATCAAAACCAGAAGAGGAAGGCCCGACCATGTGTTCAGATGCTAGATAAGGCTGGAGTCGCTACTCTTTTACGGCTAATGTTTATTCCTCAAACCGGAAGCTCTAAACAGAGTCTGAATACGGTCCTAAAGAACGTTTGTGAAAACCGTCAAAATCGTGCGGAAGTAATCAGCATCCTCTTGTCTATTTTACAGGATGGCAGCGCGGATATCAATGCAGTCGAACGCAGCTTTGCTCAGCTTTCACTCCGCGCGAAACAACCACCAACGCAGAAGACCCCACAGCCACTCAAGCGAACCGCAACTGGACCAATCGCAACCAATTCCGAGATGTCCCCCCTTATGGTGGTTCAGCAATGTCTTAGCACCTTGGTATTTCTAACCGGAACCAACCTTCACGTTTCTTCATTCTTCTTATCGGAGCACGAGACTGCAGTTGGGTTCAAGAGCCGCGCAAATCGGAAAGGCAAGGCTAAAGAAACCAAAGCCACAAGATATCCTTTGAACGCACTTCTCAGCTTGCTTGATCGGAAGTTGATCGTTGAGAGCTCTTCCATTATGGAACAGTTAGCCACACTCCTGTGTACTATCACTCAACCCCTGAATGCGCTTGTGAAGAAGGACAAAGAAAAGCCAGCTGAGGGGGACAAGAAGGATGAAACGGGACCAGCCACGAGTCAGGAAGAAAACACATCTTCTGCGCAGGCTGAGGCACAGAATCAATCAGGGAACACTGTAGACGCCGAGATGACTTCAGTACCAGAGGTCACTGCACAAGAAACTCCTCAACCTTTAGGTGAAGGCAGCGAAGTCCCTGCCACCCCCGAGGTTACTTCCAAGGAAGCCGAGAAGGAAGAAACTGAAGATAAGGCCAAGAAACCGCGAACTCTCGTACCACCGGAAGTTCCAGACTATAACTTACGGCTTGTTGCTAATATTTTAGCCGCTCGTGAGTGTAGCAGCAAGACATTCAAGGACACCTTGTCAGTCATTAACAATTTGTCTCCCATTCCTGGAGCTAAAGAAGTATTTGGTAAAGAGTTGATTGGGATCGCACAAGCTCTAGGTCAATCTATTCTGAGAGACCTCCAAGACTTAACAATTCAGATATCCAAAGCCGAGTCCCCAACCGACGTTCAAGGAATGGCCCTCTCGAAATTCTCTCCAGCTAGTTCTGATCAAGCCAAACTTCTCCGCGTCCTTACTGCGCTAGATTATCTCTTCGATCCAAAGCGCGCAGACATCCAAGACAAGCCCTCTTCCGACAACGCTGAAGCTTTGGCAAGCACGCAGAAGGATGATATACTCACTACACTGTACGAGAACTCCACTTTCGGTCCCCTCTGGACAAAACTCAGCGACTGCTTGGCTGCAATTCGGCAGAGAGGGAATATGCTTAATGTTGCTACGATTCTACTCCCGTTGATCGAGGTCTTGATGGTTGTATGCAAAAACACCACCCTCAAAGATGCACCACTTGGCAAAACATTTGCGAAGGACTTTGCCCTTTCCAGCCCGCCGCCCGAATCGAAAATGGAGACACTGTTTTTTACATTTACGGAGGACCATCGAAAGATTTTGAACGATCTTGTTCGCCAGAATCCGAAACTCATGAGCGGATCCTTTTCGCTTTTAGTCAAAAACTCTAAAGTCCTCGAATTTGACAACAAGCGCAACTACTTCAACCGTAGACTTCATGCTCGTGGGACTGAAATGAGGCATCCGCATCCGCCACTTCAACTTGCCGTTCGCCGCGACCAAGTCTTCCTTGATTCATTCAAGTCTCTATACTTCAAGACGGCCGACGAGATGAAGTACGGCAAACTTAGCATACGATTCCATGGTGAAGAAGGCGTAGATGCAGGCGGCGTCACTCGCGAATGGTTCCAAGTACTCTCTAGACAGATGTTCAACCCTGACTACGCCTTGTTTGTTCCAGTCGCTTCCGATCGCACAACATTCCACCCAAATCGCCTTAGCGCAATCAACCAAGAGCATCTCATGTTCTTCAAATTCATCGGACGTATCATTGGCAAGGCGCTATATGAAGGCCGTGTGCTCGATTGCCACTTCAGCAGGGCTGTCTACAAGCGCATTCTAGGTAAGCCGGTTAGTCTCAAGGACATGGAGACCCTTGACCTTGAGTACTACAAATCACTATTGTGGATGCTGGAAAACGATATTACGGACATCATCACGGAGACTTTCTCAACTGACGTCGAAGCTTTCGGAGAAACACAGACCGTTGATCTGATTGAGAATGGTCGCAACATCCCGGTTACGGAAGAAAACAAGCACGAATATGTTCGCCTAGTCACTGAGCATCGCCTCACTGGAGCCGTTCAAGAACAGCTCGAACACTTCTTGAAAGGTAATTATCCCCGCACGCGTTTTGTGACTCCTCTAACATTTCAATGAATAGGCTTCCATGATATTGTCCCTGCCGAACTTATCTCCATTTTCAGCGAACAAGAGCTCGAACTGCTCATTTCTGGTCTGCCCGATATCGATGTTGAAGACTGGAAGAACAACACTGAATACCACAACTACACGGCTGGATCCCCGCAGATCCAGTGGTTCTGGCGAGCGGTCCGGTCGTTCGACAAAGAAGAACGGGCTAAGCTTCTGCAATTCGTCACGGGTACCAGTAAGGTTCCTCTTAACGGATTCAAAGAGCTTGAGGGCATGAACGGCTTCAGTCGATTCAACATTCATAGAGATTATGGTAGCAAGGACAGACTACCTAGCTCGCACACCTGCTTCAATCGTAAGTATTTCCTATGGAGACCTGTAGAGACCTGACGCTAATATAATATGCACAGAACTCGACCTCCCGGAATATGATACCTACGAGGCTCTCAGGCAACAGCTCTACACGGCCATGACAGCCGGAAGCGAGTATTTTGGCTTTGCCTAAGCTCCCTTTTCCATCTCCCTACGAAATTGACGATAGTGTTTTCTTTGCATTTACTGGCGCCGAGGTTGCACCATAACAAAGCTCTTTGTTAGGATGGGCCGGGCTTCTTTGCATTGGGCGGATGCTGTTGCTGTCTCTAGCTTTGCACTGACGTCCACTAGCGTTCTTCATTCGTTGTACTACTACAACTCAGCGCCGTAGTTGTGGAAAGGTTTTAGTTCCTAAGGCTTAAAAAATTGAGGCGTGGGGGATTAATCACCGGGGGCTTAAAGATCGTTGGAGTTTTCAATCCGTGGTGGGGGAGGCGAAGTGCAGGTCGTCACTCTTGTCTGCGGTTTGAGAAATCCAGGGAACGATGTGGTTGTTCGGCTTGCGTTGTGTATAGCTTTAGCTCAGAATTACTGACTTCAAAATCTTCATGTGTTTCTCATTCCTGTGATGTATAGGCTGTCAAAGTGATCTTCTCCTTGCCAGAGATTTCCCGGTCTTACTTCAGCCCCCACCACCCAAACTGTCTAGAAGGAAAGACCTCCCTTAACAGAATACCAAGGCTACATGGGCAGTCATAGAAATATTTGTAGGCCTCCTTGCACAGCATTCCTAATACGCAGCCTGCATTTGTTATTCATCTTTATTTAAGCTTACGCCACATTATCCCTTAGCACGGTGGCGTCTACAAGGTATGTGGTCCGTGCGTAACCCCAAAATTAAAAGACGCGCATCACCTATATAGATTCAATCAATATATTATCATCAACCATGCCTATCAATCGTACTTCTAATGATATAAGCTTTGTTCCACTGACTCAATATCCTGTTCCACGGACTGAAGGCCAAAGGACGTCCCCCGGAGCCCTGGCCGCTGCCCGCTTTTGAGCCTCTGCAAATTGAGGATATCACCGACCTATATTTCCGAGCATGCACCTTTGATCCTATTGATTCTATTGGCTAATGCTTATCGATAACGTGTGAACAAATTTCACCGTGCTAAGGGATAACTCTAGTGAGATTACCTTTCAGTCGACAGTGATGAAGCGGTTTTGCGAGGAACATCCGGCGCTCAGGCCATAGGTTGGCGGCGTTCGGCAAATTTGCCGTCTAATTGTGTAAGGTAGTAATAATTAGACCCCACCCCTGTACCGAATGTGACAGCGCCATCACCGCCTTACGATACATGCACATAGCCGGGAGCTGTGCTGCTTCGACCTACCCAATTACTCATCACCGCTGAAGTGCGCGTTTCTAAGGCGTAGATCACTGCAAGCCACCACCGACATGACGTGAGAGAGCTTATGGCTGATGCTTTGGGCCAAAAAGGTGCGGTCGAAGATCTGATCAATGAGACGTCAAAAGCGGCCAGGCAGCTATATTGTTATAGCGCTTTCCTAGTTATGAGCGAATTATACATGCAGATGAATATGTACTCAGTGGATCTCCCAGCACAGGCACGCCCTACAGGTCCGAACACCTTAGTTGGGGCCAGCAGCCTAGCACACGCCACAGCGATCGGGATGCCGCAGCTCGGTCCAGCCCTGGCCCAGCTGGCTCCACGCCTCAGCCCCCAAAGCAGCAGCGGGGGTGGCCTCGGGCGCGCCGAGGTTTTTGACAGCTTGAGAAAGCAAATACTAGTCGTCTTCTCTTCTTCACTTTCTTCTGCAATCCGAACTTACGACAAGAACTGCGAAATCGACTCCAATTTCCACCTGCGAAGCTTAATCTGCAGAGGAACACGAACCCTCCCACACTGCACGCGACGGCCAGGGATCCAGCATCCCGTCGCTGGACCTCCAAGACCTCACGTTGGGGGGCCGGTGCTTCGATACGAAACAGGCGGCTTGCCTGGCAGTCAACATCAGCAAGCAGGCTTAGGCACGACAGATGTCGGAAGCCCGGCGACCGCTCATCAGCGAACCACTCGACCTCTCGGAGCTGTCAACGTCACCGACGCTGGTCGGGCAGACGCCGCCGCTGAGCCCACCATCGCGCTCACGGCCCGGCTACTCACGTCTGCGCAACACCGTTGGCGGGGCCAATGGCAGCAGCCCCGAGGGCGAGCGCGGCGATGAGGGCGATATTGGCGACACCTTTGGACGGCGAGGGAGCTCAGGGCTGGGCATTGTGGCGGCGACGACGGCCGCGGCAGCCGTCCCGCCGGGGAGCGCGGGCGGCAGGAGGGTGTCTATACAGACTGTTCCACGGGTGCCGGTGGGCGCGAGGAGCAGTCCCACCATCAGCTCTGCGCCGTTATCGAGCGATCCGCTGGTCGGCCATTTCCCGCGATACTCAGGCACGACGGGCACGCCGGATCTTAGACGCGAGAGGGAAAGCCCCAAGGAGGCGGATGAGGAGACCTATGAGGAGTATAGGAGCCGTGCGAGTAAGGGGAGATACCACCACCAGCCGTATGTGCATAGTCATGATACGGAAAGATTGCGTAGTAGAGGAGGACCTGCCCCCTCGATTCGGTCGGCTTATGAAAGTGAGTGTCCTTCTTTTATCTGTATATTTCGTATATGTCCTCCCATGTGCTCGAAGACTAACCCATTGAAGATGATTTCCACCCGCGGGAAGAATGCCCTACAAATAGAGAATTTTATCAAGGCCGCGGAAACTGGCTAGCCATCTCCATCCTCGTCCTCTCCGTTTTTTCAACTGTCTTCTCCGGCATATTTCTAGGTATTGCATTGCGTGGCCCGCGATATGGACGAAGAATCACGACGCACGGTTCCCTCACACCCTCTTCCGCAATCGTGCTTACCGCTATCATGGCGAAGCTTATTGAGTTGAGCTTCGTGACTTCATTTGTGGGCTTTCTAGGCCAGGTACTAAGCAGACGGGCCTTTATGAAAAACCAGGGACGTGGGATTACACTTGCTGAAATGAGTATGTGGAGGTGGGTTGTCCAACCCGGGACGCTCATTACTCATTGGGAAGGTGTACGATACGCTGGAACGACTATTCTAGGCTTGCTTTCACTACTTGCAGCACTGTTAGCGACTTTATATACCCCCGCTGCTAGTGCGCTCGGTATTTCTCCTCTCCGCACTCTTCTAAGAGTGTTGGTGCTGACCTGTTTGCCTAGTTCAACCTCAGTTAAAATTTGGCGACTGGAAGGATATAGTCGTTGCGGGCCAAGTCAAGTCTGTTTTCGCCAATCCTGCTTATGTGGAGACGCAATGTGAGACCCCAATCCGGAGTGATCCAACCTACGGTGGAACCACTTGCCTACAGATTGAGCATGCAAGTCAAGGTTATCACAATTATCAACGTTACCTTTCCTTCTGGAACGCCGTCTCTAATTCCGGCAATGGAACTACGGACCTCAAACAAAGACCACAGGGGTTTGGCTTACTTCATGATAATACGTCGATTACGGCCTCCTGGGTCCAAGTCGTGAGTGTGCCCGACGCTTCGAAGAAATTCAACGGCCGAATCATCAATAATGTGTCTCTCGCGATGCCACACTCTGGGGTCTTCCAAGCAGCACGGGATCAACGTAATGGCATTATCCAACCAGAAGAATTAGACGGACTAGGTATCTACTCTCTCCACGCCTCCGTACCAAGCCCAGTAATTCATGTTCTTTGTGCGAACATGAACAAAACCGAGCTAGCGCCCATTGTTTATGAGACGTGGCCTAGTGCTAAACCACCCATCGACTTGAATTCATGGCAGAACACCATCCAAACAAAAACCACCACGAACAAGACTGTGGTTGACGATCTCTTCGGGTGGTATGATAACGGAGGTCATCCCCCTGTCTTTGCCAAATATCCACCCCCATTCAACACTATCATGAACCACACTTACTTCCCTTACGGCAGAGATTCCATTTACTTACTCGGCAGTAGTGGTCTTGACAATGGTACTACATACGTCCTCTGTTCTATGAAAGTCAGCCTAACTCCCAACTGCTCAACCCGATACAACGCCACCGGGAGCGGTGGTACGATGGAGGCCATATGTGAGGACCCTACTAATGACTTAGCATATATTAAAAGCTTATCAAACGCCACTACGGGAGTTACGAACAAGGATTGGCCATACATTGGCACAGAGTGGGCGAACAGCCTGTCTCTGAATACCGGCATCGTAGACGCCAACGCGAGCAACTCGCGGCTGCTAACGCAGCTGATATTGCAAGAGCCGGAGCTGAACAAGGCGCTGCCGAGTCCAGCGGAGGCGTTGGCCGTTATGGTCGGATGCACATTGCTCATGAGCTCGCAGGACTCGCCGTTTGTTGAATTCTGGGTAAGCCACTCTCTCCCCCCTGGCTCTCTCATTCCCAGCGCTGACGCACCGGAACAGAACTACTCCAACCCCACCGTTGACCCCCCAACAACACAATACTTCAAGGGGGCCATCCGCGGCCAGGAATACGCGTCAGGCCCGATATCGTCGTCGTCGCGCGGCTTCATGGTCATCCTGTTCCTCGTCTTCCTCCTCAACGTCTTCGTCTTCGCCTACTTCCTCGCCCACCGCGGCCTCGTGACCGACTTCTCCGAGCCCCCGAATCTCTTCACCCTCGCCGTCAACTCGCCGCCCTCGCACCTGCTCGCCGGCAGCTGCGGCGGCGGGCCCGAGGGGAAGCAGTACCAGGTCAACTGGTTCGTCAACACCGAGGGCGACCACCTGTACATGGAGCCGGGCGAGAAGCCGGTGGATGCGAAGGAGCACGGGGGAGGCGTGGGAGGCGGCCTGTTGGCGGGCTTTCCGGGGCTGGGGAAGAGAAAGTCGGGCTTGCGGCCGGCCAGCACCGTCGGGGTTGATTTCGAGCTCGGGGATAGCCCCGCCGCGAAGATGTATGCGAAGTTGGCGAAGAGGACGAGCATGCTGTGATGTATGAGTTATGGGTTATGACGCTACGAGTTTTCTTGGGCGCGATTTGCGGGGAGGAAAAGGTGCGCATAATGAGGGGGTAATAGGTTAGAGGACGCTCCCTTGCGAGATGTACAGGATAAAAGTTGGAAGCGGTAGACGTACATAAGTGTGGTGACATGTCGCTGAAGAGTCGGCATTTGTGCAAAAATTTTCCACTTCTTGTGGATTGTGCCGTGCAGACTTCATGGTGGGTGTTGGGCTGGTGTATCGAAATCTTTGATAAATGAATTAGGGATCACAGAAACAGGCAGCGAGAATATGGAGAGTGAAGCTGCGCAGCCGGTAGGGCTAGTTCACATATAGTAGGAGATGCACAACCAAGCAAAGTAATTTCTATTTCTATATCCAATGCTTGCAGTTTAGTGAGTGCTTTCACATGACGTTACGGAGAGTGCGTCATGAGCTACCATACGCCTCCTGACACTTCTTCAATTGTCCTTGAGCTAATGTAGCCTGCTTAGGGATGTCGGCGCGAGATATCGGCTTCATAGGCCAGGTTAGCAACCTTTGAGATCCCTGGGGGCTGTGGAGGTGAGGGGTGGCAAATGTTGGAGGAGAGATGTGTTTTGTAATCTGGGAAGGCAAAATTAGATAAGATTTGGTATGCTAAGTATGCGTGGTGTTGGTTGGTGAGTAGTTCAAATTTAAGAGCAATTGAAGACTATCCTACCTACTTAGTTTACGTCTCCAGGAGAATTTGAGGTCTAATTTTTCCCTCAGGATATGCTGTTCCTTCTCAGCAAGAGGAGGTGCCCCCTAGAGAAATTGATATAGAACTGAGTTGTTCTAGATGCTCAGACTCTGGATCATGCTCTCTAGCTGGCAAACCACATCGCCATATACGGCAGACTGCAGTTCATTCTTGTTAAGGTCGGTACCAAATCCAAAATTACATTGCAGGCACTTGCGAATAATTTCTTGGTACTTGGGTCCGAGAGGTGTTTGTCGAGAAGCTAGACGTCTGGCCGTCAATATAGGGTTGGGGTCTTGCTCATGGCTTAAACTCTCCAAAGGTTTCCAATGGCCTAGTTCTAGGAGCGCGACGCCTAAGCGGAAGAGTGTCACGTTGTTGATTCCGAAGTAGTCTTCCTCGGAGAATGTATATGTAGCTGGTGCATTAGACTCTACTCCCTCCATTGGGAGGACTTTTGGTTTGCGTCCGTGGTTTGACATTTGTGCACTAAAATGGAGAGTGCGCAGGGTTTCCTCATTGAACCTGTTACGTACTCCAAAGTAGCACAGATCCTGTAATCGCCATGCCTGGCCAAGCCATGGAGTTCCGTTGAATTGGAGAATAGCAACGGCAGTCTTATGAGCAAGCTTCAGTTGATCGACAATCGTGAGCGCGTCATCTACGGATTGCGCCATTAGGTCCGGGATCGAGAAGATAGCATTACAGGCTACATCTTGTGATCGATTGCGAACGCTGTTCCGTTTCTCTTCAAGATAAAAAACGTGCTTGAAAAGATTGGGAGTTTCCAGGTAGCCTACGCAGTGCTTGGTGAATGCACCCCCGCAGAGGTTTAAGTTCTGCTTCAGGTAATGGCAGATATTCTTCGTCTGGCGGAGGTTTATTTCCTCTGTCGTAAAAGAGGCGGCTATCCCCGTAATAGCTGTAGATATAGAGTCTGCTGTTTGGCCGGCATATTTGATCTCTTCGTGTTCTCCGTTAGCGGCTGCAAACCGTACCATTCTCCTTCGTTTGAGCTGAGCTGGCTCATGAAAGGAAGATTTTTTCTTGCGGTCAGGAACGCAGTTCAGTTGGCTACTGCTTTGCCCTTCAAAGAGATCGGATGTTCCGTAACTTTCGGGTTGAACAACATGGCCGGCAGTTGCCTCAATGCTCATTGACTGGACATATAGCCAGATTGGAGGCTTAGTGGTTGTGTTACTGTTGGTACGTTACCTCAGCGAGCTCAGACGTGATTTTTTTAGCTAGCGTCGGAATAACCTACGCCGTCTTCCGAATTGCAAAATCACGTCTGAGAGGCTTTGGCGAGTTTTGTTAAAAACGTAAGCAAAATCCGTAAAACGGATATTGCGGATATCTAATTTATTCATTTACACAACGTGTTATTATTAAACCCTATAGTCACATTTTTTTTAAGACTTAGGGCTTCTGAATAGTATTAATTTTATTATACGGCTATTGCTTAGTCCTAATATTAATTTCGTTAAAGTTAAAAAACGTGTTATTAAAAGCGTAAGCATATATTATATCTTATTAAATAGTCTGCTAATATAGATAAAACTATACAGATATATAGATATCTACTACTTAAAGCTATTACAACACCTAGTAGATGCTATAGTTAGGTCCTTCCTTAAAAATATCCTTACTTGGCCTAGAGTGCCTCTACTACTACTAAACGCTATATCCGTATAGAAAACCACTATAGCTTAGAAGAAAAACACTAGTCGTTAGGGTCGGAAGACTGTAGTTAAACAGAAACGCTAGTAGGTCTTGTGGAGCTCGTAAGAACTAAATAATCGTATATAGGAGGATCTTACGTCCCTGGTAGAGAGGCAGTTATAGAATATATAAGACAAGCTTCTAGCCTTACGGGAGGCAAGTAAGGGGGAACAATTAAGCGTAATAGATAGAGCTATTAAGCTTCTATATCTGTACAGCAGACGACCTAGTTAAATTAAGGTGTTAAGACAGGTAATATACGGAAAGAGGGACTTATTCCTAGCAGCGAAGATATTATAGGGTAAGAGCATAATAATACAGGCGATTCCATTACTAATTTAAGCTTCTGTTGCTATTATTATATTACCTTTAAACGCAATTAGAGAGGAGCAGCTGTTAAAGATACGGGCTATCCTAGAAGCAAATCCCGTATTTATATATGTGGAGGTAATAAAAGCACATACGGATATCCTAAAACATATTAAGGCGGGTTGGTTTACGCATGTTTTAATATTGCTAGAGCTACTATTAAGTAAACGGTTCTACCATATTCTTACTTAGCCCGCTTTTTACTCGCATATTTCCCTAGTTATAATTAATAAATATTATCTAGTTGCTAACTAGGGCAAGAGCTTCCGGCCCTATTACGCACAGCTCTTTAAGGTCTGATCACTGCTTAGTTTAATAGTACCGTAGTTTATATATACTGCAACACTTAATAAGGAGATGTATGCGAAGGTAATAAAGCTAGCGGGGTTTTATTAGAGTATAACGGATCTTAAATAAACGGATATTAATTAGCCTAACCTATCCATTATTAGGGGCTATATTAAGAGGAGGGATAAGAACAATTATAAGGCATTATTCTTTATTATTAAAGAGGCATTTAAGGAGGCGGTAGTAGAGGAGGATCATATATCCGCAACCCTTAGCCAGATATCCGCAGAATCTAGTGAAATATCCGCATTATCCAGCTAAACGCCTATAGCGCCTAGTAGGATATCCGCTACCTCTATTTATTAATTAGTCGGGCGGATCTAAAATCCGGTAGGAGGTACTGTATAGTTAAAGGGACGAAAGGTTCTAAGTCCCGAATTAATTCCTAAGACAATTATCTTTCTTTATGCCAAAAATTATATCCGTGGGTATATAAATACTATCCGTTCGTAGCTTATAACCAAGGGCTATACTATAAAGTAGGCTAAAATAGCAGTGCGGAGTTATTATGCAATATTATCCAAATATAATAAGAGCAGGGAGTATCGAAATTTCTATATAGAAGACTCATCTACCTGTATTCTTATTACGTTAGACGCCCTAGCCTATAGTGCGGATATTCCAAATATTATCCGCTCTATTATATATGGTTATTATCCTAACAAAAGCCTAAATATAATACTGTAGCGATTCGGACGGGCTACTTAATATAACGGCGTTACCAAATATATAATTATCCTTATTAAAGACTAGTATAAGGGCGCTTTTGCGGATATTACACTGCTAAAGCAAAAGTCTTAAAAACCTATAGCCCCTCTATCTACCCGACTCGGCCATAACTTTATTACTACTAAAATAGCGATATAGGAGGATAGGGTAGCGGATTTCGCTAGCGATCTAGCTTTATTTATTATAATTAACAGTGATATTATCTTGTAGGTATCTATTCGGGAGGAGGAGGATTAAATACTTAATAAGAATATAATATTATTAGCCCTACTAATTAAGTATATAGAAAAATAGAAGAGGGTGAAGACTAATACAGAGAAACGGGCGGTACTTTTAGATATATTATATAAGCTCGCAAATAAAGCTACTAGATATCTACGCAATATTCTACTTAAGCCGTATAAAAAGACGAGTCCGTTATCTAAAGGTCCACGCTATTACTCTAATTATGATAATTCGTTATAGGCTTATAAGGAGTATAATATTATCACACTATATACTAGAAATATTGCGAAGAGTAAGTACTTAAAGGATCTATTTATAAGTGTTAAGAAGTGGATTAAAGAATAGCTTAATATAATATACTAGGATATAGTTTAGAGTCTAATTTCCAGTTATATTATATCTAATAATTAAATCCGCATGCTTTATATCCAACCTCCGCTAACTTATAAGGGCCTTAAGCGGATATTACCTAAATAGGATTACAGCTTCCTAGGAGATAAAGTAAACACGCTTATCCGCTTTATTTATAAAGAAGAAACGCGATACTCTAGTACTAGTGTCTTATAGGCTGCGTCGCAATCTAGTAGACGTATTGCCGTATCTAGAAGCTCGTTACAAACGCCTCTACTATTAGTAGGTTAAAGGGGACCCGTTAGTATATTAACTACAAAAAGTGCTAGTCTTAATCAACTATTATAAACCAAAGCACTACCGCCCTTATAGCTATTATTAGCACCTAGCTCGTAAACGGATATTACTAAGTCTTAAATACCTCAGCTTATATTAACCTAAGACTTATAGGCGAACTAGTCCCAAACTACGCATACCGCTCTATTGTAGTCATCTCAACAGCTATATATTTAGCCCTTAAAGCAATCCGGATATTAAAGCCTATAGTATAGTATTAAATCTAAATCCTTAGGGCAGTCTAAGTATTAGAGCTTATAGTATAATACTAAGTCTTAACTTTTAGATAAGCCTAAGGTTTAATATTCGTAATATAGCACTAGATCTCCGATTACAAAAAATCCCAAGGTTTAAGATCTGTAGCGTAGCACTAGTTCCTAGGTAGTAGGAAATCCGGAAATTTAGAATTCGCAATATAGTATTAGATCTCCGCTCCTAGAAAATCCTAAGGCTTAGGATTTAAGTTATAATACTAAATCTCCGCTCCTAGAAAACTTTAAGGCCTAGGGTTTACAGGCTAATACTTAATCTCCGCCCTCTAAACTGGGCGCAGTTTAGAATTCGTGTATTAATGTTTAATCCCTACCTTCTAAATTAGGTGCGGCTTAGAGTTTATAGCCTAATATTTAATCTCCGCTCTCTAAGCTACGCGCAGCTTAGAACCTACAGCCTAGTACTTAATCTCCGCCCTCGGTTTTGGATATAATACAGCTATTAAGTCCACCTTGCAGCAAGAGAAAACAAAAGGACGTATCTATGCACTTTAAAAGTAAGAAATCCGCTTACCAAGTAAACCCAATATCCGCTTATACCCCTTCTCTAGCACCTCAGCTAAGCAGTGATTCTATATTAATGTTACTTCGTAAGTTAACTAAACGGCGCCCACTTAGTTTAATTAGTAGTAACTTAATAGTAAAGGATTTGCGCGTTATAAATAAGCGTATATAAGGTGGTTAATGTTTACTACGGTAAGTTATAGCAGCAATTATTTATTAGTAAGGTAATTTAATAAAATCGGCAGCGCGGATATTTACCTTTAATTAACCTCCGTACCTCTTCTTCCATTAACCTTTTACCTTACAGCACCGCACCGCAAACTTTACCGTTATTATTTTATCTACTGTCTATTAGCATGCCACTATCTATAGTGCTTTTATTTACACTTCTAAATACATCTAACAGCTATTTAGTTAAGGAACTTAATATACGTGATATTAACGATAAAATAATTAAGGANGCTTTTAAGNACGCTCTTTNTTTTACTAATNCTTTAGNNTNTCTACCTANAGNGTAAGCTTTCTAATACTAAATTATGCCTATAGCTAATATAATTTTAGGAAATATATACTAAAGTACTCTTTATTGGATATAGCAGAGCACCATAATAATGCTATTAGGAAATCCGCTAGAAATCCGCTTACCTCTTTACTGCCTACCTCTTTACTGCCTACCTCTTTATTATCTACCTCTTTACCGCATACCTTTAAGCCGCTTATTTCTCCGCCTACTGCCTCTAAAAAGTTTAATCATTGTTATACTTCTACTTCTCTTAAGAGGTAGGCTAATAAAATTGCTGCGCAAAATGTTAAGTATAAGATAGCCTTTAAATTGTATATATTAGCTATACTATTTTAGTATCTTATCTATTAATTTACCTCTTATAGTAACCTAACAGAAATGTTAGAGATTTTAGATAACGATAAAAGGAGTAATCTTAATAACGCCGACTCTCCCAAAAGCTCTCCTCTATCCTCTTATAATCTCCGCAGCCCTTATAAGCTCCGCACAACCTAAGCTATAATGTTAGATATTAACACAAATAAGCGCCTTCCTATTTAAGTGCCGTTAGCAAATAAATAGTACACCCTAAAAGCTAGTGCTTAGGAAAATATAAAAGAAGCTTATTAGCGAATATATACCCACGTCTAGAATATTAAGGGTAACTCTAGTATACTGCGCGATCTGTTATACGCTCTATACGTTAAGCAAGACTATAAATATCGCGTTTATAAGCAGAACTCTAGGCCTTATTTTAGAGGTACATGCTTAAAATATCACTTAAGTAGTAGGTTGTGCGAAAAGGTATATACTAATAGTATACTACTATCCTATCAGCTAATACGTATATAGAATAGTTTGCTAACATTAAAGCCAGTCATACCTTAGCGCAAAAAACGTACGCAATTAGCTTCTACTAGTAGTCCAGCTGGAACGCCTACTAAGAAGGTATAATATCCGCATTTTAATAATACAGATATTGCTAATATCCGCATAGCTTTACACCCGCACCATCCCCCCTCTAAAGACCTCCCCTCCCCCTAAGACTCCTACTTGTAGCGATATGCACAGCTATAAAGGCACCCACTCTATTGCTGCTCCTCCTACTCTTTTACTAATTCCTAATACACCTAGTGCTACTTCTGGTACTATTACTCCTGCTAGCACGGAAAATATTAGGGTATATTTAGTAATTACTATTTCTGCGCGCATTAATATAGTTTGTAAATAGGTAGCTAAGGTAGTAAAAGATATTCGGGCTATAAACCACCAGTTAAGTAAGCTTAAAGGTTCTCTAAGTAAGATAAAAGATAAGCTTACGTTTATAAGGCGTGGTATTACTATACTTATATATAACGCTAGGTCACCGGATATAGAACTTAAGTAAATATAGGTTAGCTGTTACTACGGGTTGGCTATTATTATAGGTTTAGAGTAATAAAATAGTAACTCTTACCTCTTTACTGCTATGTATATAGGAATTAAGTCTCTGCCTTATATTTAATAGATATCCTTAATTAATATTATAATATCCGTATAAGCTAAGATAACGATATCCGTACAAGCTAAGATAAAAATATTTATATCCACGCACCGTTAATATTTACTAAGGTGAGTCACTATAGCAGATTATTTATTAGTGAGCTAATTTAATAAAATCGGCAGCGTAGATATTCACCTTAATTAACCTCCGTACCTCTTCTTCCTTCATTAA
This sequence comes from Cenococcum geophilum 1.58, assembly GCF_001692895.1. Taxonomy (NCBI): domain Eukaryota; kingdom Fungi; phylum Ascomycota; class Dothideomycetes; order Gloniales; family Gloniaceae; genus Cenococcum; species Cenococcum geophilum. Next base: position 1,976,031 of record NW_027137581.1, on the reverse strand, counting down.
CCTTCCACCTTATAGCACCGCACCATAAACTCTATTATTGTTGTTTTATATACTATCCCTTAGAATACTATAATCTATAATGCCTTTATTTATACCTCTAAATAATGTTAATGTAAATAATAGTAACTAGGCGGTTAAGGAACTTAATATACGCGACGTTAACGATAAGGAGTTCAATACTATTAAGCACGCTATAGCTGCTCTTACCAAGCCTTTAGGCTCTGTTCCTAAAGAGTAAGCTTTCTAATACTAAATTATGCCTATAGCTAATATGATTTTAGGAAATATATACCGAGGCACTCTTTATAGGATTTAGTAGATAACGACAATAAGGATAGAGCAAAATCCGCTAAAAACCCGCTTACCTTTTCACTGGATACCTTTCCGCTGCCTATATCTTTACCATAGGCTACTTTACTATCTACTATTTTACCGTCCGCCTCTCCACTGCTACCACCTAATGCTTTTAAAAAGAGGCTTAATAAGGCTTATTTGTCTTCTTTTCTTAAAAAGCGGGCTAAAAAGGCTGCTAATACAAATATAAAGCTCAAAATAGCTATTAAATCGTATATATTAGTTATACTGTTTTAGTATCTTATCTACTAATTTACCTCTTATAGTGACCCAAACACTATATATAAGGTTTCTTCGGATAGCAAATCTTTAAACAGTGATAAAGATAAAGACCTTAATAACGCTAACTCTCGCAATCTCCGCAGCCCTTATAATCTCTACAGCCTTTAAAATCTCAGCAGCCCTTATAATCTCTATAGTACTCCTAATATAAACAAGCGCCTTCCTATCTAAGTACCGTTAGCGAATAAATAGTATACTTTAAAAGCTAGTGTTTGGGATAATATAAAGGAAAGTCGCTAGCGGATATTAACACACGTCCAGAATATTAAGGGTAGCTTTAGTAAGCTACGTAATCCGCTATATACTCTATATAAGAAGCATAGCCACAAATATCGCGTTTATAAGAAGGACTCTAGGCCATATTTTAGGGGCGCGTGCTTAAAATATTGTATAGGTGGTAGGCCGTACGGAAAGGTACGTGCTAATAATATACTATTATTCTGTTAGCTAACACGCGTATAGGAAAGTTTACTAAATCCAGAGCCAGTTACACCTTAGGGCAGAAAACGTGCGCAATTAGCTTCTACTAGTAGTCCGGCTGGAATACCTACTAAGAAGGTATGCTATCCGCATCTTAATAATACGGATATTACTAATATCCGTATAGCTTTGTTCTCGCACTATCCCCGCCTATACTACTACGCCTCCCCCTACTAAGACCTCCCCTCCTATTAAGACTCCTACTTATAGCAGTACGCACAGCTATAGGGGCACCCACTCTACTACCGCTTCTCTAACCCTTTTGGCAATTGCTAGCACGCCAGGTGCTGCTATTACTGCTACCGCTTCTGCTAGCGCTAGGTCTATTGGGGTGTATTTAGCAATTACTATTTCTACGCGCGTTAATATAGTTTGTGAACGGGTAACTAATATAGCAAAAGATGTTTGAGCTATAAATCGCCAGTTTAATAAGTTTAAAGATTCTCTAAGTAAGATAAAGAATAAGCTTGCGTTCCTAAGGCGTAGTGTTATTATACTTATACGCAATACTAGGCTACCAAATATCGAATATAGGTAGATATAAGTTAGCTATTACTGCGGGTTAGCCGTTGTTGCCAGTTTATAATAATAAAATAGTAGCTTATACCTTTTTGCTACTATATTTATAGGAATTAAGTCTCTGCCTTACATTTAATATATATACTTAATTAATATTATAATATCCGCATAAGCTAAGATAACAATATCCGTATAAGCTAAGATAAAGATATTTATATATCTATACTACAAAACAGCCTACTACTACGTTATATACTACACACTAAGAAGATTATACGCCGGCTAGAGTTAATATTAATAAAAAGAACTCGATTAATATATTAAGACAGAAACGTACCATAAGCCTAAGCATTTAAAAGTCCTCTAGTATATTATCTATAGCCTTATTAAATCCGTCCTTATAAGGGTTGTATAGTAAACCGCTAATATAAGACATCCGCATATTAAAATCAGTAATGCCACCCTATAAGAGCCGCTTTAATCTAAGTTAAAGAATAGTAGGTGCCTTAAACCCAATGTTCTGTATACGCTAACGCATAATAGAAGTATATCCGCAATTAAAACAATAAATTACTATTACTCTTAGTATTTATTAAGCAAGTTATATACTAACTATTATATACATTAGCAGAGGTATAGGTATAATATTAGGACAACAAACTATATAAATATATTCAGCAGCTTCTCCTAGTACCTCTATATTCTCGTTAATATCACTAAAGCTATACGTAAGGGGATTAAATAGCAAACCGGCTGTAGTTAATAGGAAGGCGTTAAATATATTTACGCCGTCCTTTATAAGTTTCTTATATCCGCGCTATAGAATCGAAGGAGCCTTAAAATCCGCTAAGCGCCGCCTATATCACACGATTAAATCCTTCCTGATCTAATCTACAAGATAGCGGATATTTAGTGCTGGAGACTTAGTCGTATATTCACTGTTTATACGTTCACTAAATATATACTTAAAAATATCGCGGAGCGTGCTAGTATAACTTATTATAAGAACACTCTATTTAAACAGCTTGTCTATACTAAACGTCGAATTCCCGCACGTCTAGAGCAACTCCTTAAGTTAAAGATTTAGTAGTTTATTAAGGCGATCCGTTTTAAAGAAGCTATCTAGCCGCCCTTAGAGGTTAACTAAACTATTAGCAAGGATAGCCCGTTAAAGCACTAGATTATAAGCACTTGTTCCAACTAATCGCCATAAAATTAGCATATTGTATGTATAGTTCTTTAATAAGCTTTTAGTAAAGTATAAGCAAAGGCGGGGGATTATACGCTTTAGTAGTCTGATATCCGCATACTTAATAGCATATTTTAGAAGCTTATAAGTATCAATAACCTATAGAAACCGGATATAATTAAAGAACTCTATATTATAGTTATTAGCGGCAGAGCTTAATATACCCACAGAGGATGACGTCGCTGCTAGCTAATGTACGTTAGCAGGTAGCTCTAAATAATCAAACGTGCGCTAATTTGCATCACGGCATACATCTCTTAAAAAAGCCACTATATGGATATCCTCAACATGCTCCAAAAATTGCTGCGGAGATAGGTTTCGTACATATCACTCAGCCTTACCATCTACCTTAATATTGCACTTATTGTAGATATAGAGCAGAAACAACGCAACAACACAAGCGTCAAAGCTTTAGAGGATTAGCTCTTCCATATAATAAAACAGGGCCTTTTCCCTAGAAATATTGCGCCGACCTAGGTGATTTATATAGGTATAGAGCGCTAAAAACTACTATGCGGCTTACTTACCCCTATAGAACGTACGCATAACCATATATAGGAAGTTCAATTGCACATGCCATAGCCCTAGAATAGGCAACACCCACTTATAGCTATTATACGCACCTTCTACCTTAACCCGCTCCTCTTTATATAATTAAATAAGCTTTACGGTCTTCTAATCTCCGTATACCAGGAATAGCTAGTTATTAAAAGCGGTTTCGTGATTATACTGCAGTTAGTCCAGGAAGATATTCTCCATTATATAATAATTGCCGTTAATAGAAGCCTCGCTGTCTAGAATAGGTCCTAAAGTTACATACTCTGTCCTTCTATAAGGGAGAATATTAACTGCTAGTATACGCGGATATTTAATATCCGCGTTAGAGTCGAATATACCATTAACCGCAGTAGGATATGTGCATCGGATAGCGTCCGCAATAAAACTTATAGATATCCACTTTTGGAGGTTATTAAACTTATTCCCAGCTACATTAACAACCTCATCTAGCTTAAGTTAACGGGTGTTGTTTAACATTAACTACTTAAGGCCCCCTTTAGGCATGCATACTCTGCGTAAAATCTTTTCTATAATATATAAATTAAACTCGCTAATCTCACTAATAACCTAATATTAAGTCTTTTGGTAATAGTCAAAGTTATTATAAATAATATAGACATTATCATAAATAGACAGAGACTTAATTAGTTTCTTAAAGGTTATTAGCACTAGAAGTACTAGCAGAATTAATAAAACCTTCCTTAGAATGTTTAGCTAGCCTAAGCTTTTTAGCGTTAAAAGTTATATAACTATTAATTAGACTAAGGCCATGTAGAAAAGATAGCATACGGCGCTTTACACCAAGCGCCTAAAGATATAGACTAAGTAAACGGGCGAAACCATTTACAGAGTTCTGGGTAAACCCTAGGAGGAATATAGAGGCAACTATAACTATACGTCCGCTATGCGGATCTTAACTACGTTCCTCTCTATTTAGTACGGATATCCCTTTAATAAGCCAGAACAGTAGCGGACCGTACTACTAAACAAACTTGGCCGCATTCTTAAGGTTAACATCCTAAAACTCTATATCTAAAGTCCATGTGTTAAAGGGGCCGCGTTATAATTATAGTTGGCGGAGCTCTTTCTGGATACAGCGGATAGTATAGGTTATTAGCGTTGTATAAATATCAGCCCTATTAATAAGTTCTTCTTATATTTCCTTATCCTCTAGCAAAGGAATAAGTAGGTCCCCTACTTTCTTCTTTTTCCTATTACCTCTGTGCCCGTTCTTGCTTTCTAAGTACTTAAAAACCAGCCTATAAAAAGACCAGCCCCATTAATGTAGAAGGTCCTTAACAATATCAACCTTCTCTTCCTTTAATGTCTTTGTCTGACTAGCAGATAGAATATCCGCTAGAATATCCGCTGGCTATAAAGAGGGCTAGCGGCGTGGGCGTAAGCGTTTAGCGTTAGTATTTACTACACGGCTCGGCGGTATAGAGGTAGAATTAGGGCCTCTACGGCAACAAATTCCTCTTAATATCGCGCGCGTATAAGAAGCTAAAGATCTTATAGCTTTATAGAGTAGGCTTTTCTCTATAATTTAGTGTAATTTTTATATTAACAGGTATTGTGGGAGGGTAGATCAATTTTGTTAAAGTTAATAAGGTCTTCTTATATAAACAATATTTAGGTTTTCTACAAATCTTGCTAAAGTCCCTTAGACTAAAAAAACGATTGCCGTCCTAAATCAGCTTAGCGGACGGTGCGGATATTCCTATATCCGCACAATTGATTTCTTAGTCTGAGCTTCTGAGGTAAGTTAGTACGATTAACAAAGAAACCATCGGTAATTAAGAAACCTTAGCATTTCAACATATACGCGCAAAATAAATTAAGTACCTTTCATTATCGTCAGACTCCTTCTCGTGACATGAGATGGCTAAGTCAAGGTAGACTCCAGCCTGAACCTCCGCATCTAAGCATATCTTTGCAAAATGTCCTGCATGAGCAAGATCGCCACAGCACCACGCATTTGACAGAGCTTCATGTAGTTTCTGTGATGCTTGCTGTATGGCTGTAATCTTGGAAGGCAGCGCCTTGCGCCCTATACATCTACCTGCCGGGCATGTTCTCTGGTTTTGGAAATCTCCCAGATGCGAACGGAGCTGGCAAAGTTGGGAGTTATGATCTCGTAGATCAGAAAGGCTCTTCTCATATTTTGACTTCTCGAAAGCGATTTTGCTAGAATTGCGAAGACGGCGTATAGCTGCTTTAAGAGATTCGCCCTGGAAGGGGATGTTAGAATTGGCTCGCGGGGCAGGGGATCGATCGGCCGTCAACCTTTGATTTCTGCTTATCAAAGAAATCGAACTTCTTCAGGTCCACTTCCAGGTCTTCAAGTATCACCTTTGAACCCTCTATTATGCTTTTGCACAACTCGAAATTTTCTTTCAAGGAGTGGTTCAATTGATCATTCAACTCTTTGCTCTGCCAGCGTCCATCTGATGCGTTGTTCAGCATGTCCTTGACCTTTTGGTCATCTTCAACAACAAGGCGGAGAATCAAGCGGCATTCATTATGAAAGATTTGCTTGCGCACTTGAAGTTGGACCTGTATGCTCTTTACTTCTCCCGAGTAATGGCGGAAGGTATGGATTTTGTCAGTCACCTTTGCGTAGCTCTTCACCACTTCGATAAGTACGGGTAGAACACCGAAAACAACGCCAACGACCTCGAATCCGGTCATTTTGAGGCTTTCAGGGAAAATAAAATGCGCTCCTTTGTCTCTCGGGAGTAGTCGAGTGGGAAATCGGAACCTTTTCAATCCTGTCTCAGCCTGCCTAGGAGTCTGCCGCGGTCTGAGCTTCCCTGCTCCGCCGCATTCAGCCTTCTCTCCAGCACCACTCAACAAATTCACGCAGCCTTCACATATCCTTAAACTACGAAAACCAGCGCGAGAGAGAAGAGCTATCTAACCGAGGTTTTAACACTGTGCTAGTCTTGATTGTATGAATGGAGAGTCCAAAGTCGCTACAGTGCAGTGACGCAAAGAAGTCCACCTACAGTGGCGCCGCAACCGAGCATGATAGAGCTGCATCTCCGCACCGAAAATGGAGGTTGATTCTAGATGATGCAGAGCAAAGGCGAGCCGAGAGCAGAATCATGCAGCGCAATTTCCGTCAGTCTTTTATCAAAAGGTTTATTAAAGAGCGCTTCTGCTTACTTCGATGTAGGCAATGAACTCAAACAGCGATTAGGGGATCATGGACTTAGGTCGGAATTGAACGAGACCTCGAAATTATCCTTTTTGCAGGAGAAATCTGGGTCATCCAACTTAATTAAGGACTGGCGGGAGTCAACCTTTCCATCAGCAAGTCAAGAACTGGGGATCGTCGGGCGACTTTCTCAAGGGTGCATTGATCTATATTCTATATTACTGGGGAAAGTTAAAGAAGACTCATCTTTCACTCAACGTGAGAGTAAAATCTTCGAACGGAATTATCACATTCTTCTTCTTTGGGCAGACGGCCATGAAGTCCTCAGCGGCCAGTTGGACGGTGTTCTTCAAAAGTCGAAAGATCTTCAACGTACTATTCTGCTCACTCTGAATTCACTCAGCGAGGTTATATACGAACGTAAGTTCCCTCTTAGGATATTTGGAATTGATCGGGACTAATTCTACTTCAGGGTTGATTAACTTCGTCATTCGCTCCGACAAGGATATCAAAGCGGCCATTTTGCGCCATACTAGTATCGCAGTCTTGCTCGAAGAGTCAAGGTACGTCATCAGCGGATTGCAGGAAGACTCCGACGGCTACGAGAGCGACTCAGATGACTCAGAATACAACTATCCCAATGACAGTATCCAGGCTACAGCTGAGGACATTAAGACATACATTCAATGCCTCGTAGACTTGAGCAGCTCGATTAGCTGTCCTGCAATGGACCCAGAATACCGTGATCAGATACCAACTTTACTGACTTTCGAAAAGCGAAATGCTCATGACTATTATGCCGATCTTATCAGCACTAAGTTTCCCCAAGCAAGTTCTGACTTAGTGGATCGCCTCGGAAAAGCCAACTGGAGCCGATACCAACGCATCCAGGCCGAGCGAATCGCCAATGCTAGCGCTGAGGCACAGGATATCCCTCAGTTCGAGGCTGCTTCTGTGTTAGCCGGATCAAAGTTTCACGACTCTGGCCTGGGTAGTTCCATTCCAGCTCAGACTACCTATGCAGCGACAATCGTATCCTTTATTTCGAGTCTTACGGATGGCAATAGACCTCAAATTCCCCCTCTCCCAGAAGAAGCGAGAAAAGGGCAACCGTTCGATTGCGATGCTTGTGGGAAAAAAATACGGGCTAGAAACAACCGGGAGTGGAAGTAAGATGATCAGTTTGCGCTTCAATCTAATTTACTGATTATATTCAGGAAACATCTTTATCTAGATTTGCGGCCCTACATATGCCTCTATCAGGGATGCTCTTACAATTCGACCGTGTTCTTGAGCCGCGAACTCTGGATCGATCACATCGGATTAGACCATGGCTTGGCGCCTGGTTGGCAAAGCCAACAATGTCCGCTTTGCTTGGAACAAACTGGCAGTGGGAAAGGCTCTATACTAGTACATCTAGCGAGGCACATGGAAGATATTGCTCTTGCATCACTTCCCAAGGGGCCGGATTCGGAGGTCAATTCTGAGAATGGTTCCATTCTCTTGAATGGAGGCAACTTGGCAAGTGAACCAGAAACCGATTCGGACGAAGACAATAATGCACACTACTTCAAAAGCGTAGCATACGGCATTCGTGAGAGGAACGGCAACGTCATTCCCATTGCGGAGGGGAGCCCTTCAGACGAGGCATATGGCCCATCCTCATCTGCTAAGAGGTTCTTTTCTGAAGAGGGTGTTGACGATGATGATGATAACAGTTCTAGACGTTCAATGACAGATATAGCCAAGGATGTTTTACACGTGTGCCGCGATTGTAAGAAGGAGTTTAAGCGGCCATGTGACCTGACGAAACATAAAAAGACCCACTCTCGACCATGGAAGTGCACTGAAGAGAAATGCAAGTACTACGACTTAGGTTGGCCAACCGAGAAAGAGCGTGATAGGCATGTCAACGACAAGCACTCCGCTGCTCTACCGCTGTACAAGTGCCAGTATCCTCCTTGCATTTATGCTTTCAAGCGGGAGTCAGACTGTATGCAGCACATGGAAAAGGCTCACCGCCGGGAGTACATCCGACCTGATAGGCATTTTATTCTCTTTAAACCCGTCCTACCTTCTATTACCGAGCAGTGCATCGCCAGAACACCAATTTCGCCTTCGCAGAACAGCACAAATGATGTTGAAGACCCTGCAGCCCAAACCTGCCCATGTCCGCACTGTAACCGAATATTTACGGGAACGTCTCGGAAAGGCAATATGTCAAGACATATACGGACTAACCATGGTGCTCCTGGATCACATGCACGAGAATATCTCTGCTCAAGTGCAGGATGCAGAAAGACTTTCAGGCGGAGCGATGCGAAATTAAATCATGAAAGAAAAGAGCATCCAGAACTTGGTCGATTGTCTGCAGTTCGCGGGAAGCCGTTAGATTCTAAGCCGTGAGCGTGGAGATGGCCTACAACCCGCCCTCAGGAAGTAGTAAGGTAGTGAAATATTGCGAATGAGAAATGGCATTGGTGGCTAGTGGGAATGGAGTTGAAGTAAATCAAGACAGATGCTGGAGCGGGGTTAGGGCGGAGAAGTCATCTGCCGTTGTTCTACGAAAGGGAGGAAGGTCTTCAGAAACCAGCACAACTCTAGTTTCATATTCACGTAGTATTTCTGTCTTTTCACACGCCAGACTGCTGGAAACGCTCAATGTAATTGCCACCTCTAAATTTAGCATGGCACACCTAAGAAGCATTCGGAACTGAACTGTATTACATGGACGGAGAAGCGGTGATCATGATCTGTAGGATCAAGTTCAGTTAAATGGGGTGGAAATTAGTGCAGAAGGCTGGGGGATTTCTTACTTATGAGGATTTTCTTTTAGTTGGTTTTTAGTGTCCCAAGTTCTGGCGTCGCATGCTTTGGCGTGGTGTGTTCTTTTTATGCCTTCTGCTGAAGATCAAAGAAATATGATTATTGTAGAGAATATTTATGCGCTAACGAAGCGCTGAAACGTAATTTGTGGGTGTGTATTGATATTGGGTTTCCTCAAGTTATGATATTGCTGCTGTTATTCAAAGTATTCTAGCAAGACGGCCGTGATGACGTTGGGTTTTAAGCTTGCGCTGTATCTATGCAGGTGAGGTTAAGAAAATTTACACCTCTAAGGACGGCCACAGATAAGAATCAAATAAGAGCTATGGATTTAAAAGGTATGTGTGAGTAACATGCGATGTAGCCTCCGGAAGTATGATGAAGGACATCTATGGGGGTTAAACTACAGGCTGAGATCGATAATAAGCTAGATATCAAGGTAGGTTCGCTAGAACACTGAGTGAAGAGTTACCGGCCTAATCATGATTATTCATTGTGTAGAAAAAGGGCTGAGGTCCAAGCGGGTGATGGGTTTGAGGGGCTTACGCCTCTCGTAGGAGGATGGACTGCTCCGTCTTTTAGTGCCCACATAACATATTAAACAAAGCGCCACATACATCTCTCAGAAATGATTAACTTCATTTGTTTAAGGTAGTTGACAGCCAGGCTGTCAATACCAGCAGCCCTCTGCGTCTCCTCAACGTCCCAATCTTCCAAAAAGGGCAGCTGCCCCTGACACATAGAATGAAAATGGGCTCTCAAATTCTCAGCAGAGTGCTTCCAGCCTTCCATCATGCTAATCACTTTGGGGGGATATGATTGTTGAGGGTTCTGGTGCAGTGTTAGGCCTTGGCTGGTCAAGGTTGGAGGATAGGTACTTACCTTCTCACAGTAACGCTCCAACTGCCGATTTTGATTTTGAAACAAGAATTCCAAGTTCCACGTTAGCACAAAAATCGTCAAGAAGATTGGATACCAATTTTCGCGTTTCTTCTCCCGCGTCGCAAACACCCTCTTCTTGAGTTCACTCAGGACTTTCTTCTTTACTTTCGACATTTTGGCTATCCATATATGATCAATTTGTGCATCCAGAAGCGGCGGGATCGGCTTCCGATTATAGTATGGAGATTGAGGATCTTCTACTTCCGAGATACCAAGCGTCTCGTCGCCCGTGATATTGAAACTTTTCGAGGCTAGGCGCGTAATGACACAAAGAGTGAGTGCTCCATGTACCATTTCCCACTATAAAATGAGTCAGGGTTACATGATGTATGGTGTATGGAATCGTCACCTTCTGATGGTGGCGTATAGCCTCCTCCAGGGTAAGAGCGGCAACTTTGTCCTGGCTGTGACCTAATTCTTGCAGAAGCAACAACTGGTGTACTTTCAACAGATCATCTAAGCTTCTTTCGGTTGCAGATTGCTGGCCTTTCGCAATAGCGAAAGCAGGAAGCTTTAGCTCTACAATTTTGTCGCCGTGGTTCCATTTCTTGCTGAGGGAGTCGCTTTCTAGTGGAATAAATTCTTGCAAGACGATTTTAAAAGCGGGCCGCATGCTGACTGGTTGAGAACCACTGACAAAACCGGCATTGTACAGATTGATAGATAACTTGCGATTGCTGGCAAATGTGGTGACTTTCCTAATCCCACCAGGGAAACTTAGGGCACCTGAGCAAACTTTTATTAGGGAAATTTGCTAATTGAAATCTGGAAGGCCGGGTAGTAACCTGTTCTGTGAAGTTCAGCATCCGTTATGCGACCCTTGAAACAAGGCATCCGCCATATCTTCGCAATTGCTAATGAGCCTTGGCACCTGGGACAGGGGTGCCCCTCTCCACACTGTGTGCGATGTCAGCCGTGGTCCTATTTGTAGGGGTAAAGCGGACATACGTCTTCTTTTAACCATTGGCAACGAATGCAGGCTCTATTGCGCCGGACTAGATTCATCTTTTGTCTTTCATGCTGTTTGAATTTGCGTCTTGTATTCTTACATTTCGGTGCAGTATGCTTTACAGGACCGAATGTTGGTGGTACCTCATGCTCTTTCTCCACTCCATCTTCCTTGGTAGATGTAGATATATCTCGTTGCGAGAATTTCGACATGCTGGTGGGCCTTTGGATAATCTCCCAGCTGCTGGGTAGGCTTGTTGAGCGTACGGACGGACTATCTGGGTCTGATAATTGATTGTGATGAAAATCTGCTGCCAGCACAACTCCTGATGCACAAGCCGTATTAACATTGGAGGAGGGCCCGGTATCAGGATGTAATTGAAAGTCCATGNGTAGGTTCGCCGTTGAATAAGTGATGTCTGCAGAATGCCCCTCTGGCAGGTGAAGTGTCTCTTTCCGCATATCGTTGGTCGCAAGTCCCTCCCCTGAGATAAGCTGGCCACTTGATCTTGAATCATGAGGAGCGTCAAGACCATCAAAAGTTAAAAATGGATCGCTATCAATGTAGTAGTCGCCCAAAATAGATTCGTTTAAAGAGAATGCTGGAGAGGTATGCAGTAGCGCTAAACTGGTCCCGCTGGCCTCGCTGTGCTCAGGAAGCTCAGATTGTTGTGAAGAGCATAGATTCTCGCAACGCAGCGGCTCTATGTAGTCGTTGAATTGATGGTATTCCATCCTCCATAAGCCCGGAGGAGAGGTAGCGACATTTTCTGATTCATCAGAGCGCATGTTGACATTTGAGCGATCAAACCGAGCATGATGAAGAAATTAGGGAGACTTTATCGTGGGGTCCGCTTTGTTGACCGGTTGGTTTGGGAAACACAACCGGTGATTTTGGATGGGAACATCGTCACGGCCAAACGGGAGGGACTACGTGTAGATCACCGACGTTCTGGCCCTCTGAGCCGCTCTAAATACCTATAGTGCCGGATCAGGCTTGGCAGATCCGCCGGACATCTCTCCGAATTCCAATTACGCATCACAATCAAGCAATCCCCACAATTATGGCTCTCCACAACAGTAGATAGAAATTCTGAAGTTACTGTTATTTTTTGCGATATCCACTCGGGGGACACTGCTTGGGAGGCATTTAGAACAGGCATTGCCACTCTACTGCAGTATCCAGCACCTATACACAATGACCCTGCTGCCGACTCATTTTTCTACGCTCGGTGTGCTTGCGCCATCTAATTGACCATCGAAAGCCACGGGCTCATTCCCATTCAAAAAAACCTTCCCAGAATTGCTACCCTGAGTTCTTTGCTGACCAGTGCTTGAGCACCTGAATGGAGTCCAAGGATCGTCAGATGGTGGAGTCCGTAGGAAACGAGCGTCAAGGGTTTCATGCTCAACTGCTCGTAACTAAAATCAGCTAAAGTAATTCGAGATGAGAGAAGCACACGGTACCTCTCCTGAGATTATCTTGTGCTAACGGAATACAGTGCGGCTCGCTCTTACTTTGGTCTCTTGCTGGTGTCATATTGGATGATCGGTCCGCAGGTAATAGAAGTATTAGAAAACAGTACAAAATTCTCGCATGTCTGGTGTGCGATGCTCCGAGTGATATTTGTCGATGGCCGTGAGATTAAAAATTGCGTACGATCATGTGAAAGATTTATACTTTCAACTAGTTATCGCAAAAAGACCGGTCGAATTGTGAGTAGTTACCGGTTGAAATCATGGTATACTACCGTTAATGATGAGGCTAAGTTTTCAGTCGATTGGTTGGAAATTGCCGTTCTGAATGGAACGGGATTGCTTGCTTTGGAGTCACTGCTCGTGCCCCTGTTCGGTACTCTCGCATCAGCACAAAAGCTAAATTACAAGTAGAAGTCAAGTGGAATTAGTGCAGAGTAGTCCGTCTTACCTCGTTGACTTAGGCTCGCCAAGTTCTCTAATGTGACTCACACCAATTTTAGATCTCTGGGTTTGTGTGGACTGGGGAAAGTTCATTCTTCAACATTGTGTGCCGTCCACTTATCCTATTGAGGTCGATTGAGGCTCAATCTGATAATGAAGCTAACCAAGTTTTGAGAAAAGGCATGAAGGAACATCTAGCATGACTGCAAAAGCGGGTAAGCATTGCCATATTGCGGCACGGATGTTAACAAAATCTCGTCGCGTAGTCGGCAAGACAAGGAGTTCCCGGCTCGGCTGGGCAGACGGACCCCAAGACGGATATCAAACCCAAAACGTCACGCACCTCTGTGCCGTTTGCATGCAGGTCTGTCAAAGATAGGTGGACGAGTCGCGTTGCGATCGAGCCGTTTGCTGGACGGCAGAGGCGTCGATAACAGAGCGGTCGAACTATCCCTTCCCACGCTGGCGTCCACAGCTTGGCGCCAAGCTGTGGACGCCAGCGTGGGAAGGGATATGCAGGACTCAAGGCTGGCCGGCGAGGACGGAGAATTGGCTGCGGAGCCCCGCAGGCATCTTGACCGCGAACTGAGATTTAGCGAGAGTCGTCATATTCGCATCTGAGATCCTTCCAAATACCTCAGAATCCTCGCCAGGAATCCTTACACTAGCGTCTTACGTACAGCAAGACCCCTATATAAACTCCACCAGCCCGGGTCTGAAAATGTCGCGTGCAGCCCAGAATGCTCTCAAGAAGCAATGACATCGGTTATCATGAGCCAACGCCTCGGGCCAGCCCAAGTGTACTTCCCCAAGTCCGAAGCGGCAACCGTGCTGGTTGTTGGGCCTGTTCGGCCAGGCTAGATGCTTGCAAGTTTCGCGTGGTTCGGGAGTGAGCCCTGAGCTTGTCTGTTTTTGATTGTAGCCTTAGATATGCAGTGCTTGTGATAGCACCGCACCTTGGACCATAATTAAGTAATATCGAATATTCTAAGGTTGTTATGGAATCAAAGAGAGTTTCGGAGTGCGAAGAGCCGATGTTTAGTGCTGCCTAGCCCTGCAACTCAAGCCAGCCAGGCTGGCACTCTTACGGATACCGAAACAGAAAACGCAAGCCTGGGCACATAGCAAGCAGCCAGGAAATTGATGCAGGGGCATGCGCATCCAATACTTCTAATTCCGCAGCGTATTTTGTGCCGCCAGCCCGCCACTCTGGTTGTCTCTCGCAGTCACCAGGTCTCATAAACGGTCGCGGGAAGCCGGTCCAAAGGGAGTGCGCCGGACAAAGAAGAGCTAGGTCTCTATTTTCGTCATCCTTCTCCTCGCGGAAAATACCTTAGGTAGACAAAGCTCCCCCCTCTCCCCGAAGAGGAATCCCCACCCTGGCTCTCTTTGTTCGTTGCAAAAGAGAAGGTGCCTAGCAACTATCACTGTGCAGACCACTCGGTCTCTTGCAGCTTCAGATACTGCAATCTACACGTTGTTACCCTTTACCCGGGAATCGATATATATTCTTCGCCGCTGCCGCTGACTGTGGCCGGGCTCTCTAAGTCGAAAGCTCCCTCACCCCACCTGCCTCGCGTAAAAACCACACCACCAGCTGCCCCTCCAAAACCCGCCATACACAAAAATGCCTGAAGGCGCGACCAAGGCCACAAACCCCGTCGTGGCGGAAGCCCACGAGGTCAACACCTTCCACGTACCTAAAGCCTTCTTCGAGTGAGTATGCACCTCAAATCGCATGAACAATTGGCTTCTGCGACACGGCCGGGGAGAACGGGGTAGCCTCGCGACGCCGAGACTTGGGGGGGCACCAAGAGGGTAACAAGTCCGCTAATCCACCGCGCAGCAAGCACCCACACTCGAAACCGCATCTAGATGGCCTCGATCACTACAAGCAGATGTACAAGGAGTCCATCCAGGAGCCTGAGAAGTTCTGGGGCAAGCTGGCGCGCGAACTCCTCACGTGGGAGCGTGACTTTCAGACCGTGCATTCTGGCGGCTTCGCCAATGGCGACAACGCCTGGTTTCTTGAGGGCCGCCTAAACGCCAGCTACAACTGCGTGGATCGACACGCGTTCAAGAACCCTGACAAGCCTGCCATTATCTACGAGGCTGATGAGAGCGGTGATGGCCGCACGATCTCCTACGGAGAGCTTCTCCGCGAGGTCTCGAAGCTTTCATATGTGTTGAAGGAGATGGGTGTGAAGAAGGGCGATACAGTTGCGCTGTACCTACCCATGATTCCCGAGGCCGTTATCTCTTTCCTTGCTTGCACGCGTATTGGTGCTGTCCACTCAGTCGTTTTTGCCGGTTTCTCGTCAGACTCCCTCCGCGATCGTATTTTAGATGCGCAGTCCAAGGTGATCATCACCACGGACGAGGGAAAACGTGGTGGAAAGGTAATTGGCACAAAGAAGATTGTCGATGAAGCTCTTAAGCAGTGCCCGGGCGTTAGCCACTGCCTTGTCTATAAGCGTACTGGCGCAGATGTGCCCTGGACCAAAGGCCGGGATTACTGGTGGCACGAGGAGGTTGACAAGTTCCCGGCCTACATCGCCCCTGAATCCATGAACTCCGAAGATCCTCTGTTCTTGCTATACACGTCAGGTTCGACTGGCAAGCCAAAGGGTGTTATGCACACTACCGGAGGCTACCTCCTCGGTGCCGCGGCCACTGGCAAGTACGTATTTGATATCCACCCGGACGACGTCTTCTTCTGCGGCGGTGATGTTGGCTGGATTACTGGACATACCTATGTGGTTTATGCGCCATTATTACTTGGTGTGGCGACGGTTGTCTTCGAAGGCACTCCTGCTTATCCCAACTTTTCTCGATACTGGGATGTTGTTGAGAAACACAACGTTTCCCAGTTCTACGTCGCGCCAACGGCTCTACGTTTACTGAAGCGTGCTGGTGATCAGCACGTTAAGCACCGGATGAAGAATCTCAGGGTTCTTGGATCTGTGGGTGAACCCATTGCTGCCGAGGTGTGGAAATGGTACTTCGAGGTTGTTGGTAAGGAAGAAGCACATGTTGTAGACGTAAGTTTACTATATTTCGGAGGTCATGTTCTAAGTATTTCCTAACGCTATCGTAGACATATTGGCAAACTGAGACTGGTTCTCACGTCATTACCCCATTGGGTGGCGTGACGCCAACAAAGCCTGGATCTGCCTCACTCCCCTTCTTCGGCATTGAGCCAGCCATCATTGATCCCGTCTCCGGCGAGGAAATCCACGGAAATGATGTTGAGGGCGTGCTTGCATTCAAGCAGCCGTGGCCAAGCATGGCCCGAACTGTCTGGGGAGCACACAAGAGGTATATGGATACATATCTGAATGTATACAAGGGCTACTACGTGAGTTAACTTGGCCTATCCGCCCGATGGTGTGAATACTGACTTTGAATATGTAGTTTACTGGTGACGGTGCCGGCCGTGACCATGAAGGCTACTACTGGATTCGAGGCCGTGTGGACGACGTTGTCAACGTGTCTGGACACAGACTTTCAACAGCAGAAATCGAAGCCGCGCTCATCGAGCATCGTGAGTGAAGCTTCTTATGGAGTTGATTGAGGGAACAAATTTTACTGACACCTTAATAACAGACACTGTTGCTGAGGCGGCAGTTGTCGGCATTGCGGATGAGCTTACTGGACAGGCAGTCAATGCTTTCGTTGCGCTGAAAGATGGCAACGAGAGCGGCGACCAGACCAAGAAAGATCTCATTCTTCAGGTCCGCAAATCAATCGGTCCGTTCGCAGCACCAAAAGCCGTCTTCATCGTCCCGGATCTACCCAAGACCCGGTCAGGTAAAATCATGCGTCGCATTCTGCGAAAGATTCTGGCCGGCGAGGAGGACCAGCTGGGTGATACTTCGACTGTAGGTTCCCTTTTACGCTTAATAATTCATATCGCGATGCTAATTTTGCATTAACAGCTCTCGGATCCCAGTGTTGTCGATAAGATTATCGATACAGTGCACAGCTCAAAGAGGAAGTAGGTTGGCCCGAGTGGGGAGGCGAATTAATAAACTGGGCTGCTTAGGTGAGGATTTATGTACGAGGCGTGGAGGCTTAGTTGCAGGCGGTACGAATAGAGAAGGGGCTTGCATGTTGGTGACAACTATACCTCAATGAATTTGTTTGGAAACAAGACTCATATAGTTTTGAATACGATGTCCAAAGTGATGCTCTTTCGGCTTGCGGCTCATATAAAAGTGCTTGGTGGTGTACCTTGTGTTTTACTCGTGTTCCGGATGATGCCTGCCGAGAACCCTCCTCGCCCCGTTTCTTCGCCAACACGAGAGGCCAAGACGCAAGATTTGGGGCTGTGTCGATGCTGATCCTCCACACCCTTCTTTATGTTCAGCAGCAACGCTGATGAAAATTTCTACAATTCACCTCTATACACCACCCATGTCTCTCGCTCGCCTCTACTGTTGCTGAATCCTTTGCTCAACTTTCCTACACAATCTCCTAGTCACGGTGCCTAGAAGGTTCCAGTTATGTTAATTCTCCGCGCCGTCGCTGCAGTCGCTGCCAGTCTCTCGTTCGTCGCTGGTAGTTCCACAGCTCGAAATCCCCTCAAAGCGCTCGGAATCGCTCAGAATCCATCAATACTCACACAGAACCACCGCGTTACCGCTATCTCTACCTTTGACCTCGCCTTCGACCTCTATGACAACCGTATAAGGCTGAGCTTGGAGCCGAACCATGATATTATTGCCGATGGCGCTACGGTCCAATATCTCGGCCTGGATGGCAATGTTATCAAGACGGAATCAATAAATCGTCTGGAACACAAGGTCTACAAGGGCACTACCTGGTTGAAGGGAAGAGATGGATCGTGGTCGAACGTGGGCTGGGCCAGAATCGTCGTAAGGCGGGATGGCGTAAGTCCATTATTCGAAGGCGCTTTTACCGTCCATCATGATCATCACCATGTTCAGCTCAGTTCAAGTTACAAGCAAACAAAGCATCAGCTGGACCCGGAGTTGGAGTGGGCTGATGATGAATACATGGTCGTCTTTAGGGATTCGGATATCTCTAGCGATCAGGCTCACGCAGAACTAAAACGAGATGCAGAATCTCATTATGCTTGCAGCTCGGACTCGTTAGAGTTCAACCTCATGCCCGATCATCCTGTATATGCGAATATGCTGAAACGGGATGATGGTTTCTGGACTACTCCCATATCTTCACTTCTCGGAAAACGACAGCTCGATAACCCCTCTGGAGGAGGCAATTCTGCAGGTGTCAATCTCGTCTCTACCATTGGCAACACAGCTGGCTGCCCATCTACTCGAAAAGTTGCCCTAGTTGGTGTAGCTACTGATTGTACATATACCGCATCCTTCAATTCAACCGAAGCCGCACGGCAAAACGTAATTACTCAGATGAATTCAGCTTCGAGTTTATACGAAACTTCCTTTAATATCTCGCTTGGATTGGCCAATCTCACCGTGAGCGAATCGACATGTCCCGGAACCCCACCTCCCGTCACACCTTGGAATCAAGCGTGTAGTTCTAGTGTAGACATTCAGGCACGATTGAATCTTTTTTCGCAGTGGAGAGGGTCTCAACAGGATGGGAATTCTCATTGGACTTTGCTAAGTACCTGTAACACTGGTTCCGCAGTAGGACTGGCTTGGCTAGGCCAGGCATGCGTTACCGGGGCTCAAGGCTCCAACTCTACTACTGGCTCTGAGACAGTAGCTGGTGCAAATGTTGTAGTAAGGACATCTACTGAATGGCAGGTTATTGCGTAAGTTCTCCGGCGATAATTATGCCTTTTTTCAACTTTGCTTACGCTCCGCAGTCATGAAACTGGCCATACTTTTGGAGCCGTCCACGACTGTACCTCTCAAACTTGTGCAGACAAAACAACCGTCAGTGCGCAGCAATGCTGTCCTCTCAGCGCCTCGACTTGTGATGCCGGCGAGCAATATATTATGAACCCGTCCACCGGCCAAGGCATTACGAAATTCTCTCCTTGCTCTATCGGCAACATTTGCTCTGCCATTGGCCGTAACAGCGTCAAAACAACATGCCTGACAAATAATAAAGGCGTCACTACAATCTCCGGTCAACAGTGTGGCAACGGCATCGTTGAACAGGGCGAAGACTGCGATTGCGGCGGCACATCCGGATGCGGAGATAACCAATGCTGTGACGCGAAAACATGCAAGTTCAAGAACAACGCCGTATGCGACGACTCTAACGAAGACTGTTGCAAAAACTGCCAGCTCGCAACAAATAACACCGTGTGTCGCGCTAGCACTGGCGTCTGCGACCCAGCCGAAACCTGCACCGGATCGTCGCCATACTGCCCTGCAGACAAAACGCAACCGGATGGGTCAAGCTGTGGCTCAGGTCTTCAGTGCACGAGTGGACAATGCACGTCGCGTGACCAGCAGTGTAAGACAGTTATGGGATCGTATACCCAAGGTAATGATACCTATGCTTGCGACAGCAGTAACTGCCAATTGAGCTGCGCGTCACCGCAATTTGGCGCTGGCGTATGTTATGGCCTTCAGCAGAACTTCTTGGACGGGACCCCTTGTGGGGGTGGCGGGAAGTGCGAGAATGTAGGCAAAATCCCCTTTCCCCTCACTTTCAGTTAAGATTCTGTCTCTATCCTTCATCATTCCATCTCTTTCCACCCTTCTCATCCCAGAAACACCACTAACAACCACCCCAGGGCGTCTGCAGCGGCTCCTCTCTCGGCAAAGAAGTGAAATCTTGGATCGACGATCACAAAACGCTCGTCATCGGCATCGCGGCGGCCGTTGGCGGCCTAATACTCTTCTCCATCCTCGGCTGCATCTACCGCTGCTTTAAGCGCCGCCGCAACATAAAGCGCTACGGCCGCCCCTACGCTGCGTCGCCCCGCTGGAACGGGCCTCGCGGTGCCCGCAGCCCGTACGGCTCGCAGGGCCCGCTGTTCCCGCAGCAGAACGCGGGCTGGTATGACGGACCGGGCGGGCAGCCGCCGCCGCCGCCGGCTTACCGGCAGAATAGCGTGAGGTATGCGTGAGCGGCCTCTGCATTTGCTTGAATGGTAGGAGTGGTTAAAGCGGGTGTTACGGGTAAAACGCACGATGTCATGGTCGCAGAGCGGTGTTTTGGCGTTTGGGTGGGATGGGAGGGTTCGCTTGGCCTGTCCTGTGTTGGCGTTTATGGTTGTCGGATTTGGGACTTTGGGACTTCGCGGCATTGGGGGGATGGCATCATATCGCTTTCGGGTATACTTTTTTGCCTTGGGCGGATTGGTGTATAGTTTGATATTGCATGGGATAGGATGGATAGGGTTTGATATTGGAACTTTGAGGGTTGGGATCGGTATCTTTATTAGGATGGCAAGGAGAGGGCTTGGCTCTTTTTCGGAAAAGATGAAGGGATATGGGATTTGCAGTGTATTTTATGCTTGTCCTGCATACCCAGTTTAGCATATGCTTACCCTGCTTCGCGAATATCTTTTTCTATCCTTGCTTAGTTTCGAGTGAGTGGTATGATACACTTGAAAGCTAGGTTGGTAGTTTGGTTAAGGGAGCAACATCGTGTCACGCGCCTATCCCTTCCTCTGGTGATGTCCTACGGACCGTGCGCGAACACCTTGATTCTATTGATTCTATTAGCCAGTCCTTATCGATAACAGTAGGACGAAGTGTACCAGGGGGAGGGGTACCGGACTTGCATTTGCCTTAACGTGAGCGATAGGGTTATGACAGTCGGTATGGCTATGATGGCTTGGGACATCAAAACTGCGCACGGACGAAATTTGTTAGGGACCGTCATAACTATGCCGTCATAACCCTATCGCTCACGTTACCTGTCCCCATCTTTACTATGGCTGTAGTAGTACAGGTAGTATATTCGTTCTTCATGACGACTCCAACTCATGAAGTCTACACTATCATACACCTGTGTCCCCGTGTGGCAGATACTACTGCGAGTGCATTGCCAAGTATTGGCGGCAATATTCAACAGGCTTACAGAGGTCGGGGGGCCTTGCCCTTTCAGCAGGACTTTGCTGAGGGGCCCTTTGGTGCATTCCGACCTTAATTTAAACTTTACTACTTGTACTAACGTAGGTTATGGGCTTTTGACGGTTGGGGGGGTTTTGACGGTTTTTCCTTACCGCTTGCCTGCTTAGGCTTAGCGACTTAAGTATTCCCCCGCTTAGCCGCACGGCCCGCCTAGTCGCATAGGCCAAATGTAAGAGGCCAGCCTGACCGGAACGTATAATTATCTAATCAACAGTGTCACCGGTAAGTAGAAGGTAAGTCAAAGGTAAGTAGAAGGTAAGTTAAAGGTAGAATAAGTTTCACATATTAAAGGACAAATGCTTCTAACCACTTCTATTTAGAGACTAATTGCTAGTTCTTCTCTAGAGGAGAACCAGCTCCCTATATAATCCTTCTAAGACGCTAGTAAAACCCTTTACCCCTTATCTATCTAACTATGTCTTCTAGGACGTAGATAGAATATAGATAAGACCTTCTTCTATCTTATCTAATATATACCTTCTAGGGAATTCCGTTACAATTGCCTCCCCTTTAAGGGTCTTAGTTCTCTAAGACTTCGCCTTTACTAAGTTTTTATAGAGTTCCGGCTAAAACCACTGGGGAAATTTTTGGTAGACTTACTTTATCCTTAATTCCTCTACTCTTCTCCTACTATAGCTCCTTATAATGCCTTTATAATAGAACTAAAATAATAATAATAAAAATTGAATAGGATTTACCTTTCTTATTATAAGAGTTTATTATAAGTTAATCTAGAGGTTGTCCTATACAACACGTTTATAAGCTACTATCCCTATTTACCTAAAATAGATTCTAATAATAACGTCTTTATTTTAATTTTCTTCCAGTTTATAAGCTATCGCCTCTTACGTGTCTTTTTATTAACAACACTATTTATCTTATCTTTTAGCAGACTATTTTCTCCATATCTCCGCCTTTAGCTTTTATATCTCCAGCTATTCTTTTATAACTACTTTATTTTCTTCTTATAACACATCCGTAAGTAATAGGATCCCTATTTTATCTCCGTTGATAATACTAACTCCCTGTAGTATTTTCTTATAATAGCTTATAGTTCTTCTGCGCGTCCCTAGACCGACGGTAGTGTTATTCCTCTTCTAGTAACGCCCCAAATAGCGTCTATTACTCCTACAGCAGTTTCCCTAAAATGCTATTATTGCTGCGTTTATACTCTTATATAGGATCCTTCCTATATCTATAAAATGCCTTACTCTAGTAAAAACAAATCTAAGTGCTTCTATTGCCGTAGTAGAAGAAAGACCTATATCCTAGTATTTCCTATTCTATCTTATTCTAGATTTCGCTAATTATATTAGATCCCCGCTGTCTATATATATAAGACTTATAGGCTCTAACGCGCTATCTAAGATTTCCGCTAATATCTTAATAGTAATAGATAGGGATAGAAGGTATCTTCCCTCGCTTATAAACTCTTTAATTTAATAAGGGTTTCTACTACTATAGAGACGTAATAATCTTAGATATATAGTGTCTAGGAGCGTATATACAAATAGCTCGTCCTTATTAATAATAATATTTATACTCTTACGCGGTGTTACGGAGTGAGTATAAGTGGTGATAATATATAACGAAGTAGATATTATTAAGCTATGTATATGAACTATATGATGAGGTTAAGACGTTACGTAAGGAGAGAAGGTAGGAAGTTAGGAAGAAAGGGCATATATCGTTGACTTGGTTGCTTAGTCGACACATACATAGGGCAGAATAGGGTTTAGGTTGTGGTTCTGGCAGAACTTAGTAGAATTTAGTAGAACTTGGCAGAATTTAGTAGAACTTGGCAGAATATAGCAGAATGCCGTAGATTGCCGTTAGATTGCCGTTAGATTGCTATTTTATAGTTAGTCTTTAATTGCTAAGTTGGTGGAAACAGGTAGATGTGTATAAGGTGTCACAGGGGTATCCCGTGATAGTACCCCCCCTTTAAACTCGAGCTTCTGCGAGATGGGGCTATGGTAGCTCTAGGTGGAGTTTATAAAAGTCTTCTACGGCTTATGTAAGTCCTATAGAGTTAACAGGTTCCTATAAGGACTTGGTAAAGCCTCTCTATTTTATAAGATATATATATTAGCGTTTCCGTTTGTCGTACTTAATATCGTTAATTTTTTTAATAAAGTACTCGTTCTTACCATCCACTTTAACTGGTAGGGGAGGGTCCTATATCTGTTTAGGTAGGGCGTCTAATATAGGGGTAGTAGGATAGAGGACTAACGTGTGGAATATGGGGTGGATTTTAACTGTATTAGGGAGCTTTAATTAGTAGGAGTAAGAGGAGACAACCTTCTCAACCTTATAAGGGCCAGCGTTCTTCCAATTAAGTTTCTTAGCAGGTTGTTTTGTGTTTAGATTTCTTATATTTAGCCAGACAAAGTTACCAACTTAGTAGGCCGGTGCTAGGGTTTATTTCTTATTTACTGCGGCTTTATAGACAGATTAGGCCTATATTATTTCGTTAGTAAGAAACTATTACAGTTCCTCTATCTTTTTTATAAATTTGTTTGCTTCTGTAACTTATAAGGCTTAATAAGCGGGATAAGGAACGTTACTAAAGGGTTTAAAGCCTATTTATGGATGCTGGCTGTAGTTAGCCAGGAACGGGGAGACCTTTATAGTTTCCGAGACGGAATTATTTGCCGTAAACTTAGTAAATACAAGCCAGTTAATCCAGTTATCCTATAAGTACGACGTATATATCCGGATATACTATTCTATTATAGTATTTATACATTCCGTTTAACTATCCGTTTTTAGGTAGTATGCTATAGATAATAGTGCTTTAATGCAGAGTTAGGTAGTTAGTTCTTTCTAGAATATAGAGATAAACTGGCTACCTTTATTAGAGATAATCGTTTTAGGGAGTCTATGGAGTTTCTATATATAATCTAGGAATAGTTAGGCGATAGTAGGTGTTAATATATTAGGGCAGGTAATTAAGTGTCTTATTTTAGACAGTCGGTCTATAACTACTATAATATTTATGCAGCCTTTACTTACGGAGAGATTAACAATAAAGTTAATTGAGATGTCCTTCCATCTTTAGTCCGGAATAGGTAGTGGCTTTAAAAGGCCGTTATACGTCTTATGTGAAGCTTTGGCTCGTTAACAGATATAGTAGCTAGAGACGTACCTTCGTGTTATATTATATATATTCGGCTAATAATACTCCCGTTAGAGTAGTTTTAGGGTCTTCCCTTGGCCCGGGTGGCCGGCGATAGGTAGATTGTGTACGTGTTTAAGGAGTTTAAGCTTAAGCTTATTATGATTAGGGATAACTAGATGGTTCTAGTAATATAAGCGGTTTCCGCGGGCTTTATATTTACTTAAAGAAATCTTTTTAGAGCGTCTAATGCTATCTTATATTAGCTTAAGCGTCTCTTAAATAAACTCGTTATTTAGGTATTCGTTAACTATAATCTATTTAATTAATTAATTAGTTATTTCAAGGACGAGTACCATAAGATCTTTAGTAGGAGGGTTAAATAGTTTAGGGCGAAGTAGGGTCTGATTTTAGTAAGAGCGCGCTTCTTCTAGGGCTGGCGCGTCTTATAAGCGTCGGGTTAGGGCATTAGGCTTCTAACCTTAGACGCCTAGGCGGTACGTAATTAAGAATTAAAAACGAGATAGATATTCTAACTAGTGGGCCTAACGATAACTTAGCTGTTTTGTGGTTATAAAGTACTGTAGGTTCTTATGGTTGCTAAGGACCTTAATTAGAAATCTAGCGCCTTCTAGTTCGGGTCGCCATTATTTAAAATATCTAATAATAGCTAATAATTCCTTATTGTAGATCTCGTAGTTGCATTTAGCTAGGCTTAGTTGTTTTAAGAAGTATGCTATAGGGTGTAATACTCTATCTTTGTTATATTAAGATAGGATGCCTCTAGTAATATAGTCGGATAAGTCGGCTTTTATAACACTTATTCAGTTTAGGTTAAAGTATTGGAGTATAGGCGCAGTAGTAAATATAACCTTTAGATAGGCAAAGGCCTTCTTACATTCCTTATTAAAGATAAAAACTTTATCCTTTTAGGTTAGGGTTATAAGGGGTAAAACCAGGGCGGAGAAGTTATTAATAAACCGTTGGTAGAAATTAGCAAATCCTATAAAGGCTCTTACGTCCCTAACATTCTTAGGTTCTTGCCAGTTTATAATTACTTTAACTTTCTTTAGGTCCATTTGTATATTATTTATAGAAATAAGGAGTTTAAGGTATAGGACTTCCGTTTTATAGAACTTATATTTATCTATATCTAATTATAGACCAGCTCTGTGTAGGGCTTATAGGATAAGGTTAACGTGTTTCCGATATTTAGTTAGGTTATTACTATATATTAGAATATCATTAATATAAGCAGTATAGAAGATGTCCAGGTAGGGGCGCAGGGTATTATTTATATAATGTTGAAATAAGCTCGGAGCGTTTGTGAGGCTAAAGGGTGTTACTAAGTATTTAAATAATCTATATCGGGTACGAAATACAGTAAGCTATTTATCCCCTTTTATAATACGGAGACGGTTAAATGCAGAGATAATATTAAGCTTTGTGTAGTAACGAGCCTTACTTAGTTAGTTTAGCGTCTCTTATATTAACGGGATTAGATATCGGTTCTTAACGGTAATAGCGTTAAGAGCTCGGTAGTTTATATAGAAGTGTAAACCGCCGCTGGGTTTCTTAACAAAGATTACTAATACGGCTATAGGCGACGAGCTTACTCTAATAAATCCTTTACTTAGGTTCTCGTTTAAATACTTTTATAGTACTTAGAGTTTATTTTAGGATATCCCGTATAAGGGTTTAAATCCAGGCTGCTTTCCTTCTTTAAGTATAATCTTATAGTCATATAGTTGGTATTCTGGTAGCTTATTAGCTTCTTTTTATAAGAACGCACCTAGGCGATAATAATACTCTATTAGTACCTTCGTGGCAGGGTTGGTGTGCTTCTTTAGTACTAAGGCCTTCTTAATATCGGCTATTATAATAGCGAAGATTGTATGCTTAGGTTTCTTAGCAAGTTGCGCTAACGGGGTAGCTCTAATTATGCGGATATCTAAGGTGCCAAGCTTACTTAGATTGCTTGTAGTTTCTTACTTAGGTTTAGGTTCGGTATTAGGTATAGAGTTAGTATTAGATTCGGGTTTAGGTTCTTTAAGAATCCTTTTTATAGTAGAATACTAGTCCTTCTAGTATTTTTGTATATTAAGCTTAAGCTTCTGCTTAGCTCGGGGTGGTATAGTACTTAGGGTCTGTTTATAGGGTTTAGTGGAATTTTTAGATCCTTAATAGATATTAGTGGAAATCTTACGTTAGTGGAATTTAGTGGAATTCCTAGGTTAGTAGAATCTGGTGGATTTTTTAGGCGTAGGGTGGACAGTCGTGGAAATTTTAGACTAGTGGATCCTAGTGGATTTTTTAGATTTTAGTTTTGGGTCTAAGCAGCGAGTTATAAGGCACTTCTACTTATAACGGGAGGTGGTAAATAGAAGCTTAAGGTTGTCCTAATTAATAGTTACCTTATATAGCTTTATCTAGGGTTATTTAAGGATTACTAAGTAACCTAGGGTAGTAACAAAAAGTTTAATTAATTCTTTGTGGTTTAGGTATTAGAGTTTTAGGAATACTATATGGGTAATATAGCCTAAGACGGTACGTTTGCCGTTAAATCCAAATATATTAATATGCCGGTTAAGGGGGGTTAGGGTAAAACTATTATCTTATATAAAGATCTTGTTAATAAATCCTATGCCGCTAGCTCCTGTATTAATTAGGATTTAAGCGTTAGCCTATTAACTATTCTGCCAAAGACGGCAGTTAATAGTTATGCTACAGTCCTAAAAGTCGGAGTTCGTGACGTTAAATGCGTTTAATGAGATCCTATGGCAGAGCCGTCCTGGAGAGCGACTTAGCTCCAGGACCTTCCTTTTAGAGGCGATTAGGGTGGGGTTCTTATAGGACGTCGGCTATAGCTTTATCCTTATAAATGGTGCTTGCTAGACACAGGGCTGGAACTAGGTAGAGATTGGGGACGGTAACCGGAAGATCAATGCGGTAAATGGCTGCTAGTGTTGGCCGTTTGTAAATCATTTTAGGGCGTAGGTAAGGGGATAAGATAATATTTTAAGATGTGGTTCTTACTTCTATATTTAAAGCAGAGGCCTAGCTTAATGCGTCTTTCTTATTTAGGGGACCCTAGTGGGGCGTACTCTAGGGTTCTAGTGTTAATATCTATGGCGTTAGGGTGCTTAGGCTAAGATAACTTAGTAGACGTTCGCGGGGCTATCGTATTATATTAAGGGGCGTGTTTTAGTGTTAGGCGTAGTATATTATTATACCGTTTGTTAACAACGTTTACGTAGGCGTTAAGGGCTCCCGGTAGGTCTACGCCTATTAGGGAGGTTTTTAGTTTAGGGCTTAGAGATTTAATAAGGCTATTAATTAGTGCGGAGTTGTTCCAGCCTGTTTCTCTTACGTAACGGTTAAATTTGGAGAAGTATACTAGGAAACTTTTTATTTCTTAAGCTATGTGGTTTATCTTTCTTTAGGTAGTAGCTTAGCGGTTTAGATTACTATATAAGGCTTTAAGAAGTACAACTAGGCTTTATACTAAGGTTAGCTAAAGAGGTTTAATAAGGTTAGCTGCCTTTCCTCCTAGTTAACTTAGGGCGTAACAGAGTTAGTTAGCTTTAGTTAGGTAACGGTTAGCGTTACCAGTTAGCTTATTTTTTAGCTGGCTTAGGAATAATTAGAGCTTTTATTGTTTACCGGTAAATACTAGGGGGTTAGGTAACCGCTCGGATTATTATAGTACGGTAGTCGGTTTAGGGTAAATAGCTACTATAGGTTTGGGACTCGCGTTTCGCGTGTTTATCTTTAGAGATAATGTTTGGTTTTGGGGTTCTAGCGTAGGCATCTTAAGGGTACGGATTTCTTTTTAGAGGGCTTCTATTGTTTTCTAATACCGTGCTTCTTATTTGGCTTATTATTAAGTTAGGGTAACTTATTATTATTTAAGGGCCTCTATAAAGGACTTCTATATGCTTGCTATTTATTTTTAGAGGATAGATATAATATCGGCGGCTGTTATAGGGGCTTTAGGTGCGTTTTCCATTTTGGGTAGTAGTGTAAGTAGTTAACGCAATGTAGTGTTATAGAGTAAGTATAAGTGGTAATAATATATAACGAAGTAGATATTATTAAGCTATGTATATAAACTGTGTGATAAGGTTAAGACGTTATATAAGGAGAGAAGGTAAAAGGTTGGGAAGAAAGGGCATATATCGTTAACTTGGTTGCTTAGTTGATATATATATAGGGCAGAATAGGGTTTAAGTTATGGTCCTGGTAGAACTTAGCAGAATTTAGTAGAACTTAGCAGAATTTAGTAGAACTTAGCAGAATATGGCAGAATACCGTAGATTGCCGTTAGATTGCCGTTAGATTGCTATTTTACAGTTGGTCTCTAATTGCTAAGTTGGTGGAAACAGGTGGACGTGTGCAAGGTGTCACGGGGGTGTCCCGTAACACGCGGGCTATTTTAGCTAGGTAAGTTTCTCTAATAACTTGCTTAGGAATTATATTAACTTCTTTAGCTAACGTCTTTCTAATCCCTGCTTAGACGCTAATTTAAAACTTAGGGATACTAAGGATAGTAATAAACGTTAAGATAAACGTTCTCCTCGCTAGTCTCCCGCCTATACTAGTCCTTTTAATACCTATTATTCTAAGAAGAATATTAGTAAAAGTACTAATACTTCTAGGGATGGAGGAGCCGATAATACTATTAATAATAACGTTAAGATGGAAGAAGAGGCTCCTATTACTACTACTAGTATTTAAGTTATTACCTAGCTCTTTCCTTCTTCTTATAAAATAGCTTTATATAGTACTTCTTAGGTACCTCCAGGATGCCCTATTATTAGGAATTAACTTTATACTTTAGGGATGCCTTTATTCTAAGCTTTAGTAACAATCTATATAAACGTAGTATACTATTATAATCCCTATATATAATAAACGGGTAATATTCCTATAGGTGCCTTATAGTTTCTTAAAATTTCTAATTCTTTATAGGCTGTCCTTTTGCTCCTCTTTATACTATTAATTTTACTCCGGTGCTAGGCTAAATACTCTTCTTTTATCCCTAGGGGATCTTTCTAAATCCCCAAGGCCACTTCTTATAGTGCTACTACTTCTTCTTAAACAGTGTCTTCTTTAAACAGTATTCCTAATGGTTCTCCTATAGATCCCTATAGGCTTCCTCTTATAAAATTTTAGGATCCCTATTATAATGGCGAAACATTTCCGTTCTTAATGCCTATACTTAATCCTATAGTTTTAATTTACGGGGTCTTCCCTATTGCTTTACCTGTAGTATATCTGGAACCATTTTTAAATCTTTACCTTTAGTTCTTAGAAAGGTTTTAATTGCGGTATTATATCCTAGCTAAAGGTACTTCTTAGGTTCCTAACTATTATATACCTAAGAGTATCCTTCCTAATAAACTAAAAATTCGCGCTTCTTTTAACGCCATCTTTAGTCTAAAATATCTTCTACATTCCATTTTAGTTCCCTATTAATTTCGCTAAATAGGGGCGGTTCTGCACTATCTCTTCTTTGGTATAGCTTTAGTAAGGAAACATAAAATATAAGATATATTAGATAAGATTTTAGTAATTCTAATTTATAGACTTAGTTTCCTTTAGTTTTCCTAACTATCTTAAAGGGTTTAAGCTACTGGTAATCTAGCTTCTTCTTAATGCGTTTTATTTAGATATTTTTTATAAACAGTAAGACTTTATCTCCTATCTTAAATTCTTTTGGCATATATTTTTTATTATAGTACCTTTTTTATACGGCTTAGGCGTCTAGTAAGTACTTTTCGAGTTCCTCTCTATAAATTCTTATTTATTTAATTCTTTCGGACGCTGCTGGTGCCTCTCTTTTAAGAATAATATCCTTAACGTTTTAGGGATTATTTGCTTTTACCCCAAATAATGCTTTATAAGGGGTCATTTTTATACTACTGTAGATACTTATATTATATATATACTACACTATTTAAGGGTTTACAGGCCAAAAAGAAACATTGCTGGTCTTTAGCGGATACCAAAGCCCCCCTATCGCAGTTGCAACAGGAATACCACAAGGATCACCCCTCTCGCCTATACTTTTCCTTTTCTTTATAAGCAACCTACTTAACTCCTTTAAGGAAGGGGCGACCTAGGGGATAGGCTTCGTTGATGATATAAACCTAATTATATACGGGCCAACAGCCGCAGAGAATTGCAGAACGCTAGAGAAAGCTTATAATACCTGTATAGAATAGGCAAGACAATATGGAGTCTAATTCTCACCAGAGAAGTACCAGCTAATCTATTTTATAAGAAAACGTAACCAATCTACAGATCTCTAGCACATAATTCGCATCTAAGGCTTTAGGGGTTAGCTAGTTTAGGGCCTAAGAGTATTAGGAGTATGGGTAGACAGTAAGCTTTAGTGGAGCGCATATGCGGCCCAAGTGGCCCGCAAGGGCCAAGCACAGTACATCGCATTATTTAGGATTGTCAATTCTATATGGGGCCCATGCTTCTAGAGGTCACGCCTATTATACACAGCAGTTGTCCGGCCAACCATAACGTATGGGTCCAGTATTTGGGCCATTGGAGAATCTAAGAAAGGCCCCCCTAAATCGCTCCTTAAACCACTCTAAAAGGTCTAAACAGCCTGCCTCCGGAGTATAATAGGCGGATATAAGCAAACGGCCACAGCACTGCTTAAGAAGGAAGCTAATATTCCCCCCCTACAACTATATATTAAAGCCGCTGCAATATAAAGGGCGTAAAAGGAACGCAACTCTAATGTTATAAAGTATATTAAGACACGCCTAAATAAACTATGGAGGGACCCTAGGGCGCCTTATAGGAGAACAAACTAACAACCCTAAAGTAGGGAAGATATATTGGAGAAACAGGTAAAGAAAGTAGAAGAAGAATGGTGCTGCTTTAGGGCCCAGGCCCATATAGAGAAGAAAGGGAGACGCGTAAGAGGTTAGCAAGGATAATAGTAAGAGAGAGAAAAGAGCTAAAGTAAAGCATAAAAGAACGCCGGGAAACCAACTACCGTAATGTAATACTGGCTAGACTAACGCTGGAGAGGCGCATAGGAGTTAAAGGTATAGAGGTTAACTAAGGCAAGAAGAACCTAAGCCGTAACATAGTTAACGCTATAGGGGGTAAACACTCTAGGGCTCTGAGAAGGCCTAATAAAGGCAGAAAATATAATGGTAATACTCTTAAGAATAGGAGTAATAGGACTAAAAGACTGGCTCTACTAAGTGGGTGTCCTAGTAGGTAGCCTAAGATGCGAATGTAGCTGGCTAAGACAGATACTAAAGCACGTAATACTGCTATGCCCCTTATATACTAACCAAAAAGTAATACTTTTAGCAGCTAGCACAGAGAACTATAAGATACTACTCTTAACACAAAAAGGCCTTAAGGCGGTTACCTAGTAGCTTATTAGCCAAAATGTACTAAACTAGTTCTGGGTTACAAAGGAAATGGCAATAGAAGGTAGGGGGGTGAGCAACGGGTGCCCCCTAATGACTCTATAGCAGTAGAGTAAAGTTTACAATACTAGCGCGTCCGTAGGCTTGTTACGGCAGCAGTGGTTCCTAAGGAGGTCAAAAAGTAAGGTAGTAGGAGCACCACAGGTGACTCGCAGGCGCCTCGCAGGCGCCCTGTTACGGACGCTTTAAGCACAATGTTACGACTACTTGGAGAGGAGTCGGAAGAAGCTAGTTGGTTAATACAAGCACGGTCCAGGATGGAACCCGTAGAACCATATGACGAGGAATGGTAAGCAGAGTCACGTGATGTGATCTGTATGATCTGTATAATCTGTAAGATCTATTACAGAGCGAATAGAGCAGACAGAGCAGACAGAGCAACAACTTTCTTAGGAGTATAGTTGTGTATTTAAGGACCCTCAGTCCCTACCTAGATAGTTCCTTCCTTATAGTGATTCTTAGAATATAATTGGAGTTAATCTGTTGGGTAACCACTCTACTAGTTGTTATTACGCTGACCGACTTTTATACTTGCATTTCCTATACACCTAGCCTATTGATAAGCCTATTGTAGTTCCTGCTACAAGGTTCCGTTACACAATCACTACCTAGTTACGGTATTAATATAAGAAGTCAAATAACATGCCACCAAAAGCAGCTACCACGACGCCATTGACGGCAGCAACTACTTTAAGGACAGGAGGTAATACTAGTATAGTAGATACTGACTTATAGCAACCTGTGACGGTCGGACAGCTATAGGAAATAGTTAACTAGTTAACAGCTAACAATATAGTGTTGGAAGAAAGACTTAACGGGATAGGAGCAGTAAAGATTAAGCTACTATTAATTAAGAGATTTATAGGAGAGAGGTTAAAGCTTAAAGGATTCCTTACGCAGATATACTTTAAGGTCTTATAGGAGGGAGTAAAGTTACCTATACCTGTGGATTGGATAGCCTATACAGGACTATTCTTATTAGGAAAAGCACTTAAGTGGTTTAAACCCTACCTTATAGAGATACAGGTAAACGGAATAACGACCACTAACTAAGACGTGCGATTTATGTTCTTAAGTTAGGAAGGATTCGTAGAACGACTTACGCAGATATTTAGAGACCCAGAAGAAACGACTATAGCAGAAAGAAAACTTTAGAATCTCGTATAACGAACTTCAGCAATTAAGTATACAATATAGTTCCAGACACTAGCAATATAAGTAGAGTGGAATAATAAGGCGCTTATAGTATAGTATAAACAGGGACTTAAGGCTAAAGTCTAGGACGCGATTATCCTAATGGAAGATATGGATACCCTAAGGGAACTAATAGATTAGGTAATTAAGATTAATAATTAGATCTACTAAAGGGAACAGGCTAAGAAGGGCTAGGATAAAGTTCTATAGTTGTATAAGGCGTAGAGTACGCAACGATAAAAGCTAAGTTAGAAACTATGGTATAGCGCAGAGCTAATGGACCTAAGTGGTACTAAAGAAGCCTATAAGAGATGGAGCAAACTATAGAAACCTAGAGGATAAGGATTAGGTAATTAAAGGTCTAAGGAGTAAAGGCCGAATTAGGGATTTTAACAGTAGAAGACATTTAGGCGGACTCTACAATAAGAGAAATAGTTTAAAGAAGGAGCTTATATAAATTGCGGAAAACAGGGTCATTACGTTAAAGACTATAGAAGTGGGCAGAGTTACTATGTAGTAAAAGGCACGAAACTAGCAGACAATATATACGTATAGAGGGACGATAATATGCTGCGAGGAACAAAAGAATGTTTAATTAAAAGTTTTGCGTTTTGTTATAATAACGTATGCCAAATTTATAAAGACGCTAAGTACGGCGTAAGCTATTAGCTATAGGAGCTAGTACCTATAGGATATAGAGGAACTAACGAACTAGTTCGCAGATCGGATATTAAGGACGATAAATTTGACCTAGGCGAAATATTCCGTGATGATAAGGCAATAAGGGCCGCTTACTGGGAGTGAGCAGACCTTGGAGATGTTATACTAGAGGTAGAGGATAATTCCACTACAGAATAGGGAACATTAGTAGGGATTAAAACCCCACTAGATATAATGTCTATCGCTTTACGAGACGTAAAAGAAGTAGGATAGCGAACTACTTTGGCACTTAATAAAGGCAAAGGGCTAAAGGCTTAAGATTCTTAAGATAAGATAAGAGACAACTAAGATTCTTAAGACGAGATAAGGTAAGCTTAAGGACCTATAACGGATAGAAACCGATGGAGTAGAGTAGTAGCTTAGTTTAAAGACATATAAATAAGCTCGGGATAAGAATTCCCAACGACATAAGATTCTTAAGACGAGATGAGGACACTAGTTAAGCCTAATTAGACTAAGGTAGGGGCTAAACTTAAGTTAGAAGCAAGCTCGGGATTGAAGAACCCGAAGGGTTAAGGATTTGGGGTACGAATTAAGACACCTATAGGTAAGAGGCTAGGAGCTTCTTTATAGATTAGAGAATCTGTGGTATAAATAGCGACTAAACTAGGAGACGAATATATGGACCTAGAGGATTTACTAGTTAAACAAAGTATTCGGATTAAAGATCGAAAAATTGATACTAGGATTAAGAAGCAAGACGACTTTAAGGATTAGAGCGTAAGGCGCAAACCAAAAGAAACCATGGAAGAATTTAGGTAAAGAATTATCGCGTGGTAAGAACAGAAACTAGATAGAAGATCTAGCATATTGGGACGTATAAAGGATAGAGTACTAGTATAAAGAATTACTAATAGGCCAAAAGTAGGTATACTAAGGGCTAAGTGGCTTAC
Organism: Cenococcum geophilum 1.58; assembly: GCF_001692895.1. Classification (NCBI taxonomy): domain Eukaryota; kingdom Fungi; phylum Ascomycota; class Dothideomycetes; order Gloniales; family Gloniaceae; genus Cenococcum; species Cenococcum geophilum. The sequence goes on along the minus strand of NW_027137581.1, from coordinate 1,941,351 downwards.
TAAACTGGAATAAGAAGAGGATCTAGGGATTCCTACTAGGTTTAAAGAACGATATACTAAAGGCTATTACGATATAGCAATAAAGAGATATTTCCTTATAGACAGACTGTATACACTCTAGCAGCTATACTAAAAGTGGTATAGATAAAGGCACAATAATAAGTAGGAAGATTTCTATATATAGTTGGATAAAAAAGTTATCTAGGACTACCTAATTATAGAGAAGGCTATAACGCATATTAAAGGAGCCTTAATTATAACGTTAAAGGATCTAGAGGAACGTTTAGAGGACTAGAGAAGCGAGAGACGCATCTTAGTACCCGCGAATGAAGTCGCAACATTTAGATTAGCACGATAAAGGTTTAAACTTAGGGACGAAGATAAGCTAAGAGTTAACCTAAAGCACCTAGTATACCACACGTTATTATAGATTGCGTGCGTAGACGATATATGCGAAATGCATAAGAATCCGAAAGAAAAGAATCGGAAATACCCTATAAGGATATACTGGATAACGGACGAGTAATAGTATAGGAATGCCAAATATATGCATAGATGGCATCTAATAGAGACCCAAGAGGAAGGAAGTTTAGTACTTTAACTAGGAAGATTCCTTACGGAAGAATGCTTAGACAGATAATAGTGGTAGGAATGCCTAGAAAATACGTGTCTATGGTATATTAAAGATAAAAAACGAACTAGGTATTGGCTAAAGAGTGAGTTAAGTACACTAGGATTAAGTAGCTAATAGTTAGAAAAAGTAGAGGCCCACAGGACTAGAGGGAGCTAGTAGTAGAGCCTTAGACCCTTAAAGGAATTTAAGGACAATACCTAAATTTACGGATTAATTAGCAAGATTAGCAGTTTAAAGCGCTAATAGATAGTGGAGTAATGCGAAACCATATCTTATTAGTAGTAGTTAAGAGAATGGGACTACCTTATAGACAAAAGGAGTAACCTTACCTATTAGTTACAATTTTAGGAGATCTAATAACCTATAGAGGAGGGATTATNAATCTTAAAATAGGACCTATTTAGATAACTATTAAAGGAAGACAAATTAAGATGTCTTTTAATATCCTACTATTAGGACGGGACAAGGCAGTATTAGGCATGCCTTAGTTACAGNAATACAATCTAAGGATCGATTGGATTATAGGTCAGGTTAATATTAGAGATACTTAACGCCGTAAGATGTGACGATAAGCTAAGTTGGTATAGTACTAAGTAGGAGCAACCTATAAAGAAACAGAAAAAGGACTAAGCTATATACCAAAAAGATACCATAAGTACGGTAAGAAACTATGGTCACTAGAAAGTGAAAAACTGTTAGAATATATAGTATAGGATTATAAAATAGAATTAGAACTAGGAATAAGTCTAAGGTTCTTTCTAATCTATAAGTTTACCGAAGAAAAAGGTAGAGCGTTAAAAGAGTTTATCTAGGAAAATCTACGAAAGGGATATATCAGACTATCGCAGTCATTAGCGGGTTATCTAGTACTATTCGTACTAAAGAAAAATAGCAAACTAAGGCTGTGTATTGACTATAGACAGTTAAACAGCATCACTAGGAAGGATAGATATCCTTTACCCTTAATTAGCGAAATCTAAGATAGGATAGGCAATGCGCAAATCTTTATAAAGATAGATCTGAGATGGGCGTACTATTAGATTAGGATTAAAGAAGGCGACAAATAGAAGGCAGCCTTTAGGTTAAAGGAAGGACTATATAAACTATTAGTTATACAATTCGGGCTTATAAACGCACTAGCAACGTTCTAGAAGCGTATTAACAATATATTAGGAAAATACTTGGATGAATTTGTTATAGTATACCTCGATAATATTATTATTTACTTAATAACTAAGGAAGAACACGGGGAACACGTTAAATAGGTTTTAAAGAAACTATAAGAGGAACAGATGCTAGTAGTAATTAAGAAATGCGAGTTCTTTACTAGGAAGACCGATTTCGTTAGATTTATTATTAAACTAGGCCAACTTAGTATAGATCTAAAGAAGATCGAGGCTATAGTAAATTGGTAGAAACCAGAGAACGTTATATAGTTAAGATCGTTTCTAGGATTTTGCAATTACTGTAGAAGGTTTATAGCGTAGTAGTTAAAGAATATTAAACCATTCACACAATTAATAAAGAAAGAAGAACTATAGGCATGGGGGGAAGAGTAAAGAGAACTCTTTAAGAAAGTTAAAGAGTTGTTTACCTAGGAGCTAGTTCTTAAGATCTATTAACTAGGACTAGAGACGGTTGTAGAAATAGATATATTAGACTATATACTAGGGGCGTGCTTTATATAAAGGTATTAAGATAGATAGTACCTAGTGGCATACTATAGTTAGAAAATAACACTACTAGAGTTAAACTATGATATCTACAACAAGGAGTTGTTAGGTATAGTTACAGTATTAAAGAAATAAAGAGCATTCTTATAAGGTATAGAGAAACCATTTATGGTCAAAACGGATTATAAGAACCTAATAGGATTCCTAATAATAAAGGAACTTAACTAAAGACAGGTTAGATAGGCAGAGATGCTTACGGAATACCATTTCGAGATTTAGTATACTAAAGGCACGGACAATACGCGGGCAGATACTCTAAGCCGCAAAGCTAAACTACAAAATAAGGAAAAGCCATTAGGGGCTTTATTACGAAAAGATACAGACGGATTAATTAGGTATAATTACCCGAAAATTATAGCAACTTAAGAAGATAATGAATTAGAGAAGGTCTATAAGACACTAGAAAGCTTTTAGGCGTAAAGAATTCTAGAAGTATAGCTAGAAGATCTATAAACGGATATATACGAAAATTGAGAAGTAAGGTATATCCTAAGAAGCATAGCAGAGTAGTTCGTGGAGGACTTTTATAAGGGACTAACTTAAGGATATAATGGAGCTACGGGCTTAGTATTAAGACTCTAGGAGGAGTACATTATCGACGGAATTTGGAGAATGGCTAGAAGGGTTATAAAGGAATGTTTAGATTACTAAAGGAATAAACTAACAAGGCATAAGCTGTATGGAGGGCTACAACCTATCAAAACACTAGAAAGACTATAGGAGGTTATATTATAGGACTTTATTATTAAGTTGCTAAAATTAAAAGATCCTATTACTGGATAAGATCACGACGCGATCTTAGTAATAGTAGACAAGCTTATAAAGTGGGGATACTTCATAGCATATATAGAAGAAATCTTAGTAGAAGATGTCGCTAGAATCTATGTTAAAGAAATATTCATAAGATATAGAGCACTAAGTAAAATTATATCGGATAGAGATCTAAGATTTGTAGTAGCATTCTAGGAAGTGTTCTTAGCGGAGTAAGAAGTTTAAGCAGTAACTTCTACCGCATATTATCCACAGACAGACGGTTAAACGAAAAGATTAAATTAGACGCTAGAGCAGTATCTAAGGCATTATATCAATTATGCATAAAATAATTGGGTATCGCTATTACTAGTTATATAGTTTATATATAATGCAACACCTTAAGAAGGAATAGGCATATTACTATTTAAGGCAAATTATGGATATAAGCTAAGAACATTGTTGTTACTACGGCAAGTAAAGAAAATAAGTAGTATAGCTAAAAAAAGAATGAAGATATTAATGAATCTTTATGCAGACCTTACGGAATTAGTAAAGAAAGTATAAGAGAGAATAAAAAAGTACTATAATGCTAAGAGATCTAAGGGACTAGATCTTAAGGAGGGAGATAAAGTGTGGCTACTATATAAAAATTTCAAGAGTTGACAACTAAGTAAGAAATTGGACTACGTTAGACTAGGACCTTTTAAAATTACGCAGAGGATTTCACCAGTTACGTTTAAGTTAAACCTACTAGCTAAAATGAAGATCTACCCTATATAGTATATTGTAATGCTAGAACTAGTATATAGGAATGTTAAGCTACTAGTTTATAAAGCAGATATGTATAGAGGATAGGAAGAAGACAAATAGTAAGTTTTGAAGATTGTTAGCTATAAGGACGTTAACAATAAAATATGGTATAAAGTTAAGTAGATAGGCTATACTAAGACTACCTAGGAGCTATTAGAGAATTTAAAGAACGCTATAGAAAAGGTATGGGAGTATTGGAAGAGATTAGGTTAGGTAGTATTAATAAAGAAGAATCGCTAAAGAATAAGTTACCTAAGGGGGACCTAAGAAGAACAGTTGCTGAACTACTTAGATCTGTTTCCTTCTCTATTAAAGGAGAATCTGTTCTTTTATTACCTAGTTCCTAAAGACCTTATTCTATAAGTTTCTACTCCTTAAAGCGAACCTTTTTATAAACGCGTTAAAGACGCTAAACTTTTATAAAGGCAGACTGTTAAGCCTTAAGGGCACAAGCAGACTCTTTAGATCGACGATAAGCTTCCGCTAGCGCTGCGGTAAGATTACCCTTAAGTTTTTTTGCCTTAAACTAAACATAAGACCCTAAGATAAATTAATTAGGGAACTAAACGACTATTAAGAGTAATAGGTCGCGTATATTTAATATTAGAGATAGAGCAAACGTTATAGGATAACTGAATATTCGCTTTAGTGCACTCCAAATAAGAGGAAGGTTGCTAGGACGAAGGACTCGCCAACGTAACGTAAACTAGCCCCTCTTTCGCGCAATAAGAACACGGAGATAGCATTATCTCACTAAGAGACAATATTATAGTAATAGTACGAGACCGACGGGCTGTAGAGGAAGAAGAAGGTGCTTTAGGTATTATAAGTAACAATATTAACCAAATTAATTAGACGGATATTATACCTCTAGTAAATAACCTGGAGATGCTAGGAATCTTTAAGGACGAAGATAAAGAGGAGGGAGATGGTGTTACGGACGCTTTAAGCACAATATTATAACTACTTAGAGAGGAATCGGAAGAAGCTAGTTAGTTAATATAAGCACGGTTTAGGATAGAACCCGTGGAACTATGTAACGAGGAATAGTAAGCAGAGTTACGTAATATAATCTATATAATCTATATAATCTGTAAGATCTATTATAGAGCAAATAGAGTAGACAGAGCAGATAGAGTAATAACTTTCTTAGGAGTACGGTTGTGTATTTAAGGACCCTTAGTCCCTACCTAGATAGTTCCTTCCTTATAGTGATTCTTAGAATATAATTAGAGTTAATCTATTGGGCAACCACTCTACTAGTTGTTATTACGCTGACCGACTTTTGTACTTGCATTTCCTATACACCTAGCCTATTGACGAGCCTATCGTAGTTCCTGCTACAAGGTTCCGTTATATGCCCTATAGGCAAGTCCTAAAAGGCAGGGAGATGGATTACGGGGTTTTCTTAAATAGAGTTTTCTCCCTATATGTATATAAGGAGTAGTCCGCGTAGGCTTAATAGGGATCCGAATCGGACGTTAAGCAATAAATTATTATTATATACTACACTAAAGCCAATTACAATATCCAATTATCCTATTAATAATTAATATAGCAGCGGAGGTAGTGTTCTAATAACGCATTTAGACGCTTTATTAGCCCGTCTATTTACGGGTAAAAGGTAGTACTTATCCTTCGCCGTATTTTCAATAAGAGATAGAATAAAGACTAAAATGCACTATTAAATACGGTACCTCTATTAAATATAATTCCCCTTAGCGTGCTAAATAAGAGCCACTGTTTTAAAAACAGGTCTGCTAGTTCTACTGCCGTAATTATTATTATAATAGTAAAGTATTCTAAAAACTTTATATACCTATTAACAATTACTAAAATAGCGTTAGCAACCTCTCCAGTTCTTATCTTAGTAGGGGGTAAGCCTATAATAAAATCTATTATTAATTCTAATATAGGTCCCTACGGAATAAGAAGTACTAATAACTCGCCGTATAGGCGATACCTGGATATCTATATCCTTTAGCATGTATTATACCTTAATATATAGTCCTTAACCTCTTTAGATATTCCGTCCTAAAAGTATTTCCTTTAAACGGCCTTAAGGGTTCTGTTAGCACTATAGTAACCCCTAAGAGGGTTATTATAAAAGGCCTTTAGGATTTTATCTTAAATCGCTTAGTCCTTTAGGATATATATAGCACCCTTAAAGCGTAATAGACCCTTTTAGTCTTACTGCTATAGCTTCTTAGTAACTCCGGCTAAGTTAGTCTCTACTATATCTTTCTACCTCTCCCTAGAGGCGAAGGCGTTCCTTTATTAAGCTTAAAGAAGAAGATCTAAAAAGGTTTTATATAGATTACTTGCTTCTATTTCGCCTACTACTATTATAGACTTAAGGCGTAGTATAAGACGTTTTAAACCATTAGTACTAGTAGATTCTCCTACTATTATATAGTATGCTACGCTACGGATAGGCATCTCGCCTATCCCCCTTAGATCTAAAAACTCGCAGCTAATACGCCGTTAAGTTAAAGGTGCCATAATACCTCTAGCATATCCCGCAGAATTCTCGCTAATTCTAGGGTACACTAACTTTATAACATCTGCTTAGTCTATAACCTAGTCTATAACTATATTCTATAGCTCTATAATTATATCGCTTTATAGCTATATTACTAGGACCTTTGCCCTACTATAAAATTCTATAGTTCTAGGGAAAGAGTCTCCTTTCTTTCTAAGCAAATTTTACAATATAGGGATTATTTCCCCTATGCTGTCCTGGATTCTCCCTATCTTATAATCTAGACATCTTAATAACCTATTAGTAGGATTTGTCTTTCCTAGGCGGTATATAATTTTAAAGTTATACTATATTAGTGCCTTTACCTATCTCGCTTATTAACTGCTTAATACCTTTATAGTTATAAAGTATTCTAGGTTGTTATAGTCTATAAGGACTTTAATAGGATAATTACTTCCTATATAATAATATCGCCAGTACTTTATTGCTGCGATTATTGTAAGTAGCTCCTAGTCGTATGTTATATAACGCTGCTCTATAGGGGTTATTTTCCTTAACTAAAACGCCATAGGATACTATTCTCCATCTTTTAATTAAGATATAATTGCCCCTAGGGCAAAGCCGGATATATCCGTTTTAAGGTATATATATAGCTCTTAGTAGAAGTATATTAAAATAGGCGCCGATATAAATAAATCATTTAACCAGTCTATTGCCTATTTAGTAGCTTCCCTAAATATAAAGGGTCCTAACTTCTTACCATTCTTAGATTCTTTTAGTAGATTAGTAATTAGGAGTATTACTTATAAATAGTAAATAATAAACCTTTGGTAGAAGTTCGCCGTGCCTAAAAAAACCTATACTTCTCTAAACGTTATAGGGTATAGCTATTCCCTAATAGCGTCTACCCGACTTTTCTCTATTAATACTCCATTAACGCTAATAATAAAGCCTAAAAAATTAATGCTAGTAATATAGAAAGAGCATTTTTTTAGGTTTATATAGAGCTTATATTCCCGTAGTCTTTCTAGTACTATTTATATATAGTGCGTATATACTTTATAGTTATTAAAGTAGACTATAATATTATTAAGGTAGACTATATATATTATATCTAATAGGTCTAACAATGCCTTATTAATATAGGCCTAAAATATCGCCGGGGCGTTAGTAAGCCCAAATGGTATTACTAAGTACTTAAAGTAGCCGTACCGTGTTTAGAACGCCGTTTTCTATTTATCGCCGGCTTTAATCTAGATTTGATGGTATATATCTTTTAAATCTAGTTTTATAAATATCTTTACGCCTAACAGCCTGTCGATAAGCTTCCCTATTAAGGATAGTAGGTAGTAATTCTTTATAGTAATCCTATTAAGCGCCTAATAGTTAATATAGAGGTGAAGGGTTCCGTCCTTTAGTATAAATATAATTGGTACCCCTACTAGGCTTATAGAGGGCCAAATCTATCCTTTCTAAAGATTGTCTACTATATACTAACGTAATATAGCCAGCTTGTTTTCTAATAAGTTATATAGTGGTCCGAAAGGAGGTTGCTTATCCCCTATATCTATCTTATGCTTAACTAATATAGGGTTAGGTAAGGTTTGTGCAGCCTCTTTATTAGAAACCTCTTTTAGGTTTATATATTCCTACGGAATCTCTAGTTTCTTAACTGCGTATAGCTAGACATCCGAAAATGAATACCCTATATCTTTATTCTTGGGGTTAAGAGTGGCATATATGGTATATACCCACCCTTCTTCTTATATATAGCTTAGAAAAGTCTCTTAATCCTTAACTATAATACGCGATTAAGACTTCTGGTGTTAATATAAGGCTAAAGGCTAATTAATGTCTGGGTTAACTTAGCGAAGCTATAGGTATTCTAAAATAAGGTTATACCCCTTAATTTCTGCGGCATAGAAGCGTATCTTCTATATGTCCTATAGACTATCGCGGTCCTAGCTAGCAATAGAAAACGTCTATTCCCCATAACACGGAATTTAGTAGCCTTTAATACTTTAAATAGTGCGTACCTATAAGCCACTAAGGTCTAAATCTAATTCTTTTACTAGTAATTAAGAAATAAACCCTATACTCACGCCGCTGTCCATAAGGTAGTCTCGCGTTACCTATTTATTATTAACTTAAATAGAGACAGGAATAACCATACGGCAGTTTACTCCCTCTTTCTCTTACTAGCCTAGTATAAGGGAGTAAAGATCTACTAGGCTATCTCTTTTTCTAATTAGGCTAACTCTTACTTCTTTTACCGGCAGAAGCGGCTTATATAGCCCTTCTTACCGCAGTTATAACAGGTACGTGTCTCCCAGTTCCCCTCCTACGGATTAGGTCTTTACCTATTATTATTTTAAAGTTAACTAGCGTTACTCTAGGGCTACGAGGCCTGCATATATTATTCTTCCGTAGAGCAGTTAGGTTGGAATCTGCCCCTATTATTAAAGCTAGGTCTAGTCCTACGCTCTTTATTATTAGTGTCTCGTTCCTTTCGCTTACCTAGATAGTCTCTTTTAGCATTTTTAATTTAAGTAGCTTTAGAGATAAGCTTTTCTTAAGAGGTAGGAATTTTGCCCTTCTTTTATATAGCCTGTTAAATCTTAGGTTATAGCTTAGTAAGTAGCTAGTAAAGTTATATAGCGTTATCCTATAGATTTAAGTAGGGTATATTGTCTTCTAGTTCTTTTAAGTAGTTTATAAACTAGACTATAGTTTAACCATCCCGCTGTTTGGCGTTGTGGTATTACTAGTTATAGTCTATCCCTTAATTAGTAGGGTCTTAGACCTAATTAACCAACTAGGTCCTAAGTTTGCTAAATTTAAGGGGTATAGTAAGTTTCTTCTCGTAGTGTATCTATAAACTCTTAATAGTGCCACGCAGGAAGGTAGAAGTAATTAATGTCTAATTATACTTATTGGAGTAACGTTTCGGATCTAGCCAAAACTTGGTTTTATATTAATGGATAAAACGATTATAGTTCCGGAGACTATTACTATAGTACTTATTAGGTTCCTTTATGCGAAATTTAGGGTTTTCTAATATTACAGCGTAGTATAGCGTTACCCCTTTAAGTCCGCTTCGTATCTAGGGTGTCTATACTTCCCCTAATTATCCTTATAATTGTTCTTAGTAGTCTTAATATACTTATCTTAATCGTATCTTTAACTCCTTTGTTTTTTATAGGGTCTCGTATAGTAACCTCTCTAATAATTCCCTAGTGGTAATCGTTTTTAAAGGTCTTATAAAGTTAGACGGACTAGCTATGGCTTCCTAGTCTACTCTTTTATAAGTAGAGGGAATGCGCTCCTCTAAGGAGACTCTCTACGCCTTTTATGGTGAGGGCGTTACTTTATAGGGTACAGAAGTATAGTCCGTTATCGTTAATTAATAGCCGTACGTTCCTAACGGATTGTAAGTAATTAGAATTATAAAAAGCCAGCCTAACTAGAATGTATAATTATCTAATTAACAGTATTACCGGTAAGTAGAAGGTAAATTAAAGGTAAGTAAAAGGTAAGTTAAAGGTAGAATAAGTTTTATATATTAAAGGACAAATGCTTTTAACCACTTCTATTTAGAGACTAATTACTAGTTCTTCTCTAAAGGAGAACCAGCTCCCTATATAATCCTTTTAAGACGCTAGCAAAACCCTTTACCCCTTATCTATCTAACCGTGTCTTTTAGGACGTAGATAGAATATAGATAAGACCTCCTTCTATCTTATCTAATATGTACCTTCTGGGGAATTCCGTTACACTAAATTTAGCATCACCACTTTAGTAAAATTAAGGCTATTCGCGATATACAAGTCTATTATTTATATAATTCTAGTAGGTAAGGCTTTAAAGAGCTGCGAATCCAGCCAATTAAAGCTTATAGTCCTTAAACCTCTATAGCAGATTTATTTTCCTTATTTGCGTACCCTAAGGGGGGTAGTGTAACAGTAGCCTCTTTTACCTTTACTACCTTAATTAATTAAATTTCTCTATTAAACACCTTATTACTCTTTTTCCTAAATATCCTTTTAACTGCTTTATAATACTTTTTTATTTATTATTATTTAGCTTTTTTTACCACTTTTTCTATAGCCCTATATATTTAATCAATAAACTAAATAATTCTTTTTTCTGCAACTATATAGAGCCAAATTTTTTACTAATTACTTATTAAATCTTTCTCTTTTTAATGATCTATTATTTATCTATTTAAGCCTATTTATACTTAATTTATAAGTCTTTTACTTACTATATTTTAATAATTTTTAAAAATACAAAGTTACTCTCTTTAATATTATATAATTTATTAAAAAGGCTTTTATTTTTAATTAATTAATTATTTTTACTATAAAAGACTGTTTTAAGCCTATTATTTGGTTTTATAAAAAGTTTATTCCCCATTTATATATTTAAAAATGTTAAATATAGCTAAAGCTTCTTTTTTATTATTTTATTTATTATAGTGGTTAATAGCTTTTATATATTAATCCTATTATTAAACTAAAGTAGTAAACCTATTTTTAATAAACTTTTAAATAAAAAATACTCTTTATATATACACTTTAAAAGGCAGTTTAAAATAATATTAAAAATAAACAAATAAATATTAATATTCTTTTATTTATTAATAACATTATTTAATATAATGGTGTAATTATATATTATTGGTTTTATAAGGTGATATTACGTATCTACAAGTTATAGACAGTATGATGGTGATTATTAGTTAATGTATATTTTATTAGAATAAGGAAGGGCGAGGAGCTTAAGACTCCTCGCTACGTTAGTGCTACGGCGATATATAATAACCGCTTGCCTTATTCCCGACACTAGCAACTCTTCTTTTATGGTTGCTATCTATATATAAATACTGCTTAACTAGCGTAGTGTTATAGGACCACTCTATAATACCTTATATATACCTACTAATTAAGCCCAGTTATAAGACCGCAATTTGCCGCAATCTGCTATAATCTGCTATATTCTGCCAGGCTATAGAATTTTGCCGAATTCTACTAAGCTATAGACTTCTGCCAAATTCTACTTAGCTATAGACTTCTGCTAAATTCTACTAAGCTATAAACTTCTGCTAAATTCTACTAAGCTATAGACTTCTGCTAAATTCTACTAAGCTATAGACTTCTGCTAAATTCTGCTAAGCTATAGGATTCTGCAAAATTCTACTAGGCTATAAAATTCTGCCAAATTCTGCTAGAACCGTAATAGCGTATAGTACGTGCCTATTAACTATTGCTATTATAATATAGGTCTTACCCCTGCTCCCTTTTAACCTAACCTTTAACTTATATATATAGAGTATTTATATTAATAAATATCTCTAGAGCCTTATTTAGGTTTATCTTTGTTATTATATCTACTAGATTATCTTGGCCGTTAATCTATTAAATCTTAAAGAGTTCTCGCCGTTTATAGGATTACTAAAGTGCCATAATATCGATTATAAGGCGCTTCTCCTTTATAGTACTAAGCTTAACTAAACAATTATAGAGGGAGTATAAGTCGGTGTATATAATTATAGGGATAATAGGAATTTCGAGTTAATCTATAATTATCTTTAGGGTAGTTCTAATTGTAATTACTATGTTAACTCTACTAACTATTTTATATATCTCTAACGCTAGAACGCTTTAAGTAATATATTTACTCTTAGTTAAGCTCTAGTAGATAAGATTGCCGTAGATTATAAAGTTATTCTCTCTAGTAAATTTATTCGCGATAATAATTTTATATTTTAGCTAGAAGCTAAAATCTTTATTATTTATAAACGATTTATTAATAAATACGAAGAGCTTAGCGGTGGGAAGATTAATAGGTACGTAGAGTAGTCCCTAATTAAGATGGTTTATTTACTAGGAAAGACGCTTATTTAGGGCAAGAACGTTATCCTTAGTTAGTTTTTAGTATTAGGCGGTAATAGAGAGATTAAATAAAGCCTTAGGTTAATAGATAGAAGCAATATAAGCTTTATAAGCGCGTTACTCTATATATCCTTACTTTAGAGAATTAACGTTAATAATATTAATCTTCTTACCTTAACCCTTCTGGCGTAAAGTAATAGAATCCTTATTTAGGGAGAGGATGCATTTATTAAAAAGTAATAGTGTTATTAAATTAAGCTTTTCCTTTAGCTTTACTATAAGATTTACCTTTACTAGCTTATCTTCTTTAAGAGCTAAGAATTAGTCGTCTTTTAAGATAATTATATTATTAGTTTATATGCCGACAATTCTAAATAGAGTTTTTACGGTTATAATAAGGAAGCAGGGGTTAAATATAAAAGTAGTTATTAAAAACTTCTCTTTATAGTGCTTGCTATAGGTAGCCTACTAATAAGTTCCTACCTCTGCAATTCTATATAATGGCTTAAGTATAACCATAATTGTATCTTCGGGATATTAGTGGCGAATTTACTCTAAAAGGTATGCTAATATTAAGCGCTAAAGGTGTATCTCTAATTAGGTATAGGCCTAAGTAATATCTTATAAATAAACTGCTATTCTATTCTTTATTAAGGAAGGAGCTAGAGTAATAATAATTTGCTAACTAGCTTATTAAATCATAGGAGATTACGTAAGAATTACCTCCTTACTATCATTATTATAGCCTTAGATAATAAGCCTTAATTTTTTAAATAGGGCGTTAATAGCTTTACCCTTAATCTCGTTAACTATTCTTAACTTAAAGATATAAACTCTACCAAACTTAGTAGGGTTATACTTCTTAAATTTAAAGACTCCTTTTATAATAAGGCTATTAATCTCCTACTTATTAAATGCTTAGAAAGGAGCTCCTAGGGTTATAATACAACCTTCCTTTTAAAGCTGTTTTGTAAGCTTAAAGTTAGTCTTCTCTTTAGCTATTATAAAGGCTATTAATAACTTAACTCTATTCTTAATGGCGGCAATAAATTGCTCTTTAAAATTAATAAGATATTAGCGATTTTATAATCCCTTTAGGCGACCTCTACCGCGTCATAGTTGTGGCGTATCTATTATAATTATATTAGAATTATAGTTACCTTTTAGAGCACGTTAATTGTAGTTTTCCTTTAGGGTATCTTTTAAGGCATCCTATAAAGGCTTAAAATTATTATCTTTATAGTAAAACTTAATAATAGTTAAACGGAATTAAGTGGGTCCGTAAGGCATCTAAATAGTATAAGTTTAACTATTAATTATAATAAGTTAATGTGGGCCTAACTATCCTCCCTTTTTACGCTATACGCGTACCTTAGACTAGAGTAGTAGATTAAGTATAGTTAAGGTATTTAGGCCATTTCTTATTCTAAGTGCGTTATTAACCTAGCGTATAGCGTAGAGATATTATACCTCCTTTATTACCTTATAAATAGCCTTAGCTTATTATATAATAGAGGGAGATAGTAAAGAATTATTAGTTATTTAAGGGTAGGCGCTAAAGACTAGTAATATAGGTATAAGTCTATCTGGGCTAGTAGAATTATTAATAACTATAGCTAGAATATATTGCACTGTAATAGGAGGTAAATTGCCGCCATATATAGCAAGTTACTGTTACGTAAGGCAAGTTGCCGTTATGTGTTACCGCGGCACTAGCGTAGTAAAGAACCTTAAGTTCCTTACCCTTCTTTATATTAAAAAGACAACATCTATCTACAACACCGTATAGTACATATTATTGTAATATATATATTCTGCACGTTGTTAAAGCATACTAATACTAATTAGTAAGCGCGCACAGATCAGGAAACACGTAGATAGCTTAAAAGACAGTTACACTGTCCACCTTACAGCAGATTAGAAGATAGTTATACTCATCCACCTTTCATATTAGCCTATTTTAGTTAAAGAGAAGAAGAGAAACTACCTAGGAGTACTTATCTAGTATCCACAACGACTTCTAAATATCTTATTCTATCTATTTTAGAAGACTACTGTGCAGAGCACTTTACCCTACTTAATTAACTTAAACTATCCCCTTAACCGTCTCCTCAACCGTCTCTTTAACCGCCTCCTTAACCGCCTCCTTAACCGCTCCCCTACCTTTACCTTTTAAACACCCTTACCTTTACCCTTACTTACCTAAATAATATATAATAAACAAGATGTTAGGAACAGAGAAAGACTGGGAGGAAAAAGTAGCTAAATAGGAAAATAGGATTAACCTAATAGAAGCCTCTAAAGATGAACTAACTAACTACCTATAATGTAAGATATACCTATACACAGAGATATATAACTAGCTTAACTTAACACTCTAGGAATCGTTCTAGAGAGATTTTAAGGACTTTACGGTTAATATCTTTACGTAAATCCCCTTATACTAGCTTTAGCAACTATATAACTACCTAAACATCAGAGGAGTATAGGTTAATATTAACTATAAACGAAATAAAACACTCCCTTAGTCTTTATATAATATAGCATAAGAAGAAGACCAAACTAAATAGAGTAAAGAGATAATTAAATTAGCTAATAATAAGTACGGACCGACGCTATTAAGATTAATTAAGGTATATATCATAGAGGGTACCTTAAAGGAGTAATAATAAGCTAAAACTACCGCAACCTAACCAACCGGTATACTAACTACCTCTACCTTTACACCATCTATTATACCTCAATCTACGACTACGTCCACTTTTATACTATCTGCTACGCCTTAACCTGCAATAATATTATAGCAACTCCACGTATAATCTACAGATAAGGAGAACCGCCCTATTACTATAACCGGCTATAGTAAGGAAATTGCGAATATAGCTAAGATATATATAGAGGAGCAGAAATACAGTAGCATAAACGAAAGCCTTGACTATAAATTAATAATATTTTATAACATCTGCAATTAAGCGGACGTACCCCAAGAAGCCTACCTTAAGGCATTCCCTACTATGCTAAAAGGACTAGCTTTGGACCACTTCTATATAAACTAACTATCCTACCTACTATTTACCAAAGCTTGCGAGCACCTTTAGAATTTCTTTAAAGGATTAGGATTTTAACGTAAGAACCTAGACAAGTAGAACACCATTATACTTATAATAGTAATAGCAGGAAATATAGACAAGTTAATAAGCGAATGTCTCCAATTGTTAATCTATAGACTTTATTAACTATAGTATGGCCTTAGACCTACCTTACAAACTATAGACTTCCTTTATAATAAAATCGTCACTTCTTACTAGGGAATACTAGTATGCAAATATGCAGTCTCTAACCCACTAGACAACCTTAGAGCCCTTATTAATAAACTTTAATCGTCTATTACAGCATACGAGAAAAAGTATATAGAGAAGATATAAGCCTTCTTTACAGACCGACGGTTCTATAAAAGAGATAATAACTATAACCGCAGCAACCGCAATAACCCTCCGTATAACCGCAACTGAAAGAAACTATGTTGCTTTATATGTAATAGGGAAGGATGTCGCTTATAGAGATATACTAAGGAGGAGTAAGAAGAGTCTAAAGCTAAGTTTAGAACTATTAATAGAGATAGGTTTTGCAAGTTTAACAACCAATTTAAGAAACGACTTAATTAATATATTATGGATTATAAGGATAACGATACCGACTTAGAAGAAGAGCTTAAGGAAGCTTTTTAAGTACTAACTATTAATGTAAGTTATCCCTTAACCCGCCGAGTTACGTCCATCTGTTATCGATAAGGATTTAGCCAATCAGATCAATAGGATCAAGGGTCCGTGACCACACGCGTACTTTTAATTCTAGTGTTCCCGCACGGACCATCTACTAGATGGACGCCGGCGGGTTAAGGGATAAGGCAACTAATAAGAACTCACAACTGAATATTAATCACTACTATACCTCCCTCGGCCAAGTAGAACAGCAGAAAGCGATTTTTATAGCCGCTACCCTAGCTAATAAAGCCTTTGGCTATTTAGTCACAACTATAGACAATACAGTACCTCTTATAACCGACTAGGACCCCTTTACCTACAATGTAACTATATTTACGTCCCGCTATACTATAGATAAGTTTATAGGTATAATGATTGATATAGGAGCATCTAAATAATCCATAGCAGGATATGGCCAATTCTTGGCATTTTAGAGACTCGATACTAATGTATAACTTAATACTACCATATAAGGCATGGTTAACGTATAGTTCGGCATTAGATTAACCTTATTAATCGGATTAGCTAAAGTAATTACCCTAATTAGCATAATTAAGTTTTATATTGTTAAGGTCAACACCCTATTTTTACTTTACTTGGCAGATATGAATTACCTATAAGTGTACTATAACAACCTAAAAAATATGCTAATTACCCCTTAGAGCGAAGTACCCGTTATATATTACTTTAGCTACCCTTTCCTACTCTAGAACACATCCCTATATACTTATTTAATTAAGTTATTTAAATAAAACCCCTACTACCTTACCAACGTAGAATTGAAGCGACTGTATCGCCGTTTTAGCCACCCTTTAGCTAAGCATCTTGTACGAATACTTAAACGCTTAGGGCATAATATTAACAGTAAGACCTTAGATTATCTCACACGCTACTACCACCATTGTTAAAAATATAGAAAGTCGCCTAGTAGATTTAGATTTACCTTATATAATAATATTAATTTCAACTATTTAATTGTGGTTAATATTATATATATTAAGGGCGCACCCCTTTTATATATCATTGATAAAGGAATACGATTTTAAGCTAGCAGATAGCTGTAAAATATCAGCGCTAAGTATACATGGGATGTATTATAAATGTGCTAGATTAACACATACCTAGGACCTCCTAATATTATCATATATAATACAGGCAAGAATTTTATAAATAAGGAATTTAAACAATACGCCACAATATTTAGAATAGTTATAAGAAGTATACCTATCGAAGCCCACAATTCAGTCGGAATGGTAGAACGCTACTATGGCCCCCTCCGTTGTATATACTATATTATTACTGCAAAACTACCAGATATTAGTAAGGACATAGCCCTATAAATGGCTTTTAAAGTAATTAACGATTCCGTAGGCCCTGACGGTTTTATACCTACCTTACTAGTATTTGGAGCTTACCTATATATAGTGGAATCCGACGCACCTAATCCCATAGTTATACAACGAGCAGTAGCTCTTAAAAAGGCTATAGAGGAAGTTAAGAAGCTTAGAGCTAAACGCTAAGTAGCAGATGCTCTTAACATGCGCAATAGACCTAAAATGTAACGTGGCCCGCCTCCACGTCGCTATACGGCCAAAAAGACTGAGAGTGCTTGCGAACTTGTCGCAAGCGCGGCGGGACCTAATATATATACTCTTACAATTGCCCTCTCCTCTGCGCGCTCGTCCTCAAGCGCTCGCAGGGATTCCTCTGTGCGCCCGTTCGCGCCACAGGGATTAAACGCCAAGAGTATCACCATATTAGTTAGTCCCTAGTAACATAAGCGATCGGAATCTCTACCGACGCCTTATTATACGGATGCGCGTTAGACTGTACCAGAGCGAAGTAACCGATGGGGATTAAACCCATGATACCTAGCCCCGGTAAGTTCGCAAGCACAATTGTAACGTGGCCCGCCTCCACGTCGCCATACGGCTAAAAAGACTGAGAGTGCTTGCGAACTTGTCGCAAGCGCGGCGGGACCTAATATATATACTCTTACATAAAACAACTATAATTTACAACTTACTACTTAACTCACCTATACTAGTATAGAGAGAAGGACCTATAGGCCAACCTAGCCACTGGTCTAGTCCGTTTAACCTACTTAGCATTAAAAACAAGACTTATACTGTATAACTTCCCTATAGACCTACTAACTTCCGCAGCACGGTAGTGAAACTATATTTAGTAGACCCTAAAACCACAGAGGATATATAGCTAGAAGATAATGAAAATAAACTACCCCTACCTTAAACTAAAACTAAACCTTAACCTACTAAGCGCGGTAGAGGTAGACTACGTAAGCACCTAGTTAAAACCAATACCGTAAACATCTTAATCTATCTATAGAATAAGGATAATAATTAACCTATAAATGTTACGGACGCTTTAAGTACGATGTTACGACTACTTAGAGAGGAGTTGGAAGAAGCTAGTTGGTTAATACAAGCACGGTCCAGGATAGAACCCGTGGAACCATATAACGAGGAATAGTAAGCAGAGTCACGTAATGTAATCTATATAATCTATATAATCTGTAAGATCTATTATAGAGCGAATAAAGCAGATAGAGCAGACAGAGCAACAACTTTCTTAGGAGTATAGTTATGTATTTAAGGACCCTTAGTCCCTANCTAGATAGTTCCTTCCTTATAGTAATTCTTAGAATATAATTAGAGTTAATCTGTTAGGCAACCACTCTACCAGTTATTATTACGTTATTAACTTTTATACTTGCATTTCCTATATACCTAGCCTAATAACGAGCCTACCGTAGTTCTCGCTATAAGGTTCCGTTACACAATTACTACCTAGTTACGGTATTAATATAAGAAGTCAAACAATATGCCACCAAAAGCAGCCACTACGACGCCATTAACGGTAGCAACTACTTTAAGGACAGGAGGTAATACTAGTATAGCAGATACTAACTTATAGCAACCTATAACGGTCGGACAGCTATAGGAAATAGTTAACTAGCTAATAGCTAACAATACAGTATTAGAAGAAAGACTTAACGGGATAGGAGCAGTGAAGATTAAGCTATTATCAATTAAGAGATTTATAGGAGAGAGGTTAAAGCTTAAAGGATTCCTTATGCAGATGTACTTTAAGGTCTTACAAAAAGGAGTAAAGTTACCTATACCTATAGATCGGATAGCCTACGCAGGACTATTCTTATCAGGAAAAGCACTTAAGTAGTTTAAACCTTACCTTATGGAGATATAAGTAAACGGAATGACGACCACTAACTAAGACGTGCGATTTATGTTCTTAAGTTAGGAAGGATTTATAGAGCGACTTACGCAGATATTTAGAGACCTGGAAGAAATAACTATAGTGGAAAGAAAACTCTAGAACCTTATGCAACGAACTTTAGCAATTAAGTATACGATATAGTTTTAAACACTAGTAATATAAATAGAGTGGAATAATAGGGCGCTTATAGTATAGTATAAATAGGGACTTAAGGCTAAAGTCTAGGACGCGATTATCCTAATAGAAGATGTAGACACCCTAAGGGATTTAATAGATTAGGCGATTAAGATTAATAATTAGATCTACTAAAGGGAACAGGCTAAGAGAGGCTAGGATAGAGTTCCATAATTATATAAGGCGTAGAGTATATAACGACAGAAGCTAAGTTAGAAACTATAGTATAGCGCAGAGCTAATAGACCTAAGTAGTACTAAAAAAGCCTATAAGAGATAGAGCAAACTATAGAAACCCAGAGGATAAGGATTAAGTAATTAAAAGTCTAAGGAGTAGAGGCTAAATTAGGGATCTTAATAGCAGAAGATATTTAGGCAGACTCCATAACAAGAGAAATGGTTTAAAGAAGGAGCTTGCATAAATTGTGGAAAATAGGGTTATTATATTAGAGACTATAGAAGTAGGCAGAGTTACTATATAGTAAAAGGTATGAGACTAGCAGACAATATACACGTATAGAGGGACGATAATATGCTGCGAGGAACAAAAGAATATTTAATTAGAAGTTTTGCGTTTTATTATAATAATATATACTAAATTTATAAGGACACTAAGTACGGCGTAAGCTATTAGCTATAAGAGCCAGCACTTATAGGATATAGAGGAACCAACGAACTAGTTCGCAGATTGGATATTAAGAACGATAAATTCGACCTAGGCGAAATATTCCGTAATAATAAGGCAATAAGGGCCGCTTACTAGGAGCGAGTAGACCTTAGAGATATTATACTAGAGGTAAAGGATAATTCCACTATAGAATAGGGAACATTAGTAGGGATCAAAACCCCACTAGATACGATGTCTATTACTTCATAAGATATAAGAGAAGTAGGATAGCAAACCACTTCGGCACTTAATAAAGGCAAGAAGTCAAAGGCTTAAGATTCTTATAGTGAGATAAAAAACGACTAAGATTCTTAAGACAAGATAAGGTAAGCTTAAGGACCTATAACAGACAATAACCGATAGAGTAGAGCAGTAGCTTAGTTTAGAACTATATAAATAAGCTTAGGATAGAAGTTCCTACAAGTACAAGATTCTTAAGACGAGATAAATAAGATTTAAGACTCTTAAGATAAGATAAGAACACTAAGTAAGCCTAGTTAGACTAAGGCAGGAGCTAAGCTTAAGTTAGAAGTAAGCTTAGGATTAAAGAATCTAAGAGGTTAAGAATTCGGAGTATAAATTAGGATACCCACAGATAAGAGGCCAGGAGCTTCTTTATAGATTAGAGAATTTATAGCATAAATAGCAATTAAACTAGGAGACGAATATATAGACCTAGAGGATTTACTAGTTAAACGAAGTATTCAAACTAAAGATTAAAAAGTCGATACTAAGATTAAGAAGCATAAAGACTTCAAGGATCTACTTATAAAACGCGACGTAAAAGAAACTATAAAGAAGTTCAGGGTAAGAATTACCTTATAGCAAGAGCAGAAACTAGATAAAAGATCTAGCATATTAGGACGTATAAAGGATAGAGCACTAGTATAAAGAATTACTAATAGGCCGAGAGCAGGCACGCTAAGAGCTAAGTGGCTTATTAAACTAGAAGATAAAGAGGATCTAGGGATTCTAACTAGGTTCAAGAAACGATATATAAAGGGCTATCACGATATAGTAATAAGAAGATACTTCCTTATAAATAAACCGTATATACTCTAGTAGCTATACCAAAAGTAGTATAGGCAAAGGCATAATAATAAGTGGGAAGATTTCTATATATAGTTAGATAAAAAAGTTATCTAGGACTACCCAATTACAGAGAAGGCCATAACGTATATTAAAGGAGCCTTAATTATAATATTAAAGGATCTAAAGAAACGTTTAAAGGACTAGAGAAGTAAGAGACGCATCTTAGTACCTGCGAATAAAGTCGCAACGTTTAGATTAGTATAATAAAGGTTTAAACTTAGGGATGAAGATAAGCTAAGAGTTAACCTAAAGCACCTAGCACACTATACGTTATTATGGATTATATGCGTGGACGATATATATAAAATATATAAGAATCCAAAGGAAAAGAATCGGAAATACCCTATAAGGATATACTGGATAACGGACGAGCAATAGTATAGGAATGCTAAATATATACATAGATGGCATCCAGCAGAGGTCTAAAAGGAAGGAGGTTTAGTACTTTAACTAAGAAGATTCCTTATAGAAGAATGCTTAGACGGACAATAGTGGTAGGAATACCTAGAAAATATATGTCTATGGTATATCGAAGATAAAAAGCGAACTAGGTATTAGCTAAAGGGCAAGCCAAGTATACTAGGATTAAGCAGCCAATAGTTAGGAAAAGTAGAGGCCCATAGGACCAGAGGGAGCCAGTAGTAGAGCCTTAGACCCTTAAAGGAATTTAAGGACAACACTTAAATTTACGGATTAATTAGTAAGATTAGCAGTTTAAAGCGCTAATAGATAGTGGAGTAACGCAAAACTATATCTTATTAGCAGCAGTTAAGAGAATAGGACTACCTTATAGATAAAAAAAGCAACCTTACCTATTAGTTACAATTTTAGGAGATCCAATAACCTATAAAGGAGGGATCATCAATCTTAAAACAGGACCTATTTAGATAACTATTAAAGGGAGATAAATTAAGATATCTTTTAATATCCTACTATTAGGACGGGATGAGGCAGTATTAGGCATACCTTAGTTATAGAAATATAATCTAAGGATCGATTAGATTACAGGTTAGGTCAATATTAGAGATACTTAACACCGTAAGATGCGATAATAAGCTAAGTTAGTATAGTACCAAGTAGGAGCAACCTACGAAGAAATAGAAAAAGGACTAAGCTATATACTAAAGAGATACTATAAGTACGGCAAGAAACTATAGTCACCGGAAAGTGAAAAGCTGTTAAAATATATAGCATAGGACTATAAAATAGAGTTAGAACTAGGAATAAGTCTAAGGTTCTTTCTAATCTACAAGCTTACTAAAGAAGAAGGTAAAGCGTTAAAAGAGTTTATCTAGGAAAATCTATAAAAAGGATATATTAGACCATCGCAGTTATTAGCGGGTTATCTAGTACTATTTATACTAAAGAAGAATAGTAAACTAAGGCTATATATTAACTATAGATAGTTAAACAGCATTACTAGAAAAAATAGGTATCCTTTACCCTTAATTAGCGAAATTTAAGATAGGATAGGCAATGCGCAAATCTTTATAAAGATAGATCTAAGATAGGCGTACCATTAGATTAGGATTAAGGAAGGCGACAAATAAAAGGCAGCCTTTAAGTTAAAAAAAGGACTATATAAACCATTAGTTATGCAATTTAGGCTTATAAACGCACTAGCAACGTTCCAGAAGCGTATTAACAATGTGTTAGGAGAATACTTAGATAAATTTGTTATGGTATATCTTAATAATATTATTATCTACTTAATAACTAAGGAAGAACACGGGGAACACGTTAAATAGGTCTTAAAGAGACTATAAAAAGAACAGATGCCAGTAGTAATTAAAAAATGCGAGTTCTTCACCAGGAAGACCGATTTTGTTAAATTTATTATTAAACTAGGCCAACTTAGTATAGATCTAAAGAAGATTAAGGCTATAGTAAATTGGTAGGAACTAGAGAACGTTATACAGTTAAAATCATTTTTAGGGTTTTGCAATTACTGTAGAAGGTTTATAGCATAGTAGTTAAAGGATATTAAGCCATTTACGCGGTTAATAAAGAAAGAAGAACCATAGGCATAGGGGGAAGAGTAAAGAAAACTCTTTAAAAAAGTCAAAGAGTTATTTACCTAGGAGCCAGTTCTTAAGATCTATTAACTAGGACTAGAGACAGTTATAGAAATAGATATATTAGACTATATACTAGGGGCATGCTTTATATAAAGGCATTAAAATAGATGGCACCCAGTAGCATACTATAGTCGGAAGATAATACTACTAGAGTTAAACTATAACATTTACAATAAGGAGTTATTAGGTATAGTTATAGCATTAAAGGAATAGAGAGCATTCTTATAAGGCATAGAGAAACCATTTATAGTTAAGACGGATTATAAAAACCTAACAGGATTCTTAACAATAAAGGAACTTAACTAAAGACAGGTTAAATAGGCAGAGATACTTACGGAATACTATTTTAAGATTTAGTATACCAAAGGTACAGATAATACGAGGGCAGATACTCTAAGCCGTAAAGCTAAACTATAAAATAAGGAAAAGCTATTAGGGGCTTTATTACAAAAAGATATAGACGGATTAATTAGGTACAATCATCTAAAAATTATAGTAACTTAAGAAGATAACGAACCGGAGAAAGTCTATAAGACACTAGAAAGCTTTTAGGTATAAAGAATTCTAAAAGCANAGCTAGAANATCTATAGNNNGATATATACNAAAANTAAAAAGTAAAGTACATCCTAAGAAGCATAGTAGAGTAGTTCGTGAAAGACTTTTATAAGGGACTAACCTAAGGATATAATGGAGCTACGGGCTTAGTATTAAGACTCTAAAAAGAGTATATTATTAACGGAATCTAAAGGATAGCTAAAAGGGTTATAAAAGAATATCTAGATTACTAAAGAAATAAACTAATAAGGTATAAGCTATATGGAGGGCTATAACCTATTAAAATACCAAAAAGACTATAGGAGGTTATATTATAGGACTTTATTATTAAGTTGCTAAAATTAAAAGATCCTATTACCGGACAAGATTATAACGTAATCTTAGTAATAGTAGATAAGCTTACAAAGTAGGGATACTTTATAGCATATACAGAAGAAATCTCAGCGGAAGATATCGCAAGAATCTACGTTAAAGAAGTATTTGTAAGATATAGAGCACTAAGTAAGATTATATTAGATAGAGATCTAAGATTTATAGCAGTATTTTAGAAAGTATTCTTAGCGGAGTAAGGAGTTTAAGCAGCAACTTCTACCGCATATTATTCACAGACAGACGGCCAAACGGAAAGATTAAATTAGACGCTAGAGCAGTATCTAAGGCATTATATCAATTATGCATAGAACAATTGGGTATTACTATTACTAGTTATATAGTTCGCATATAATATAACACCCTAAAAAGGAATAAGCACATTACTATTTAAGGCAAATTATAGATATAAGCTAAGAATATCGTTGTTACTATAGTAAGCGAAGAAAACGAGTAGTATAGCTAAAGAGAGAATAAAGATATTAATAAATCTTTATATAGACCTTATAGAATCAGTAAAGAAAGTATAAAAGAGAATAAAAAAGTACTATAATACTAAGAGATCTAAGGGACTAGATCTTAAGGAGGGAGATAAAGTGTGGTTACTATACAAAAATTTTAAGAGTTAACGACTAAGTAAGAAGTTAGACTATATTAAACTAGGACCTTTTAAAATTACATAGAGGATTTTACCGGTTACGTTTAAGTTAAACCTACTAGCTAAAATAAAAATCTACCCTATATAGTATATTATAATGCTAGAGCCAGTATATAGGAATATTAAGCCACTAGTCTATAAAGCAGACATATATAGAGGATAAGAAGAAGATAAATAGTAAGTATTAAAGATCGTTAATTATAAGGACATTAACAACAAAATATAGTATAAGGTTAAGTAGATAGGCTATACTAAAACTACCTAGGAGCTACTAAAGAATTTAAAGAACGCTATAGGAAAGGTATAGGAGTATTAGAAGAGATTAGGTTAGGCAGTATTAATAAAAAAGGATTACTAAAGAACGAGTCACCTAAGGGGGACCTAAGAAGAGCAGTTGCCGAACTACTTAGATCTATTTCCTTCTCTATTAAAAGAGAATCCGTTCTTTTATTACCTAGTTCCTATAGACCTTACTCTATAAGTTTCTACTCCTTAAAACAAACCTTCTTATAAACGCGTTAAAGACGCTAAACTTTTATAAAGGTAGACTACTAAGCCTTAAGGGCATAAGCAGATTCTTTGGATCGACGATAGGCTTCTACTAGCGCTGCGGTAAGATTACCCTTAAGTTTTTCTGCCTTAGATTAAATACGAGACCCTAAAATAAATTAATTAGGGAACTAGATAACTATTAAGAGTAATAAATTACGTATATTTAACATTAAAAATAGAGTAAACGTTATAGGATAACTAAATATTTACTTTAGTGCACTCCAAATAAAAGAAAGGTTGCTAGAATAAAGAACTCGCCAATATAACGCAAACTAGCCCCTCTTTCACACAACGAGAATATGGAGAAGGTATTATCTCGCTAAGAGATAATATTATAGCAATGGTACGAGACCGACGGGCTATAAAGGAAAAAGAAGGTGCTTTAGGTATTATAAGTAACAATATTAACCAAATTAATTAGATGGATATTACACCTCTAGTAAACAACCTAGAGATGCTAGGTATCTTTAAGGACGAAGATAGAGAGGAGGGAGATAGTATTACGGACGCTTTAAGTACAATATTACGACTACTTAGAGAGGAGTTAGAAGAAGCTAGTTGGTTAATATAAGCACGGTTTAGGATAGAACCCGTAGAACTATATAACGAGGAATAGTAAGCAGAGTTACGTAATGTGATCTATATAATCTATAAGATCTATAAGATCTGTTATAGAGCGAATAGAGTAGACAGAGTAGATAGAGCAATAACTTTCTTAGGAGTACGGTTGTGTATTTAAGGACCCTTAGTCCCTACCTAGATAGTTCCTTCCTTATAGTAATTCTTAGAATACAATTAGAGTTAATCTGTTAGGCAACCACTCCACCAGTTGTTATTACGTTGTTAACTTTTGTACTTACATTTCCTATATACCTAGCCCAATAACGAGCCCACCGTAGTTCTTGCTACAAGGTTCTGTTACAATAAACCCTAACTAGTTTATAGTATCACGCCAGAAGGAAATTAAGGGATTACTTAAAAAAGGAGTTTTTAAACTAGTTAACCCTAAAGATATACCACAAAGCAATAGAGTATTTAACTCTAGATTTGTTAACAAGATTAAAAACCCTAGTTCTAATAAAGCCTTTAAGAAGTTAAGACTAGTTATACAGGCATATAATAATCTAGAAAAAGACCTTATATTAACCCAATCACCTACAATCTAATAAGTCAGCCAACGCCTTATTCTCTATATTACGGCTATAACTTAGAACAATAGTATATATCTCTACTTACGAGATATTTTACAGGCCTATATATAATTAGCTATAAGACTAAATTAAGACTTCTATATTAGGGCACCTCTTAAACTTAGTATAGCACTTAGAGTCTTATAAGGCACAATTCTAAAGGTTGTTAGACCTTTATACGGCATTCCTAAGGCAGGCAATCATTGGTTTAAGACTTACTATAACCACTATATTAAAGAACTAAACATAAGCCAATCTACTTATAACCCCTACTTACTCCACCTTAACAACCCCATAAATTTCGGAATAGTTGGTTTATAAACTAATAACACCCTCCTACTAGCTAACTTAGCCTTTGCAGCTTTAAAATAAGAGAAGATTAAGAAAGCTAAGTTCCTAACTAAGAAACGCAAATAACTTACGCCGGAATACCTAATTAAGTTTAATAGAGGCATTATCTAATAATAGGATTATATAATTACGCTTATACAGGAGCGCCAATGCTAGAACTTAACCCTTGTTAATATTAAGGAAGCTATTATAATAACTAGTTCTAGAGGCACTATTTATATAGCACTTATACTTAAGGACCAATACATTGCCTAACGAGTAAGAGGAGCTTATATTGCGTCCGTATGCCAGCCTAAAGCTTCTTTTAATTTATCCTACGCTGCCTAGGTGATTAACCCTGACGAAAAAGACGCAAAACTACTTAATAAGAGGATTTAGTGGCAAATTAAGAACCTAACAAGAGGTTTAAACTTTGTTAAACTCGACATAAAGATATTATAACTACTTATATTCACTAATTCCTTATTTGCAAATAATAAGGATCTTTTATTATAGATTGGGTATATACTAGTACTAGCAAACTTATTAAATAAGGTGAACACCGTCTACTAGTCCTTAGTTAAGTGTAAGAGAATCACTAGAAGCGTACTAGCCTCCGAATTATATGCTATGGCCTATAGTTTTAATATCGGCGCTGCAATTAAGGCCACAGTCGAATTGCAACTTAACATTAGCCTACCGCTTATCCTTTGCACTGATTTAAAGTCGATCTACAAATGCCTCGTTAAACTAGGAACTATATAGGAGAAGAGACTTATAATTAATGTTATGTGCCTACGTTAGTTATATAAAAGACGCGAAATAGCTAAAGTTAAGTGGATTGATGGAGATAGTAATCCTATAGACGCTATGACTAAAAGCAAACCGTTATTAGCTCTTAAGTGACTTATTAATATAAACCAAATCGAGTTAAAGATAGTAGAATGGGTAGACCGTGCTACTGATAATAGCACTGATATAAAGGTATAGGGTAAGGAAGGGAGGAAAGAAGGAAGGAAGGAAGGAAGAAAAGAAAGAGAAGTATATATATGGATTTTTAAACTACACACTTATAGGATACTAGTCCTCCGCATTTTCTAAAGTACTCCTAATATAGCTAGAATATATTACACTATAATAGGAGGTAAATTGCCGCTATATATGGCAAGTTGCCGTTATATAAGGTAAGTTGCTGTCACGTATTACCGCGGCACTAGCGTAGTAAGGAACCTTAAGTTCCTCACCCTTCTTTGTATTAAAAAGACAATATCTATTTATAACACCGTATAGTACATATCATTGTGATATATATATTCTGCACATTGTTAAAGTATACTAATAATAACTTTAACAGCTATTTATAAGGTAAGTTCTTCGCTAGTATCCTTTAGTTTTAAAGAGATAATTTTATATACGTGGCGTAATAGCGCGTAATATCGCTCTACTTTTTTAACGCTATTATATGCCTTAATAGGGACTTCCTTAACCTTAATTGCTATTACCTTTATTTATTATCGGAACTCTATAAATAAGAAGTTCTTTTCTATATTATAGATAATTTAATTAGGGGGTCCTAAGTAGATATTAATCTAGCATAATTAAAGGGTATCCTATATATTCCTAGCTAATATATCCTTTAAGAATCGTGCGGCTTAGAAGGAGGTTAAGAAGTTAATAACTTAGAGTACTAGCTTACCGCTAAAATATATAATATTAACAATAATATAGAAGTTAAAGTTATAGTTATTTTTAAGGGTAAACTTAAATCGGCTAGGGGACTTCTAGTTTATTTAGTAGTAATAATAGTATTTTATAAGATGCTTAATTGCCTTAACCTTAACTTTATAGCCTACTTACTAAAGAACCCTAAGTAATTAATAAACAGATAGGTGGCTAAAATGATGGTGTAATTGGCGTAACTCTAACTTAGTTAAGTAGCTCTAAGCAATACTCTTTTCTAGTTAGTAAAGAAGCAACTAGGGGTAACCCTACTTGCGCATAACGGGCACCTAATTATCTCCTTAAATAAGTATATTTTTAAGGTTATTAAGCTTAACGCCTAATTTATTTATATCTTTAATGTAAAATAAAAATAGGGTGTTTATAAGAATAATATAAAAAGTAATATACCCTAAGGGGGTTTAAACCCTAATTGCGCTAAAAAAAATTGCAGTACCCTTACTAAAAGAAATTGTGTATTAGCCTGCCGTTAAATAGTTAATCTAAATAGAGCTATTAAGCTGCTAAAGGGCTTAAACTTAAGGTTCTTCTACTATAGATACTCCTGCGGCTCTAGTGTCTGGTATAATACTATAGAAGACGTTCGCTGAGTATCTGTTATTAAAGGAGAATGTAAAACTTTCTTTTAGCTTATTAAAGATATTTAATTTTATAATAGAATAGAGCGTAGATTGGTTATTAAGAATAGTGACGGTTTATATACTATCTACCTTACTATACTTAGTAAAGTATTGGTTAGGGGAGTAGTCCTTAATTTTTATATTTATAAGGAGCTATTTAACCTTATTAACCTTACCCTTAAGATCTTTTACGCCTTTATATTAAACTAGGAAGCTTTAAAAGTAGGCTATAGTAATTTTATAATTTTTAATGTTTCTTATACTCTAACGAAACTTATTATATACCTCCTTTCGCTTATTAAGGGAGTGTCTAGTTAACTAGTAATTTTGTTACGGCACTAGCAGAACTTGGCAGAACTACGCACCGGCAAGTTGCCACAGATTGCCGCATATTGCGGTCACGTGACGCGAAGATCTTATAAAACATCGAACGGCGCTACTCTTCTTCTCTTTTCCTTTCCCTAGCTTTAGATTCTCGTTTATAGACAATCCAATCGTATAGGCTTGCGTGACCCTTTTACCGTACTTATATCTTGATTAACTAAGTCGCTAATATTATCTAAAGCTTACTCTACTCTTTCTTCCTAAGAAGGAACTTAAATATATCTACCAGAATATAGAATAGAACCCTAAGGATATTACTAGAACTATAAGGACAGGACTTAAAAAAAAAGAATAGAATTCTAAGGAAAGGACCTATAAGATATACATAGACTAAAACCCCTAAAGAAATTACCTAGAATTACCTAATACCCCTACCACTATGCCACGAACTATAGTAGTAGGTAAAGCAGCTGCAGGACCCTTAAATACTTTAGATAAAAAAATAATTAACGTTTTAACCCCCTAGGCGGAGCTTGCGGCTGCTAATACTAAAATTAAACGACTATAAGAGCTGCTTAAAGCTAGAGATACCCCTATATCTAATAATAAGTCATTATTAGATAACTAAAGACTTACTATAGTCCTTTAGGCCCTATTTTAGCGCCTTAATAGACCTACCGAGGCTTATATAGCACTAAGGCGGTCGGCAAAGATTATAGATCCCCCGCTACTTACAGACGGAACTAACCCTATATTTAATAATTAGAAGCTTTAATTACGGGATAAGCTTAAAGTTAATATAGACTACTTCCCTAACGCCTAAGCCAGAATGGCCTATATTTTCGGCCGTACTAGTAGAGATACCTAGACGTATTTACGCCCGCGATATACTAAAGACTTAGTAGACCCCTTTATCTTTAAAGAAGAAATAATTAAATACTTATCTTCTATTTATAAAGACCCTTTTAAAGTATAAAACGCCCGCCTTAGCTATAAAAGCCTAAATATAAAAATAATGGAGACCTTTTTGGCCTTTTAAACCCGCTTTCTATACCTAGCCGGATAGGCCTAGATCCCCTAGGAAGACCTACTACTAGACCTCTTTAATAAGCTTACCCTAGACCTATAGTGGGCCGTATTACTAGCTTATACTACGGTATAGACGTTAAAGGAACTTATAGACTATTGCCTAGCTATTAACCAAGGCCTCCGTTAAATTAAGGTATGCGCTAACTAGCTAAAAACTAGAAACCTTATAAACTAGGCCGTAAGTACTATAAGTACGGCCTATAGTGCCCTAGTATAATTGGCAACTCCTATAGTTAACCTAGTAGCTAGCCGCGTAGCTACCCCTACTACGAGCCTGGTGTACACCTGGCCTATATATAGTAACCCCTATATATAGGCCCTTAGTAATTAAGGAGCTTACTTCTTATACGGTTAAATAGGTTACCCTATAAGGAACTGCCTAATAAAGGTAAAGATAAATAAAGTCCTGTTAATTTAGGAGGATAGAATAGAGCTAGAAAAAGAGGAACCTTAGAGAAAGACTCCTCTCTAGGGTTAAAAGGGATTGATATATTACATATTAATCTAGGTTGGCTAGTTAGTAGAAGAAGCTGCACTATCCCTTATACTTTATTTTGTAATAGATATTAAGTTTTAACCTCTACTTTAGCTAACTTAGGAGTAAATACCTTTACCTTAATTAATATAAAGTGCGCTATAAAACTGGCTGACTTTTTAAATATACCCTTTAAAGAACTACCTAAACTAGTCCCTATTCGCGGTTATAATAGACAGATAAGACCACTTATTATAACTATCTTGCGGATTTACCTCCGCGTTAACGGATAAAGGTAGTATAACGTCCCCTTCCTTATTATAGACCTTAGAAGCTATAATATAATCTTAAGGAGAAAATAGCTAGCCTATTTAGGCTTATAGCTTAACGTATAGAATAGGCAGCTTATCTAGCCCAAAACTATGCCCCTAACGCCTTCCTTTATAAAAGAGATCAGTATTATAATAGAAAACCTTATACCGCCGTAGATAGACACCGTTTACTAAGCTAATGCGACGCGTAGGGACTAGGCTTTTAAGAAGGATGTACAGCTTAATCTGCAACGGATTTATATATTACGCCGCCCCCAGACTGCCTATATCACACTACCCGTACTAAAGACTTAGGAAGTCGGTAGTGGCCTAGCTAAGTCCCTAATAAAGAACCTAGGCCCTACGCAGCTATAAAGGAAGGCTAGGGACATTGGACGCTATACTAAACTAATAGATAGAAAGGATAACTTATGGAAAATAGAACGTGAGTTAAGGAAGACTATAAACCCTATACTGCAAACCACGGCCTAATGGACGCTAAAGAAACCTATAGACCTCCCACTAGTTAATGTCTGCTATATTAGCGCTATAGGATTTTACCAGAACCTAGTTTAGCCTAATGCCGTTACCTTTATAACTAGCCTATACAAAATTAACTAAATAATTAAAGAAAAAAAAAGTAAGTTTAGTAAATAGGAAAGCGGACTTATAAATAAAGAACTAGTAGAATAAAAACTACCTAATTAACACCGGAAATTTAAGGACGTATTCTCTAAGGCAGTGTCTAATATACTCTTACCCTACTAACTATATAACTATAAGATTGAGATTAAGCAAGATAAGGGAAGCACCCTTAGCTTTAGCCCTCTTTACCTATAGTCTATTGCCGAATTATAGGCTATAAAGCAGTACCTTATTAATAACCTAAATAAGGGCTTTATTAAGCCTAGCTAAGCCCCTTTTAACTTACCTATTCTCTTTATTAAAAAGCCAAATAGAGGACTGCGCTTCTATATTAACTACTATAAGCTAAATAATATAACCCGCAAGGACTACTACCCGCTGCCCTTACTTAATAAGACTCTTACCTAAATAAGTAGAGCTAAGGTTTTTATAAAGCTTAATATCTGCTAGGCCTTTTACCGAATTAGAATAGACCCCAGGTCTAAGGATCTTATTATATTTTAAACCTATTACGGAACGTATAAATATAAGGTACTTCCTTTTAGACTAACTAACGGACTAGCTACGTACTAGCGGTATATAAACAATATACTCTTTAACTACCTTAATAACTTCTATACGGCCTATCTAGATAATATTATAATCTACTTAGAGAACGAACTGGAATATGAGGAGCATATCTATAAAGTCCTATAATGGCTCCGCGAAGCTGGCCTCTAGGCTAATATTAAGAAGTTAGAATTTAGTGTTAAGCGTATAAAGTACCTAGGTTTTATTATTAGTATAAATAAAATTAAGGCTAACCTAGAGAAAACGGCCGTAATTAACTAGTGGACGCCCCTATGGACTATAAAGGGGGTGCAATTATTTTTAGGTTTTTATAACTTCTACTAACGCTTTATTAAGAACTATAGTAGGATTACCTGGCCTCTTAACCGCCTTACTAGAAAAGACTAGCCCTTTTACTTTAACGCCATATATATGCAGGCCTTTAATAAGCTTAAAAAACGGCTAGTGTTGGCCCCCCTACTTATCCACTTTAACCTAGAACGGCCCTTAATACTAGAAACTAATGCCTTAAATAGCGCGATAGCTAGTGTTTTTTCCTAGAAGTAACCGGACGGAGAATGGTACCCTATTATATACTATTTAAAGACTATAATAGATACTAAACTAAACTACCATATCTATAATAAAGAAATGCTGGCTATTATCTCTAGCTTTTAGCACTAGTGTATATAGCTAGAGGGGACCCCTAAACCTATTAAGGTAGTATTAGATTATAAGGCCTTAGAATACTTTATAATAACTAAGGCCCTTATAGCCCAGCAGGCACGCTAGGCGGATATCCTATCTTAGTTTAACTTCTTAATTATATATAGACTAGGCGCTATAAACCGTGCGGATGCTTTTACTAGGCGTAAATAAGACCTAGGTAACTATACAGCTATAAAGATCTTATTATGGACCCAGACGCTATTATAACTAAAGTACCTTAACTCCTAGATACGGGTAGAACTAAATATAAACTCTTTAGATACTGAGATATACCCTATTAACTCTATGGAACTAGACCTTATTAATAAACTACTATAGGTAAACCGTACGGCCCCTCCTCTATAGGAGTACCGTGAAAAGGCAAAGAATGTTTCTAGCCTATAGTCCCTTAAAAGTAGACTACTTAAGTACCGTAAACGGCTAGTGGTAGTAGAGGAATAAAACTTACGGACTTAGCTTATTGCTAAAGTATATACCTAGGTCTCTACGGCCTACCCTAGAAAAAATAAGACCTATAGGATTATTGGCAACCGCTACTACTAGCCCGGAATAATTATAGATATTAACCGCTATATACAGAACTGTAATAACTACCGTAGGTCTATAATTCTACAAGATAAGACCCTAGGACTATTAAAACCCCTCCTAATACCTAACTGCCCCTAGCAATATGTCTCTATAGATTTTTATAAGCTACCTCTAGACCGTAATGGATATAATATAGTTATAATCCTAGTTAACCGCTTTGGTAAGCGCCCGTTCTTAATTCCCTGTTATAAAAATATTAATGCTAAAGAGGCAGCCTAACTATATATCTACTACGTCTACCAAATTTACGGACTACTAGATACTATTATATCTAACTATAGGCCGTAGTTTATATTAGCCTTTTAGAATGAGTTTACCTAAATCCTAGGTATTAAGCTAAAGCTTTCTATAGTATATTACCCCTAGATAGACGGTTAAATAGAGATTATAAATTAATACTTAGACTAGAAACTCTGGCCTTTTATTAACTACTTCTAGAATAACTAGGCCAAACTATTACCCTTAATAAACTACGCCTAAGCCACCCTACCCCACAACTCTACTGGATTTGCCCCTATTTAACTAGAAATAGGTTACCTACCCTATATAAGCTTTAACTAGGAAAGACTAAAAGGGCCCTAGACTATACGCGAAAAACTATCTTATAAGGAAGCCTAGTAGTACACTAAGCGCTTAAAAGAAGCCTAGAAAGTAGCCTATATAAACCTAAAAAAGGCTTAAAAATTAATGGAACAGTAGGTGAATAAGCATAGACGCGAGCCTAACTTTACTATAGGCGATATAGTCTAGGTTATAATAAAGAACTAGAAGATAGAACGGCCTAGCTATAAGCTAAACTATAAGATAGCAGGACTATATAAGATTCTTAATAAAGTAGGCAACTTGTATAAGGTTAAGCTCCCAGACTTAATTAAAGTTTACCCTATTTTCTTACCGGATAAGCTATAGAAAGCTATAAATAACCTACTATTTAGATAAAAGAATAAACTTCCCCTACTAATTTAAGTTAACGATAATAATAAATAGGAAATTAAAGAAATACTAGCCTATAAACTTATAAAGGGAACGTTAAAGTATTATATTAGCTAGAAAGGATATAACTTAGACCCTACCTAGTACCCTATATAGAACTTTATAGGTAGCCCCTATAAGCTTTAGGAGTTTTATAGCCGTTACCCTAATAAACCTAAACCGCTAAAGTACCTAGATAAGTGAATAGAGTGCTAGTATAATAAAGATAATAAGCTACTAGAAGAATATAAGGATAAAAACGCCCTAGAAATTTCTTAGTTATATAAGGTGTTAAGATATCTAGGAACTTTAACCGGCGGTTAAAGTTATCTAATTAGTTAGATTCTTTTATTAAGACTTTTAGCGGCAAAGCCTAAGGGCAGGCTTTTTTAGAGGAGGGGGTAATGTTACAGCACTGGCAGAACTTGGCAGAACTACGCACCGGCAAGTTACCACAGATTGCCGCATATTGCGGTTACGTGACGTAAAGATCTTATAAAACATCAAACGGCGCTGCTCTTCTTCTCTTTTCCTTTCCCTAGCTTTAGATTCTTGTTTATAGACAATCCAATTATATAGGCTTGCGCGACCCTTTTGCCGTGCTTATATCTCAATTGACTAAGTTGCTAATAAATTTGGCTTTTTATAAATATAGCACTTTTTTTAGCGATTATTTCAGAATAAACCTCTATAAGGACCTTTATAATTGCCTTATAGTTAATATTAATTATACCCTTTACTATATTCCCTACTACGGCTACTATATATTCGGTTAGTCTAGTTATAATTATATTAGTTAGAAACGCTTAGTTAGGTAGGGCTTTTAGTATAGAACTATTAAGATTCTTATATTTATATTATAGTACCTATAGTAGAGCATAGCTTAGTATATACTCCTTTAAATATATCTATAGGTTTATATAGCGCTAAGTTACACTTAGGAACGCTATAGTAGGCTAAGATAACCTAGTCCCTTAAACTATTCTTATTTTAGTAAGTTTTAGTAAAGCCATATTAAATTTTTTAGAGTTTATTAAAAAGTAGTTAAAGGCACTCTAAATAAGTCTTTATTAGGTTAGAAGTAATAACTCTTTAGAATATAGTCTCCCGCTATTTGGATATATAAAGTTAGTAATTTTTATTAGTTTTAAAGTAGGCTCTAATAAGCTAAAGCATTGCATTAAAGCTATAGTTTTTACCTGTAATATAGTTATAATAAAATGTTACTACCTATCCCTTTAATATAATAGAGAAAGCATAGTAGTACTAGTAGCATTAAATTTTAACCTTATTATAACAGTTATAGAAGACCTATAGTTTTACTCTAAGTATATTATATAATTCTCCTCTAAACTTCTTCTCTTCGTCTAAATATACCTTTATTAAATTCGTAACTTCTTATAATAGGGGCTTACCGGTTAGCTAAAGTAGAGAAGCTAAAGGTAGCGGAGCTGGAGGAAGAGTACCTCTAGGTAGGAGAGCACCTCTAGGTAAGAGAGCACTTTTAGGTGGAAGAGCACCCTTAGGTAGAAGAGTAGCGTTCTAGGGTTTTTATTCTAAATTAAAGTTGCCTTTTAAAGAATATAGGTTAGTTTTAGGTTTCTATAGTTAATATATAATCTTAGCTTCTGTCTATACTAGTTCTTTTATATTAATAATAACGGCCTAAATATTGCTAGTAATTGGGTTACCGTTTTTAGTAATATATACCCTATTCCTATAGAGGAAGTCTTAAAAATTCTAAATAATATTAATATTGCTAAGTGCCTAGGTATTAGCAGTCTATCCTATAAAATCCTTCTTAAAATATTCCTATAGCTATAAATTAGTATAGTATCTACTTTAGTAGAATATAATACGGTATAGGAGAAAGCTATTAACTTATTTTGCGATATAAGTTATTATATTAAAAGTAAATTCGTCCCAATTTTTATTAATAAGTTTTACGTACGAAGCTACCCTTAGTAGTAAGGAGTCTTCCTAGTCGTTTAAAGTAGGTGTAGCCATATTTTTAGAGGGAGGGAAGTATTATTAGTATAGGGATTATCGTTTAGTACGCGTTTGTCGTTTAGTACGCGTTTATAATATATATTTATAATTATAGGGCTTAGGACTAGTTCTAGCCTTAAATCGCAAAGACTTGTAAAGCGTATTATTTTACGTAATAGACGCAAGAATCTATAATCTAGGAAAGGCTTAGGACTAGTTCTAGCCTTTAGATCCTTAGATTTGTAAAAGAGTTCTATTTAAGGTTTAGGACCAGTTCTAACCTTAAAAGACAGCTTCCTTTAGCACGAGTAGCACTGGTACAGTAGCTTATCTCTTCTTGGTGGAATACCTAGCTATTTTATAGTATAACAGTGAAGTTAACCACTAATTAGTATTAGTTTTATAAGGTAATATTACATATCTATAAGTTATAGACAGTATAATAATTGTTAGTTAATGTATATTTTATTAGAATAAGGAAAGGCGAGGAGCTTAAGACTCCTCGCTACGCTAGTGCCGCGGCGATACGTAACAACCGCTTACCTCATTCCCGACATATATAGCCTAAAAATACTCTTAAAAGTATTATTTATCTATAAAAATAAACTATTAGCTATATATTATATAATAATTAAATTTATAGCTCTAATACTTTGCTAGTAATAAATATATTAAAATATTAAAAGATAAAAGTCTATATATACTATAAAAATAAAATATAGCTATAGAGAATTCATTTATATAATATTAATTAAAGATTTTTATATTTAAATAAAAGTTATAGCTATTATAAATTAAAAGGCTTTATTTTTAATTTAAGCTAGTTTTATATTTAATATAATAATTAAATATTAGAATAACCCATTTACAAACAACTTTATTATTAGTTTATTTAATTTTTAGAATAAAAAAAAAAGTAGGCTACTGTTTAGGCTTATAATTTTAAAACCAATTTAGTTAAATATTATTGCTTTTATATAGCTCTTTTTAATATTAATTTTAGTAATATTTTTAATGAAATATTTAACCATTAATGGTATAAGGGAAATATCTTAGTTTATAAATTAATTTATAAAATTTATAAAGCTTTAAGTCTGTTTGTTGGTTATATAGCATTAAAATTTATAATTGTCAGGTGACGAAGTCACCTCGCCTATATGTATTGTTCCGCACAGCCGTGTCTGGCATCAAGCCAGTCACTCGTTTACCTTTTGTGGGTTTGTGTGGCTGAGTGGTGCGGAGCTTATCACCTCACAATAATACTCTTTTATTAACGCCTAAACGCTACGCCTATGTTTTAACAACTTTAATTACTTAATACTATGTCTTTAGGCCGTCTTAGATATATTAAGATGTTTTTAAAGATATAAATTAGCTAGCATATTTTATAGCGCTAAAAGATCACCTATTTTGGTGGAGTAATTAATTATTGAAATTGGCGATATTTTGGTGTTGGTGTGTGCGAGTGGGCGGGCTGTGCGGCTAAGCGGACTAACCCTTATACTGCCGCTTCGAAAATTAAAACTTTTAATTCCTTAATGCTTAATCTATATTTAAGAAATTTACCACTAACGCTACTATGCCCCGCTGGACTTACGAACCTTATACGGACTAGAGGATTAAGTTAGCAATTGCTAGCTTTAAGAATGGCCTCTATAAAAGCCGGGAAGATGCTATAAAGTCTTATGGTGTTAACCTAAATATATTGCATAGGCGACTTAATGGTAAACATAAATCTTATAAAGTCACGCATACTTACTAGCAGCGACTACTACCTCCTGTAGAATCTATAGTTGTGCGATAGTGTATATACCTTATAAATTGCGGCTTTCCTGCTCGAATTCAAACGATCTAGGTTATTATAATTAAGATTCTTAAAGAACAAGTAAGAAAGCTTCCTCCCTATTAACTACTACCACCGCTAGGTAAAGCATAGATAACTGCCTTTCTTACTTACCAGAATGAGCTTCGCGTTTGCTACGCTCGATCACTTGATTAAGAACGTGCAATTGCTGGTAATAATATTGCCGCAATTGAAAACAAAGACCTCCGCTATAGCGTTATAGAGAAAAAGAAAAGGAAGAAGGATAAGAAGACAGTACTATTAACGGCAGCGGTGCTTACTACTAACGCTATAAAGGCTATTATCGCTGCTAGAGAGGCTGTAGAAGAAGCTAAAAAGAATGCTAAGAAATAAAGGAAGCGATCTAAAATTAAGCGGGAGGAGGCAGCGATACTCTATAAGGAACAGGTTAAGGTATAGAAGGAGGCTTAGGCTGCCGCATTGGAGGCCAAGAGGAAGGCAGAGTAACACTAGCGGCAGTTTTAAGCAGCGCTGCTAGCGTTAAAGAAGGCATAGAAAGCTTTAGAGACTGCATCTAGGATAGCGACGAAGAAGAAGACAGCTAAGGCATAAAAGAAATTCAGGAAGGCAGAGGATTAAGCTGCATTAGCTAAAGCGCTCGCAACCGCTGCGTAATTGACGGTAGAGGTATCTACTGTTATATTTGAGGCAGCAACGGCTCACTTAAAGGCTTTGATAGCAGCTGTAAAAAAGGTAGATGAGGTCAATACGCAGGTAGAGGTAGATGACGACGAGCAGAGCAATTCGAGCGACAGTGAGGTGTCAGATGAGGACGTTGGCATAGATATAGGTAACGTCGTGCAGTCAATCAAGTAGAGCTTCCAATACAAATACTATAAAATGTCGCGATAGAGCCTTGATTATATAAAACTAAAGCTTCATTTTAATATCTTGGATAATGCTGCGTGATGCCTTTTATTAAGAAAATGCCTGCAATTAAGCATTTTGAGGTAGTTTTGATGTTCAAAACCGTCAAAAACCCCCCAACCGTCAAAAGCCCATAACCTACGTTATAATTAAAATCAAGACTTGATTAAGGCGGTGTAGTCACTAAAGTTGCATTTTAAAAGTTTGGTTTTCGCGATGTAAATGCATACGAGCCAAACACACGTGACGTTCTAACTAGATGTGGTGGGAACTAAGCCAAATCAAAGGGGGTGTCGGTCCCTCGCGTCATCTAAGGTGAACTTCGCCCAATCTCACCAGTACCTCTGCGCGGTAAAATAAGGACGGGTAGGATTGCTATTTAGGCCTCCGCGGGCGACTAAAGACGTTAACCCAGCTTATTAGCGCCCACTATTAGCGCTTAATATCGGGCGCACAGGTGTCAAAAAGCTGGATATCCACCTGGCCCGATCTGACCTAGCGTAAAAAGTTACCAAACAAGCCCTTCGTCATAATCAATCACTCTCATCACTCTCATCACTCTCATCACTCTCATCACTCTCATCATCCTCCTCCCCGTCGTCGTCGTCACTATCATCATCTTCCTCTTCTTCATCATCAATCTCCTTCAACGGCTCCGCATTGACCATATGAACCACAACCTCCCTCTTCGGAGTGACATCGACCACAAACTCAGTCAATTTCTGATCCTCCACAATTTCCTTATTAACTTCAAGGTATTCCTCCACAACCGCATCTTCAACAATTGACTTGACAGTCACAATTAGGCTACGCGCGCCAAGATCTTCATCATAGCCTTCTGCTGCAAGCAGCTTGCAGACAGTGCCGTCACGACGAACGCGGAGGTACGCGTTCCCGAGAAGTTGCTCCTCTGGCCCGAAGGATAGATCGATCTTTTTATGAACCTTTTGTGTAAGCTCCAGGATGTATTTGTGCGCCACGACGGCCTGCTCGCCGAGAGTGAAGGGAAGGAAGGGTAGGAAGGCCGATACGCGGCCGGTGAGCGGTGGCTGTATACATTCGATACGTTAGCGATGTGCCTTGGCACAATTAGAGGGTTAAAGAAGGAAAGAATAATCTAACTTTGAACCGGTCCTTAAAACCGTCCTTCAATTTGTTACCCAATAGTTTCATGAGACGCGGCATTTCCGGACTTTCTGTTTGGTCGATAACGATCTTCTTATGCATCTTGCAAAAGCCTTTGATGATGGGATCTAGTGCATTGGTGGCAAGGATCCAGAGTGTTTTGGAGCAATCAACATTTGTAAGATGCCGTCGGTCTTGGTAATCGCCTGGAAAAACTTCTTAATTATTGGAACACAGACCCTACCATAGTATATCTTACCGTTGTCGAAAGGTAGAAGCAACGATTTATGCACGTCCGCCGTGGTCTTCTCGAACTCGTCCAAAAAGACCACGCATCTTTGTCCCGCTTTTCTAGCTAGGAAATTGTTCAATGGTGTGCCTCTCTCTGATCCCGTATACGGCGCTCGATGACCAAAGAGGTCTGATTCACGACTGTAAATGGTGCAATCGACAATTTCGAGCTCCAGAGAAAGTAAATACCCGAGCCGCCTTGCGAGTTCTGTCTTGCCGTGACCACTAGGACCTTCAGAGCGTGCGTTAGTCTAGCAGTTTCAGAAGGAAAAAAATAGTTCGGTTAACCTACCGGCAAAAACAAGAACCAGCGGCCTCTTGCTGGGTATAACCATGTAGCTGAGCAACTTTCGCATCAACGCCGCTGCAGCTGTCGTTTGACCAATAAGGAAGTACTGGATACCCAACAGTGCTTCGGACTTTTTCCGAATAGCTACTTGTCTATGCCTAATGGAAGGCTTCTTCGTCTTGACTGCCTTCTCTAAGAAGTAACGCTGAGAAAGATTGAGGCATCTCGTGAGCTTTGCCCTAGCAGCGGGAGTGCACCACTTTTTATTTTTATCCTTGAGATCCTTCAAGTCATTTTCGTCTGGTCCTTTATCAGGAAGATCATTATCAAAAGGAATAAAGAATGATTTTGGAATGACTTTCGGGTGTGCCCCGAGGCTCAGAAGGGTTGCAACTGTGAGAGTTGTCTCATTTCGGATATTCTCGCTGTTGATGA
This sequence comes from Cenococcum geophilum 1.58, assembly GCF_001692895.1. Taxonomy (NCBI): domain Eukaryota; kingdom Fungi; phylum Ascomycota; class Dothideomycetes; order Gloniales; family Gloniaceae; genus Cenococcum; species Cenococcum geophilum. The sequence goes on along the minus strand of NW_027137581.1, from coordinate 1,899,456 downwards.
TAGCGAAGGCTAGAAGGGGAACGCGCTTAGGACCACCTCTAGGACTACACGTTGCATTTACGTCCCCCCCTAGGTCTACCCAAGCCCGGATGATTCGATCATTGTTGGTTGCAACAGCATAGAACATAGCGGGAAACCCTTCTACTGAGCCGTTAATGTTGTTGCTGATAGTTTTATCCTCGTACCACCTAAGATATGTCTCGATTTTATCAAGGCTGTCTCCACGTTGCACAGCACCAATTAAATCTCGAAGACTGAATGTGCCGCTTAGATTTTTGCCTCCAGGAACAAGATCGAATGGAGCTGGAATGTATGGTAGAACGAAATCCCACTCTACCTCTGGCTCCAATTCAGGCGTAGGCTTAGGCAAGGCCTCGATTTCAGGTTCAAAAATCTCTGCTCGTCCAGCTCCGTTCTCAGGTACTCGTTTATTTTCAAGGTCCAAAAGCTCTTTGATTGCGTTATTTACTGATGCCGGTATTTTTGATGAGGCCGGGCTTCCCTCATTTGATGCTTCGACATCTCCCGGCAATACAACATTTCCAGGACTCTCATGCTCGCTGGGGCCTTCATGCTCATGAGCACTGCCGTGCCTATCCGAACGTTCTTTGTCACCGGAATCTTCCTCTTCCGGAGGCTCTTCCCCGCCCGATATTGAATCTTCCGGCTCTTTGGGCGGGGTTGGAATCCCGTTAGGAGAGGGTGGAGATGGCTCATTTTGGGAAGGGTCAGGCTTCGAGCCATATTCGTTTGGCGGGGTCGGCCCACCGTTTTGCAGAGGAATCGAGTGGATCATTGGTTTTGGCCCGATCATTGGTTTTGGCTTATGCTTCGCGGAAGGCTCGTTGCCCATTTGTGCGACGGTCGGCCAGCTACCAGGCACAGTCCTAGTAGGATCAACAACTCCACGGCTACTTGAATTGGAACTCTGGTCGCTCAAACCACTGCCTGGATGTGCTGTTCCGCTGCCAGAGCTTGGGTCTTGCGAGTGTGGTATACCCTCTGCTGAGCTTTCTTTTGGACCTTTGGGAAGAGGTTTACGAGGCACAGAAAGCTCCGGTTTGGAGCCAGGAAACATTGACTGAGAGGAAGGTGATTGATAATACTTCGCCTCTGAAGGCTCTACAATAGGTGGCTTGGGAACGATTGCATGGGAATCTGAAATTCCCGAAGGATTGGACTGGAAATGTAGAGATTGGGAATTCCTTGGTGAACTATTCTGCGATGGTTCGGGAAAGTTGGATTCCAGATCACTAGGTCCGGCTGCACTAGCTCCCGATCTGCTAACCTCAGGCCCGTCTTGAGGGCCTCTCTCCTGACCGTTGTTCTCTGGTGTGCTAGATACGCGATGCGTACTCCCTGGTTGGTCGGAATCTGTTTGATGAGTATCAAATAGGATTGATTCTGTTGCGGAATTATTCGCTATTGTAGAGTGAGGCGAAGGTGGTGATTCCGGTGATGGAATAGGAGGGGGTGGATATACTGGGGCAGGTATGTCCAATTCCACGGGGCTCTGCAGAAGTCAAAGACCGGACATAATTCATTAGGAAATGTTTGGCCAGCGGTAAAATACAAAGAGATTGCACACAACCATCACCAGACACGACAGAAGATAAAATACTTCTCCCGGAGTAGGGTTAAAGACGGTTCTTTACCGGAGATAGAAAATGGAAGACACGATCCGGCCGGCATTAAAGCTGAGCACAGAACTGCAATGGATGGCTAAAAGGAACTATCGGATCTTCTACGTACATACTTATAGCGCACAATGGCTTGATCAGCGTCGTTGTCGTTGAGCTTCAGGAAACGTCAGTTAGCGCTTGCCCTAGCAATCTCAATACTGAAAGCAAGAAATCCAGCGCTTACATAGAGTAAAGTCTTTGCTCTAGCCTTCGAACAACCGAGAGCATTCACAACTTTCTGAATTGATTCCTCGCTAAGAACAGGTAATCGTTTTCTCATCATCCCGAAACATTTCTAAACAAGTAAGGCTCAAGAACAGACTCCTGACATTAGAATCAGGTCTGCAATAACTCCTAAGTATAAAAGCTAGCCAACCCAATAAACGCCGAAGTCTTGGCAATTTTCAAAAGTACCAACGCCAAGCACTAGGCTGAATCTTCTTCTCCTATATCTCGCCTCAGCAGAACGCCACCCGATACTCTTCCAGCGATTTTCATCCAACTATCATGGAACGTTACCCCCCACATAAAGCCTTATCGTCCAATCTAGAGTCCACAAAATTGGGAGGCTGTGTACATGGTCCGATATCGAACCCTGCGGACCATCAGGAGAAGTCGTAAACCAGAAGCGGGAGCCGAAATGCCTAGAGGAAGGCTCATTCTGCCTCGGGGATGCAAGGCTACTGAACTTCAGAAACATGGCGTCGTAATGGCCGGGTGACGTGGTTCCAGTCGTGTTTTTGGCGTATTAGATTCATGTGATGGTGGCTGACAGTAATATTTGCTGTGAGGGGCTTGGAATGAATTGAGCCTCTTCGGGCTTGCCTTCGTTTCAGCTTCGTTTTTCCACCTTCTAGGGCATTCGAAAAGACGAGGAATATTATCTACACCAACAACAACGCAAACAGACATTTACCTCTTGACGAGATGAATGCTAACAAAGACTCGCAAGCGTCGGCCAGGAACGCCGAGGCGATTGTCGTAGGTAGTGATGAAGTTCCAAAGGCGTCCGATGCCGAACGTGGCATCCGCACAAGTCGCCAACCCCGCGCGAAAGATCTCAGAGCATCCAAGCAGGCAACTTTACAAGGACGATGGCGCATGGAGGCAACGATGGGAGCTACTACCGAGAACTCAAGAGAGGCCGAATCCCAGATATCCATTGCTACCGGTACCGAAAAATCCACAGGGATTGATATGGGCATGGGTGTAGCTGTGGGTACGAGTATGACTATGTGCCGGAGTGCTGATATGGTTGCTGCTATGACTCTGCAGTCCTCAACCGAAGAGATGACCAAATCGACTACTGCAAAAGTGAAGCGATTGCAGGATGAGGTAGCGGACCTCACTAAACTTCTTAATATCGAGCAAAATCAGAAGAAATCCCTCACCGAGGAGTTGGAGAGAAGTAAGTTGATTCAGAATCAGGCACTGCAAGCTTTGGACGAAAGATTCCAGGATCTGGTGGAGGCCGAGCAGGAATTGGAGGAGAAAGTGCACGACTCGAAGAACAGGGAGCAGTGTTTGGAAGACCTGGACGCAAATTTACAACAGCATCGCAGAGAGATCACCGGGTTGGGCGAGCAGTTAATGACTTGCCAACAGAATCTTGCCTCAATGGAAGAGCGGGCCCAAATTGCTGAGTCGAGCCTTTCTGGTGCGCAAACGGAGCTTACACAAAGCCAGACAGTCATTTTTGAGAATAAAGCAGTCATAGCCTGCCTAAGAACGAAATGCGACGCAGTCGAGGCCGAGCTGGAGAAAGCAGAAAGAAAATTAACAAGCACGAGTCAGGAGCTGGTGGCATGTTACCGTCTTAGCGAAGAGAAAGCAAGAGAGATTAGCAAACTGGAGGCTCCGCATCAATTGCTTGTTTCAGAACGACAACAGCTATCATCTAAGAAACAGATGCTGGAGGCGGAGGTCCGGAAACTCACGGAGGACATTGAAATTTCGAAGTCTGCCATGATGAAGATGAACGCCAGTATCGAGGATCTAGAGCGTCAGATTGAAGAGCTGAAGGCTGCCCATAAGGATGAGCTAGACAGGATATATACCGCTCATGAACACGAGACAAATGAACTCGAATTCAGGTGGACCAGGTCCTTGGCAGGGTTCCGGCGTGCAGCGGACAATGAAATTAATGCACAGAAGGAAGCACGTCGGAATGCGCTCGACGAAATGGAAAGATATTATTTGCAAGTGCAAGAGCACATGCTCGAAAAACATAAGAAGGATGATAAGACCTTGTCCGAGCGGATAAAAACACTAGAGAACAGTGTACGAGGCAAGGAGGTAGAAGCGACCCGTCTTGAGCGTGATTTGCACACGGCCAAGCACCAAGCCAGTAGTGGCAACTCAGCCCTTCAATGCGAATTGGAGAAGAAGATGGAGCTGCTGCTGAAATACAAGAAGTTCGAAGAGGTAATGGCATCGTCTACAGTGGCTGACATTAATAAGGCCGGAACCGAAGGTACACCTGCCGAGCTTCACCGTTTACCTGATGTGGTTGTCATTATTATTCACACCACCGGCGGGAGTTCATGGTCACAAATCCAGAACGCTTACCTCTGTCTTATTGCTCGCATTACTGTTTATTCCCCTGATACCTGCGTTGGGGTGCTCGAGCATATAGGAGGGAATGGGAATAATTCTGCCGTGCAACCAGTTCAACCCCAAAGGATCACAGGGACGATGCGAGTGTATGGTAGCTGGCCATGCTTCCGAAATGTAAGCCAGCACAGTCTTCTGGAAGAGGCACAGAAAATGTTGGAACCATTTGACGTCAAGCAAGGGTCTTTTTACCGCTCGCAACGCATCATCCTAATTAGTGACGTAATTGGTGACGCGATCACTGAACATGATCAAAGTAGAGATGCTGTCTTCGAAAGGCTCCAATCTACAGGTATTCCAGTACATTGCCTTATTGCCTCAGCGTGGCAACCAAGGGATGTGGAGGTACACATAGCGGCAAATACAGGCGGCAAAGTTTTCTGGTTGGGAGATTCAAATACTAATTCCGATATCCTGTGGAACCCAGAGTTAATTGGATACGAATCTACCATTGGAACAACAAATGGTCGAGAATCTCTACTTCTATCGAACTTGGTTGACAAACAGGATCACGGACATGAGGAAGTCTTACATAATGTTGCTTTCTTAGAAGAGGTTGTTGTAATTTGCATCCATCTCTGCTTCCGTTCAAAACACCCTGAGGTCTTCCAAGGTATTGTCGCTGCAATTTGGCTCAGGAATCCTACTACACAGATTGGTATTGTGACTGGCGGGAACGATGATGGCCTTGGAAGCACAAGAAAGCATCTGGCCATTAGCAAGATCCAAGCTCGGACAGGACAAATTCTTGACAATATGACTGGGCAGTTCTCTTACAGGTGGTACGAAGATGCAATGTCGTCCGCCCATGAAATGCTGGGTGACTATTATAGCACTCACCCGAGGGCACAACGGCGGATTATTCTTCTAGATGGTCTGATGGACTATTACGGCTACTATGACAATGGCTCTGTTCCTTTAGGATGGTCTTTGTCAGAAGGGATCCCTGTTCACTGTGTTGTCACTGAAGTGGAATGGGCTTATGATTTGCACCTCTTTAATTCTGCCTATTGCCTCCAATTAGCAGAAATCTCCTTGAAAACCGGCGGGAAGTGGTTCTACTGGCAGCCGTCAGACTCCAAAGCAATCTTCAACTCCGAAGAGTTAGCTGGGCGTCAGTATCAGCCCCCTTCAGTGATGTCAGCGGTTAGGTTAGGTTACAAAAATGAGGCCAAAACCGATCCAAAATTCGGATTTAGGCTACTAACCGGTTATGTAACCGGTTAAACCAGATCAACCGGATAAAATATATAGATTTTGGAGTAATATAGTGTATAAAGCGGTAAAGGTGCTTAAGGAAGGTACGGAGGAGTTGTATAAAGTAATGAAATAGTATATAGAGATCCTATAAAGCTTACAGGACGTCAGCAGTGATATTAGCGATTAATAAGCAAATTAGAACATCGTACTTACTATCGCGAGTCTTGGCATGGTGTTAAACGACGATTAGTCGTCAATTATAAAACAATGAGGGCAGTATATGGGCAGTAATAAGGGTAACGCGATAAGGGCAGTAATAAGGGTAGTAATAATAAAGACGACGCGTTATGGGCGACGTAATATAGGCGACGCGATAGGGATAACGCGGTTAGGAATAACCACCTTAACTTCATCAACTCCATCAAATTAACTACATCCAATCAATCTGATCATCTACAAAGCCTCAAACGGATTAACTCGGGCGTTGCTACACGGCAATTTTAAGCCAATAGACGAGGCTTGGCTCCCTTAGGTGACGTTCGCCCTTACCCAAATCCTTACCACTAAGGCCTTACTGGTTCCTGGTTACCTGGTTATCGCTAAAGCTTCAGAACCGATCCAGATTAAGCCAATAAAATCGTCTAACCGGTTAGGCTTTGAATTTTGGTATAACCGAACCGATCCAATAAAGTAACCTAACCAGTGACATCACTGGCCCCCTTCAATACCGGCGCCAGCAGTAATGGCAAGCTCACCGTCACCTCCAACGATGTCATCTGGATCCTTAAATAGCTTATCTCCATGATCTGTTTCACCTACTACACCCATGGTCAGTCATTTGGTAGAAGAACGTTATTCAGGTTCTTCCGAGTCATCGTCACGGAAAACGCATATACACAGGATTCTTTAAGAATGACCCGAAGAAAAGATAGAGTTAGGGGGTATAGAGAAACACATTCCAATTGCACGGTAGATAAGATGCTTCACCAACATTAATGAAATGCAGAGGTCTACGATATGCGTTGAATAAAAGGCTAAAAGTTGCGTGAATCAAGTGATGAGCTGGTTATAAGAGCAGGGATCCGCGCAAAGCTCGTGAGGTAGTCGTTTGTCTATGAATTCAGACTTAGTTAGAGGACGTATGCCTAGGGAGCTGCCAGAGAAGAAATTGTGAAGTGTTGACTTTCGCATGATTTCAAAGAGAGTAGCGAGGCTGTTAGAGGTATGTCTAAGTCATCTAGAACTACGAAGAAAACGTATCACACAACTTCATTTATGCCGAATATCCGCACTGGGTTAGCGTCAAGAGTTTTCACCGGCTGGGATATCCACCATGGGACGCATAGAGCATGACTTGCTCCTATCTCAAGGGTAGTATAGATAGGGCAGCTTCCCAGTCCGATGAAGATTTTAAGAGCTTGGCAAGATCTTAAGCAGTAGCGAATTTAGCGGCGGATTGAGAGGATCCCTCGCCATATTAAGAAGATTACAGAACTCAAAGGAGGCAGCGATTATAGAGAGGGAGCGGAGGAAAAGCAGCGAAGCTAAAAGCATCTTTATAAGGAAGCCAATCACAAGCTTTTTACAATACCAGACGATCATTATCCAAGCTGAGGTAAGCGTTATGTAAGCAGCTTGTAATTGGATGATCGCCTGGGTACAAGAAAGCCTAATTACTCGACAACTACGATTTTGTTTACGCTTACGCACAGTCGAGTGGAGAAACAGGGCGTTACTGTAGATAACAATTATACACAGCAGCCACGAATTCGGTAACGTCCGATTTAATTTCTCAGGTATCTGCCAGCCACCACATCAAGCCACCCAAGACGCCACTATCACGCCTGTAATGGACTCTTCCGATTACTCGCCAACCAGTCTGCAGGGTCCTTCTCTGCACGGGCATGTCGGTGAGGTGAGTTTTCATCCAGCCGTGGCCGGCGGAAATAAAACAGGGGCTCTGGACCCATGGACTCGTCTCTGGAACTAACGGCTAACAATGAGGTTCTACCAACAGCTTCCGCTCTCAACAGAGCAGCCCTGCTTCCGGCTCTTGGAGCTTGATCTCCTTGGTGGAGGAGACGAGCTGCGAGGCCGGGTGGACACTTACGACCTGAAAGATCCATGTGATGTCGATTACGACGCTCTCTCTTATTGTTGGGGGACGCCAGAGGTGTTGGAGCACGTAACGCTCAACGATGAAAAGTTCCCGTCTCGAAGAATCTGCTTGTGGCACTGCACCAAATTTGCGCCGATCAGCAAAAGGCCGGAACTGCGAGGAAGCTGTGGATTGACGCAATCTGCATCAATCAGAGGGACAACACGGAAAAGTCCCATCAAGTGATGCTGATGAGGGATATCTACGCCAACGCCAAGACAGTTCTCGCTTGGATTGGTGAGGTTGATGAGTTTAGTCCTTTGGCTTTCGATACGCTCCGTCGGTTTTCTCTTGACGATGGCAAGCATGATGGAAGCGCGACCTGTCGCGAGTTGCACGAGGAGATGGAGGAGAGACGGGCGGCGATCCAGCGCTTTATCGAGCGGCCGTATTTCTTCCGCATGTGGATTGTGCAAGAGGTGGTCGCCGCCAAAAAAGTCATCGTTTTCTGCGGACCTCTGTCTATTGACTTCGAGGCCATGTGCGCGACAATGAGACGAATTACCGGCTCGGGGTTCTATCCCTTCTCGGGAGCTGCCGCCAATCTGACGTACGTCTCGTACTGGAGAGACGCGTACCATGGGCTCGCTATTTCCGACGAGGAGGAGCTAGACCTAAGGCTCTTCCTAGACACGCGCGACAGATGTGCGACAGACCCAAGGGACAAAATCTTCTCTCTGCGGGGCATCGCAAAGGAGAGAATCACGGCTGGGATTAAAGTCGATTATAACGACTCTGTTAGGAAGGTCTACACGGACTTCTCGAAGCATATGTTGAAAATCCGCCTCGACCTTCAGATCCTCTCCGCTGTCATGCTCCGGCACAAGACTAACTCTGTTCATGAACTCCCTTCCTACGTGCCGGACTGGGCTCGACCGAAGCATGGAGGTGGCTTTCTACAGCGTTATTACCGCTTCAAACCCACGCATCTGTTTCGTGCGTCTGGTGGGACGAAGTCTCGAGTGACCATGGACGACGGCACTGACAAAATCAGTATAGAGGGGCTGCGTCTGGACACTATCTCGCGCGTCATTCCCATCAAATCTCTCTTAACAGCAGGGCAGGACGGTCGCATGACAGTAACGGAGCCGGTGCTGCGGGAACTTGCCGCGGATGCGATCTCTACGGAGACGTACCGCTTCACAGACGAGCCGGCGTGGATAGCCTACTTCCGCACCCTCACCGCAGACCGCACCGTTCTATCGCCTCGAATCGATGACAAGTACAGGTCCCAGTTCTTCGTCCGATTCTCTGATTTATATTTGCAGGACTCGACTAAAGTCCCTACGAACCTGCCGTCGTCTCTCTGGGAGGAGATTTCCGAAGCGGTGGACACCATCGTCGAGGACAAGGACATTTTTGTGACGCGGAAGGGGTATCTCGGTCTTGGACACGAGGGCTTTGGCGTGGGAGCCACGGTGTGCATTTTCTCTGGGGGAGAAGTACCGTTCTTGGTGAGAGCTGCTGAGGATGGAGAGGGGAGGGAGTGTAGGTTTCTTAGCGAGTGCTATGTTCATGGAGTTATGGACGGGGAGGCGATGGGTGGCAGAAGTGCTTTGGAACAGTTTTTACTCCTATAGGCTCCGGAAACTATAAGGATTATGGCCATAGCCCAAGGTAGAATGGGTCCTTAGCCTTTTTACGTATATAGTATAGAGTTAACAGTGCATTTTGCTAGAATTGCATCCCTATTTATTAATCTATATTAGGAATACTATTCCTATAGGCGTTTAAGCCCTTTTTAAAAGCCCTATAAGGCCTTTCCGAGCACCTAATTAAGGTTTTTAAATGCTACTATATATAAGAATAAATCCTAAATATCTAATCTAAAAAGCCACTATACTATATCCTTAGGATTAGGATTAGTATCTATTGGCCCTTTAAGGGATAGCTAATGGGAATAAGATCCCTTTATAGGTATATTAGTAGGTATAAAAACAGGGGTAGGATAATAAGGTATAGCAGGAGCAGAGATTCCTAAACGCTTAATACTAATATTGGCAGAAAACAGCAGAACTTGGTTGGCAGAACTTGGCAGAACTTTGCGGTCACGTGACGCGAAGATCTTATAAAACATTGAGCGGCGCTGCTCCTCTTCTCCTTTCCTTTCTCTAGCTTTAGATCCTCGTTTATAGACTACCATTCGTATAGGCTTGCGCGTCCCTTATGCCGTGCTCGTGCCTTGATTGACTAAGTCGCTAACAAATATTAGGTCTAAATCAATACTAATAAAGCTCTTAGGGCATAAGCTTATGGTTAATAAAGATATACTTAAGCCTAGAATAAACAGAAATATTAGCTAGCTAGTATAATCTAGAACTACTAAAACCTTACTATAGTAACTACTAGTTACCTATCCGCTAGGTACTTAAAGGGTAACCTACCTAATAACGTATTATATTATACTCTTTTAAAACTTAACGCGTATACACGAACTCCTTTTTATAGTAGACGGCAACCTTCTTCTTATTACCCCTATCTCTTACCCTATCCTTAGTATACTAACCTTACTCCCTTATTAGGCGTTACTAGCTAGCTTATTAAAAATTATAGGCTATATAGATAGCTGTAATATTATTACAGCTTATATAAATGCCTTTAAACCAAAGCTTATAGAATACTATATTACAAAGATATTAAGTTAAGGAGAAGGAAAAGTGTAACGGCTCGAACTATTAAACAAATGTCTCAACAGAGACTTAAATAAATACTTGCAAGATGAAGCGAACGAATGCTGTATTATAAAGATATTAAGCTAAGGAGCAAGAGAAGGTGGTGAGGCGACGTCTATATACACATGCCAAGTCTTACGCGAACCCCTAACTAGGTGACGCGCTCCAGCGCCGTCACAAAAAGGGGGTTGCTAGGACTAATGTAAACAAATATATAGGGTGAGCCGCTAAGGCGCTAGCTCTGGGCGAGCTAATTATAGGTTAGTAGAATATAGCAGAATTTGGTAGGTAATGTGCGATAGCGCCGTTATATTACCCCCCTTTTTAAAAGAAAGCCTACCCTTAGGCTTAGTTAGAAATAAGATAGCACTAGGCTTATAAAATATAAAATTATAAAATATAAGATAAGGAGAAAAAAGGGATATAAGTACGTCCGGACTAAGTATAAAAGGTAATTATAGGTTAAGTAGAAGTACTAGGCTAAAAAGAGTAGCTGCTAAAAGTCTTATAAGGATCTAACTAATTAGATAACTTTAACCGGTGGTTAAAGTTCCTAGATATTTGAAATTTTATAGTACTAGCAGAAAACGGCAGAATATAGCAGGATTTGGCAGATAGCTATATTAGGGCCTTAGGGCGTTCTTATCCCTATACTTCTCCGGTAACTTATTATCTTTATTATACTAGTATTTTATCTACTTATTTAGGTACTTTAGGGGTTTAGATATATTAGGGTATTAATTATAAAACTTTTTAAGCTTTTAAGGGCAGCCTATAAAGTTCTATATAGGATACTAGGCTAGGTCTAGGTTATAGCCCTTCTATTAGATATAGTATTTTAATATTCTATATACTATTTTATAGGCTAGTATTTTATTAACTTCCTATTTATTATTACTGTTTACTTAAATTAGTAGAGAAGGCTTATTTTTTTGTCTAGGTAATAGGTTATTTATAGCTTTCCGTAGCTTATCTAGTAAGAAAATAAGGTATACCCTAATTAAATCTAGGAGCTTTACCTTATATAAGTTACCTAACTTTTTAAGGACCTTATACGGCCCTACTATCTAGTAGTCTAGCTTATAGCTAGGTCGTTTAGTCTTTTAATTCCTTATTATAACCTAGACTATATTACTAGGGGTAAAGTTAGGCTTTTAATAGTGTTTATTCGCCTACTATTTTATTAATATTTAGGCTTTTCCTAAGTTCTTATAGGCTACTATTTAGGCTTCCTCTAAGCGTTTAGCGTACTATTAGGCCTCGCTATATAATAGCTTTTTTTTATATAGTTTAGGGTTTTTTTAGCCTTTTCTAGTTAAAGCTTATATAGGGTAAGTATCCTATTTCTAGCTAAATTAGGGCAAACCCTATAGAGTTATAGGGTAGGGCTATTTAGGCGTAGTCTATTAAGGGTAGTAGTTTAGACTAATTATCCTAGAAGTAGTTAATAAAGGGCCTAAGTCTCTAGTCTAGGTACTAATTTATAATATCTGTCTAACCGTCTATTTAGGGGTAGTAAGCTATAGAAAGCTTTAGCTTAATATCTAAAATCTAGGTAAACTTATTCTAGAAGGCTAATATAAACTATAGCCTATAATTAGATATAATAGTATCTAGTAGTCTATAAATTTAATAGACGTAGTAGATATATAGCTAGGCTACCTCTTTAGTATTAAAGTTTTTATAACAGGGAATTAAGAATAGGCGTTTGCTAAAGCGGTTAACTATAACTATAATTATATTATATCCGTTACGGTCTATAGGTAGTTTATAAAAGTCTATAAAGATATACTGCTAAGGGCGCTCTAGTATTAGGAGTGGCTTAAGTAGTCCTAGGGTTTTATCTCGTAGGGTTATAGCTTTCTAGCAGTCCTCGCAGTTCTATATATATTAATTAATATCCGCAACTATCCTTAGCTAGTAGTAGTAGTAGTTAATAATTTTACGGGTCTTATTTTTACTAGGGTATGCTATAAAGATTTAGCAATAAGCTTCGCGGATTAGTTCCGTCTATAGATTATTAATATTAGGGACTATAAGCCGCTCCTAATATAGGAGTAATCCTTCCTCTATTTTAAAATTAGGTTCTTTTTTTATAGCTTAATTGCGGAGGGCCCTTAAGGCGTTAGCCATGCGGTTTATAGTTAGGAGGCGGTTAATTAGCCCTATTAGTTTATCTAAGGACTCCTCTATTAGTACTAGCTTATTTTACTAAAAGTTTAACTTCTTAAGAATTTATAGGTTAAGCTATTTTAGATAGAGGAGGGCGCGCGTTTAATATTGGGTCTTTAGCTTATCCTAGGGTCCTACGTCTTATTCTCTTTAGGTTAGGGTATTAGCCTTAAAGTTTTACTTATTAAAATAATATATAATTATAAAGAAGAATTAGGAGAGTATTTTAGCCTACTAGGCCTATTATTTAGTAAGCTGCTTTATAGTTATAAAGTACTTTAGGGCTTTATAATCTATATATATCTTAATTTAGGAGTTTGTACCTTTAAGCTCTATACACTATTAGAAGAGTAATTAAATAATAGCTAGCATTTTTTTATTATATACTTCGTAGTTATACTTAGCTAGGTTTATTATTTATAAAAAGAAGGTAATAGGGTACTATTCGCTATCTAGATATAACTATAATAGGATTCCCGCTATAATTATATTAAAAGCGTCTATTTCTAGCATTAATTTAAGGTCTAGGTTATAGTAATAAAGAATTAGGGAAGAGGTAAGCTAATTTTTTTTTATCTTTTTAAAGGCTTTTATATAGTAATTATTAAAGATAAAAGGTATGTCCTTCCTGGTTAGTTGTATAAGAGGTTTTACTATAATTCCGTAGTTATAGATAAATTAGTAGTAGAAGTTATAAAAGCTAAGGAAGGATTAGATCCCTTTTACTATATAAGGGGGCCTTTAGTTACGGATTGCCTCTACCTTTTTAAGGTTAACCTTAATTCCTTCTATAGTTATAATAAACCTAAGGTATTTATACGTTTTACCCCAAACTTATATTTTTTAATATTAACTTATAAGCCCGCGTTCCGTAGTCTCTTTAGGACATTTTTAATATAAATTTAATACTTAAATTTATTGTTTAAGTATATAAAAATATCGTCTAGGTATACCGTATAGAATTTATTAAGGTAATTAAAAAGAACATTATTTATATACTTTTAGTATATAGCCAGTCCATTTATTAGTATAAAAGGAAGAACTTTATATTTATAGGAACTATAGTAGGTGTTAGCGACTTAGTCAATCGAGATATAAGCACAGCAAAAGGGTCGCGTAAGCCTGTACGATTAGATTGTCTATAAACGAGAATCTAAAGCTAAAGAAAGGAAAGGAGAAGAAGGGGAGCGCCGCTCGAAGCTATATACAATCTTCGCGTTACGTAACCGCAATATACGGCAATCTGTGGCAACTTGCTGGTGCGTAGTTCTGCTAAGTTCTACTAGTGCTGTAACATTACCCCCCCCTCCAAAAAAGCCTGCCCTTAGGCTTTACCACTAAAAGTCTTAGTAAGAGAATCTAACTAATTAGATAACTTTAACCGCCGGTTAAAGTTCCTAAATATTTTAACACCTTACGTAACTAAGAAATTTCTAGGGTATTCTTATCCTTATATTCTTTTAGTAGCTTATTATCTTCGTTATACTAGCATTCTATCCACTTATTTAAGTACTTTAGCGGTCCGGGTTTATTAGGGTAATAGCTATAGAACTTCTAAAGCTTATAGGGGCTACCTATAAAGTTCTATATAGGGTACTAAGTGGGGTCTAGGTTATATCCTTTCCAACTAATATAATACTTTAATGTTCCCTTTATAAGTTTATAGGCTAGTATTTCTTTAATTTCCTATTTATTATTATCGTTAACTTAAATTAGTAGGGGAGTTTTATTCTTTTATCCGGGTAGTAGGTTATTTATAGCTTTCCGTAGCTTATCCGGTAAAAAAATAGGGTAGACTTTAATTAAGTCTGGGAGCTTAACCTTATATAAGTTGCCTACTTTATTAAGAATCTTATACGGTCCTATTATCTTATAGTCTAGCTTACAGCTAGGCCATTCTATCTTCTAGTTCTTTATTATAACCTAGACTATATCGCCTATAGTAAAGTTAGGCTTACGCCTATACTTATTTACCTACTGTTTTATTAACTTTTAGGCCTTTTTTAGGTTTATATAGGCTACTTTCTAGGCTTCTTCTAAGCGCTTAGCGTACTGCTAGGCTTCCTTATAAGATAGTTTTTCATATATAGTCTGGGGCCCTTCTAGTCCTTCCCAGTTAAAGCTTATACGGGGTAGGTAACCCATTTCTAGTTAAATAGGGGCAAATCCGGTAGAGTTATGGGGTAGGGTCGCTTAGGCGTAGTCTATTAAGGGTAATAGTTTAGCCTAGTTATTCTAAAAGTAGTTAATAAAAGGCCGGAGTCTTTAGTCTAAGTATTAATTTATAATCTCCGTTTAACCGTCTATCTAGGGGTAATATACTATAAAAAGCTTTAGCTTAATACCTAGGATCTAGGTAAACTTATTCTAAAAGGCTAATATAAACTACGGCCTATAGTCGGATATAATAGTATCTAGTAGTTTATAAATTCGGTAGATATAGTAAATATATAGTTCGGCTGCCTCTTTAGCATTAATATTCTTATAATAGGGAATTAAGAACAGGCGCTTGCCAAAGCAGTTAACTAGGATTATAACTATATTATATCCATTACGGTCTAGAGGTAGCTTATAAAAGTCTATAGAGATATATTACTAGGGACGGTTAGGTATTAGGAGGGGTTTTAATAATCCTAGGGTTTTATCTTATAGGATTATAGACCTATAGCAGTTATTGCAGTTCCGTATATAACGGTTAATATCTATAACTATTCCGGGCCAGTAGTAGCGGTTACTAATAATCCTACGGGTCTTATTCTTTCTAGGGTAAGCTATAGAGACTTAGGAATATGCTTTAGCAATAAGCTAAGTCTATAAGTTTTATTCCTCTACCACTACTAGCCGTTTTTAATACTTAAGTAATCCATTTTTAAGGGACTATGGGCTAGTAACATTCTTTGCCTTTTTACGGTACTCCTATAGAGAAGGGGCCGTACAGTTTATCTGCAGCAATTCGTTAATTAAGTTAAGTCCTAAAGGGTTAATAGAATATATCTCGGCGCCTAAGGAGTCTATACTTAGTTCTGCCTATATTTAGGGGTTAAGGTGCTTTAGTTATAGTAGCGTCTAGGTCTATAATAAGATATTTACAGCCATATAGTTACCTAGGTCTTATTTACACCTAGTAAGAGTATCTATACGGTTTGTAGCACCTAGTCTATATATAATTAAGAAGTTAAACTAAGATAGGATATCTACCTAGCGTACCTACTAGGCTATAAGGGCCTTAGTTATTATAAAGTATTCTAAGGCCTTATAATCTAATACTACTTTAATAGGTTTAGGGGTCCCCTCTAGCTGTATACGCTAGTGCTAAAAGCTAAAGATAATAGCCAGCATTTCTTTATTATAGATATAGTAGTTTAGTTTAGCATCTATTATAGTCTTTAAATAGTATATAATAGGGTGCCATTCTCCATCTAGTTGCTTCTGGGAAAAAAATACTAGCTATTACGCTATCTAAGGCATTAGTTTCTAGTATTAAGGGCCGTTCTAGGTTAAAGTAGGTAAGTAGGAGGGCCGATACTAGCTGTTTTTTAAGCTTATTAAAGGCCTGCATATATATAGCGTTAAAGTAAAAGGGCTAGTCTTTCTTAATAAGGCGGTTAAGAGGCCGGGTAATCCTGCTGTAGTTCTTAATAAAGTATTAGTAGAAGTTACAGAAACCTAAAAACAATTATACCCCCTTTATGGTCTATGGGGGCGTCTACTAGTTAATTACAGTTATTTTCTCTAGGTTAGCCTTAATTCCGTCTATACTAATAATAAAACCTAGGTACTTTATACGCTTAACACTAAATTTTAACTTCTTAATATTGGCCTAGAGGCTAGCTTCGCGAAGCCGTTATAGGACTTTATAGACATACTCCTTATATTCTAGTTCGTTCTCTAAGTAGATTATAATATTATCTAAATAGGCCGTATAGAAGTTATTAAGGTAGTTAAAGAGTACATTATTTATATACCGCTAGTACGTAGCTAGTCCGTTAGTTAGTCTAAAAGGAAGTACCTTATATTTATACGTCCCGTAATAGGTCTAAAATATAGTAAAATCCTTAGACCTAGGGTCTATCCTAATTTGGTAAAAAGCCTAGCGGATATCAAGCTTTATAAAAACCTTAGCTCTACTTATTTAGGTAAAAGTCTTATTAAGTAAGGGCAGCGGGTAGCGGTCCTTACGGGTTATATTATTTAGCTTACGGTAGTTAATATAGAAGCGTAGTCCTCTATTTAGCTTTTTAATAAAGAGAATAGGTAAGTTAAAAGGGGCTTAGCTAGGCTTAATAAAGCCCTTATTTAGGTTATTAATAAGGTACTACTTTATAGCCTATAATTTGGCAATAGACTATAGGTAGAGAGGGCTAAAGCTAAGGGTGCTTTCCTTATCTTGCTTAATCTTAATCTTATAGTTATATAGTTAGTAGGGTAAAAGCATATTAGACGCTGCCTTAGAGAATATATCCTTGAATTTCCGGTATTAATTAGGTAGTTTTTACTCTACTAGTTCTTTATCCGTAAGCCCGCTTTCCTATCTACTAAGCTTACTTTTCTTTTCCTTAATTATTTGGTTAATTTTGTATAGGCTAGTTATAAAGGTAATAGTATTAGGCTAAACCAGGTTTTAGTAGAATCCTATAGCGCTAATATAGCAGACATTAACTAGTGGGAGGTCTGTAGGTTTCTTTGGCGTTTATTAGGCTGTGGTTTGCGGTATAGGGTTTATAGTCTTCCTTAGCTTACGTTCTATTTTCCGTAAGTTGTCCTTCCTATCTATTAGTTTAGTGTAGCGTCCGATATCCCTAGCTTTCCTTTATAGCTTTATAGGGTTCTCTATAGGGAACTTAGCTAGGTTACTACTAACTTTCTAGGTCTTTAGTGCGGGTAGTATAATATAGGTAGTTTAAGGGCGGTGTAGTATATAGATCTATTGCGGGTTAAGCTATATATCCTTCTTAAAGGCCTAGTCTCTGCGTATAGTATTAGCCTAGTAAATGGTATTAATCTAGGGCTATATAAGGTTTTCTATTATAATGCTAATTTCTTTTATAAAGGAAGGGGTTAGGGGTAGAGTTTTGGGCTAGATAAGCCGTTTACTCCGTACTTTAAGCTGTAAGCCTAAATAGGCTAGCCATTTTCTTTTTAAGATTATATTATGGCTTCCTAAGTCCGTAATAAGAAAGGGGATATTATACTACCTTTATCTGTTAACGCGGAGGTAGATCCGCAAGATAGTTATAATAGGTGGCCCTATTTATCCATTATAACCGCGAATAGGGATTAGTTTAGGTAGTTCTTTAAAGGGTATATTTAAAAAATTAGCTAGTTTTACAGCGTACTTTGTATTAATTAAGGTAAAGGCATTTACTCCTAAGTTAGCTAAAGCAGAGATTAAAACTTAATATCTATTGCGAAATAAAGTATAAGGGATAGTATAGCTTTTTCTACTAACTAGCTAACCCAGATTGATATATAATATATTAATCCCTTTTAACTCTAGAGAGGAGTCTTTCTCTAGGGTTCCTCTTTTTCCGGCTCTATACTATCCTCCTAAATTAATAGGACCTTATTTATCCTTACCTTTATTAGGCAGTTTCTTATAGGGTAGCCTATTTAACCACACGAGAAGTAAGCTCCTTAATTACTAAGGGCCTGTATATAGGGGTCGCTATATATAGGCTAGGTGTATACTAGGCCCGTAGTAGGGGTAGCTGCGCAGCTAGCTACTAGGTTAGCTGTAGGAGTTGCTAATTATACTAGGGTACTATAGGCCGTACTCGTAGTACTTGCGGCCTAGTTTGTAAGGTTTCTAGTTTTTAGCTAGTTAGCGCGTGCCTTAATTTAACGGAGGCCTTAGTTAATAGCTAGGTAATAGTCTATAAGTTCCTTTAACGTCTATACCGTAGTATAAGCTGGTAATACGGCCTGCTATAAGTTTAGGGTAAGCTTATTAAAGAGGTCTAGCAGTAGGTCTTCTTAGGGGATCTAGGCCTATCTGGCCAGGTATAAAAAGTGGGTTTAGAAGGCCAAAAAGGTCTCCGTTATTTTTATATTTAGGCTTTTATAGCTAAGGCGGGCGTTTTATACTTTAAAAGGGTCTTTATAAATAGAAGATAAGTATTTAATTATTTCTTCTTTAGAGATAAAGGGGTTTATTAAGTCTTCTATGTATTGCGGGCGTAAATACGTCTAGGCGTCTCCGCTAGTACGGCCGAAAACATAGGCTATTCTAGCTTAGGCGTTAGGGAAGTAGTCTATATTAACTTTAAGCTTATCCCGTAATTAAAGCTTTCAATTATTAAATATAGGGTTGGTTCTGTTTATAAGTAGTAGAGGGTCCGCGACCTTTACTGACCGCTTTGGTGCTATATAGGCCTTAATAGATCTACTAAGGGGCTAAAATAGGGCCTAAAGGACTATAGTAAGTCTTTGGTTGTCTAATAATGACTTATTATTAGATATAGGGGTATCTCTAGCTTTAAGCAGCTCTCGTAATCGTTTAATTTTAATATTAGCAGCCGCAAGCTCCGCCTAGGGGGTTAAAACGTTAATTATTTCTTTATCTGAAGTATTTAAGGGTCCTACAGCTGCTTTACCTGCTACTATAGTTTGTGGTATAGTAGTAGGGGTATTAGGTAATTCTAGGTAATTTCTTTAGGGGTTCTAGTCTGTGCGTATCTTATAAGTCCTTTCCTTAGGGTTCTATTCTTTTCTTTTAGGTCCTGTCCTTATAGTCCTAGTAATATCCTTAGGGTCCTATTTTATATTCTTATAAATATATTTAAGTTCCTTCTTAGGAAGAAAGAGTAGAGTAAGCTTTAGATAATATTAGTAACTTAGTTAATTAAGATATAAGCACGGTAAAAGGGTCGCGTAAGCCTATATAATTAGATTGTCTATAAACGAGAATCTAAAGCTAAAGAAAGGAAAGGAGAAGAAGGGGAGCGCCGCTCGAAGCTATATACGATCTTCGCGTCACATGACCGCAATATGCGGCAATCTGTGGTAACTTGCCAGTGCGTAGTTCTGCCAAGTTCTGCTAGTGCCGTAACAATATATCTAGTAAAGGGGAAACTTATTTAAGGCCGTTTTTAAGAATATATCCTTATAATTTATATAAATAGTAAAAAGAAGGCGTTTAACTAGTTCCTTATTAGTTTCCTTAGCTAGCTTTTTCTCCCTATTATTAATAATTTGGTTAATCTTATATAGGCTTATTATAAAGACCTTATTGTCCTTCTGGTATATATTAAAGTAAAACACTATAGCGCTAATTACGGTAATATCTACTATATAGGAGTTATATAATAATAGGGGCGTATATAACTTTAGGGGCTTTTAGGGTACTAGCGTTATTATTACTTTTTTTAGCTCCTATTATATCTTTTAAAGGTTATCCCTTATATTCTGTTAATACGTTCTTTTCTATACCAGTTAAATTTATATAATTTAGACGTCGTCTATATTACTATTTATCCTACTATTATATATAGAGTCCTTTTTAAACGTAATACTTTAGGAGATTATTTTTATTGGTATAGAGTTCTTTCTAGCTTTATAGCGGGCGTTTTCTTAAATAAAGGCTAAGTTATAGGCCCGGACGTCCTATTAGTAGGTAGGGTTAGCTTTTATAGCTAGTGTCTTATAATTAGTGTGGATTTCCCTAATAAAGGAGGATACTTTTAGTCTATCCTTCGGCTAGATAAATTATCTTTATTATATATTTAGCCAAATATTAAAATACGACATTTATTTTTAGCTAAGGATTATATTATAGGACTCTAGGTTTAAGATATAAAAAGGGATACCATATTAGCGTTACTAAAATTATAACTAATAGGTAAGATTATTCCTTTTATCTATAAGATAATCCTATTCTCTTAACTACTACTAGTAAAATGTGGTTCTATATTACTCTACTATCTATTAGTACTTTAAACTACTAATCTTACTATTTAACGCGTAAATTTAGGTATTGTCCTTAAATTCCTTTAAGGGTCTAAGGCTCTACCACTAGCTCCCTTTAGTCCTATAGGCCTCTACTTTTCCTAACTATTAGCTACTTAATCCTTATATACTTAGCTTACTCTTTAGCTAATGCCTAGTTTGCTTTTTATCTTTAATATACTATAGATATATATTCTCTAGGCATTCCCACCACTATTATCCGTCTAAGTATTAAGTCTCCTAACTCCTAAACTTCTATTAGATGCCAGCTGTGTATATACTTAGCATTTCTATACTATTGCTTATCTAGCGCCTAATATATCCTTATAAGGTATTTCCGATTTTTTTTTTCCTTTAGATTCTTGTGTATTTTACATATATCGTCTATATATACAATCTATAATAGCGTATAGTATACTAGGTGCTTTAGGTTAACTCTTAACTCGTCTTTATCTTTAAGTTTAAACCTTTATTATACTAATCTAAATGTTATAACTTTATTTACGGGTATTAAGATACGCCTCTCGCTTCTTTAGTCCTTTAATTATTCCTTTAGATCCTTTAATATTATAATTAAGGCTCCTTTAATATAAGTTATGGCCTTCTCTATAATAGGGTAGTCTTAAATAACTCTTTTATCTAACTATATATAAAAATCTTTCCACTTATCATTATATCGCTGCCTATACTACTTTTAGTATAGCTGTTAAAGTATATACGGCTTGTTCGTAAGAAAGTATCTTCTTATTACTACGTTATAATAGCCCTTTATATATCATTCTTTAAACCTAGTAAAGATCCCTAAATCCTCTTTATCTTCTAGTTTAGTAAGCCACTTAGCTCTTAATATGCCTGCTCTAGGCCTATTAGTGATTTTTTATACTAGCGCTCTGTCCCTAGTACGTCCTACTATACTAGATCTCTTATCTAGTTTCTATTCTTACTATACAATAATTCTTTACCTAAATTCTTCTATAGTTTCTTTTGGTTTGCGCCTTACGCTTAAATCCTTAAAGTCTTCTTACTTCTTAATCTTGGTATTAATATTTCAATCCTATTACTAAGTCTTACTTACAGTTTCTTTAATAGTCCTTATTCTGTTGCTAAAATCTTAGTTTTATAAGATTTTTAATCCTAAGCTTACTTTTATCTTAAGCTTAGCTCTAGCCTTAGTCTAACTAGGCTTTACTAGTGTTCTTATCTCGTCTTAAAAGTCTTAAATCTTACTTATCTTATCTTAAGAGTCTTATATTTTTAGGAAACTTCGTCCTAAGTATTACGGACGCTTTAAGTACAATGCTATATCTACTTGGGAAAGAGACGGAAGAAGCTAGTTAGTTAATTTAGGCACGGTCTAGGATGGAGCCGATAGAACTATGTAATAAGGAATAGTAACTAAGGTTATATAATATGCTACGTATTAAACGGGAGAAATAAGAGGAACTTATATACCTTATGTATAAGACGTATATTATGTATAAGAAGGATTTTATAGGAGTACGGTTGTGTATTTAAGGACCCTTAGTCCCTACCTAGATAGTTCCTTCCTTATAGTGATTTTTAGAATATAATTAGAGTTAATCTATTAGGCAACCACTCCACTAGTTATTATTACGTTGTTGACTTTATACTTACATTTCCTATACACCTAGCCCAATAATAGGACCCACCGTAGTTCTTGCTATAAGGTTCCGTTATATAATTACTACCTAGTTATAGTATTAAATATAGAGAGTTAAACAATATGCCACTAAAAGCAGCTACTATAACGCTATTAACGGCGGCAACTACTTCGAGGTTAGGTAACGACACTAGTATAGTAGACACTAACTTATAGCAACCTATGACGGTCGGACAGTTACAAGAAATAGTCGACCAGTTAATAGAAAATAATGCAACGTTGGAAAATAGGATTAACGGGATAGGCGCAGTAAAGGTTAAGTTACTATCGATTAAAAGGTATTTAGGAGAGAGATCAAAGCTTAAAGGATTCCTTATATAGATGCACTTTAAGGTAGTATAGGAGGGAGCAAAGCTGGTAATACCTATGGATTAAATAGTATATGCAGGATTGTTTTTAACAGGAAGAGCACTTAAATAGTTTGAGCCTTACCTTATAGAGATCTAGGTAAACGAAATAACAACTATAAACTAAGAGGTACGGTTTATGTTCTTAAGCTAGAATGGATTTATAGAGTGACTTACGCAAATATTTAGAGACCTAGAGGCAGTAACTACGGCGGAAAGAAAACTCTAAGACATTGTATAGTAAACCTTAGTAATTAAGTATATAACGTAGTTCCAGACGTTAGCGATATAAGTAGAGTAAAATAATAGGGCGCTTATAGCACAGTATAAGTAAGGACTTAAGGCTAAAGTCTAGGACGTAATTATCCTAATAGAAGATGCGGACACCCTAAGGGAATTAATAGATTAAGCGATAAGGATTAATAATAGGATCTACTAAAGGGAACAGACTAAGAGAGGTTAGGATAAAGTTCTATAGTTATATAAGACGCAGAGTACGCAATAACTAAAGCTAAGTTAGAAACTATGGTATGGCGTAGAGTTAATAGACCTAAGTGGTACTAAAGAAGCCTATAAGAGATGGAGTAAGAAACCGTAAAAACCTAGAGGTTAAGGATCTAGTAATTATAGGACTAAGGAGCAGAGGCTAAACTAAGGATCTTAGTAGTAGAAGACGTTTAGGTAGACTCTATAGCAAAAGTAATAGTTTAGAGAGGGAGCTTATATAAATTGCGGAAAATAGGGTTACTTCGTAAGGGATTATAAAGATAGTTAGAGTTACTATATAATAAAGGGAACTAGACTAATAGCAGACAATATATATATATAGAGGGATAATAATATACTATGAGGAACAAAAGAGTATTTAATTAAGAGTTTTGCGTTTTATTATAATAATATATACCGAATTTATAAGGACGCCAAGTACGGCGTAAGCTACTAGCTATAGGAGCTAGCACCTATAGGATATAGAGGTACTAACGAACCAGTTTATAAATCGGATATTAAGGATAATAAATTTAACGCAGGCGAAACATTCTGTGACGATAAGGTAATAAGAGCGGTTTATTAGGAATACATAGCTATTAGAGATATTACACTAAAGGCAGAGGATAATTCTACTACAGAATAGGGAATATTAGTAGGAATTAAGACCCTACTAGATACGATGTCTATCGCTTTATAAGACGCAAAAGAAGTAGGATAGCGAGCTACTTTAGCACTTAATAAAGGCAAGAAGCCAAAGGCTTAAGATTCTTAAGATGAGATGAGGTAAGCTTAAGGACCCACAATAGACGAAAACCGATAGAGTAGAGTAGTAGCTTAGTTTAAAGATATACAAATAAACTTAGGACGAAGTTTCCTATAGATATAAGATTCTTAAGACAAGATAAGTAAGATTTAAGACTCTTAAGATAAGATGAGAATACTAAGTAAGCCTAGTTGGACTAAGGCTAGAGCTAAGCTTAAGTTAGAAGTAAGCTCGGGATTAAAGAATCTAAGGGACTAAGAATTCGGAGTATAAATTAGGATACCTATAGGTAAAAAGTAAGGAGCTTCTTTATAGATTAGAGAATCTGTAATATAAATAGTAACTAGACTAGGAAACAGATATATAAACCTAGAGGACTTACTAGTAGAACGCAGTATTTAGACTAAAGATTAAAAAGTTAATACTAAGATTAAGAAGTAAGAAGACTTTAAGGATTAAAGTGTAAGACGCAAACCAAAGGAAACTATAGAAGAATTTAGGTAAAGAATTATTATATAGCAAGAACAGAAACTAGATAAGAGATCTAGTATATTAGGATATATAAAGAATAGAGCACTAGTATAAAGGATTACTAATAGGCCGAGAGTAGGTATACTAAGAGCTAAGTAGCTTACCGAACTGGAAAATAAAGAGGACTTAGAAATTCCTACTAGGTTTAAGGAATAACATACTAAGAGCTGTTATAATGTAGTAATAAGAAGATACTTCCTTACGGACAAGCTATATATACTCTAGCAGCTGTACTAAAAGTAGTATAGGCAAAGGCATAATAATAAGTGGAAAGATTTCTATATATGGTTAGATAAACGCAGTGTAAGAGATGGATGGATCGAGATTGGATCGGGATCTATTAATCCACTAATCCACGCTTAATCCATTAGTGGCGTGGATATAGATCTAGATCCAATAGTTATCCATTTGTGGCGTTATTAAGGCAACGCCGTAATGCATTAATTACTGCACTAACTATTAGATGGCGTAAAAGGGGTAAGCTAGTAAGATAGTAGTAAAAATAATAAAGTCTCTTACCTCTTATTCTTATTATTACTATTAACTATACCTCTAAAGCTAAAAAAGAAGAAGGCTGTTGCCAAACCACCTTTACCACCTCTACTACCACTACCTCCCTCGAACGTACCTCCATACCTCTAGCCACGAGATAGCCCTACCTAGTAGCCTTACCGCCGTACTACCTGGTCTCCTAACTTATCGGATATAGTAGTAAGGCCAGAAGATTAAGTCTCTAATATAACCGAGCCCGATTAATCTACTATAATTTAAATAACGCCAACGCCTGATCCCAATATACCTAAGATCTTAACTCTTATAACAGCTCCAACGTCTAATACGTTTAGCGCTGATTAGTTTACTAAAGCGCGCGCTAGCAAGGCTCCTCCTAAAGATAAGAGTTAGTTTAATTAGTCCTGGGTCGACTAGAATAGATTACCTAGCTATATTATCCCAATCTCTAAAGGTAATAGCAAGCTTTCCTCCCTAATTTGGCGGCTAGGCGTACTAATAGAGAACCATAAGACTAGCGACCAATAGTGGCTCTATAAGGAGTGTCATTATAAGTATAGTATTAAGGCCCACTCCTAAAACACCTATAAAGGAAACTCTAATATTATAAAGCATATTTAAGTGGTTTATAGTTATACATTTAATAAGAAGGGTAAGGAGGTGCCGTACGCGTTAAAGTTAATCTCTATACTTAAAGGTCTTAATATAAATAATCCCTAGGAGCAGCTGTAACGGAACCTTATAGTAAGAACTACGATGGGCTCGTTATTGGGCTAGGTGTGTAGGAAATGCAAGTATAATAGTTAACAACGTAATAATAACTGGTGGAGTGGTTACCTAATAGATTAACTCTAATTATATTTTAAGAATCACTATAAGAAAGGAACTATCTAGGTAGGGACTAAGGGTCCTTAAATACACAACCGTACTCTTAAGAAAGTTGTTGCTCTATCTGCTTTGTTTACTCTACTTACTTTATAATAGATCTTATAGATTATATAGATTACATAGATTATATTATATAACTCTACTTACTATTCCTCATTATATAGTTCCACGGGTTCTATTTTAGACTATATTTATATTAACTAACTAGCTTCCTCTAACTCTTCTCTAAGTAGTTATAATATCGTACTTAAAGCGTCCGTAACACTATCTCCTTCCTCTTTATCTTCGTCCTTAAAGATACCTAGTATCTTTAGGTTGTTTACTAGAGGTATAATATCCGTCTAATTAATTTAGTTAATATTGTTACTTATAATACCTAAAGCACCTTCTTTTTCTTCTATAGCTCGTTGGTCTCGTACCGTTGCTATAATATTATCTCTTAGTGAAATAATACTATCTCCGTGTTCTTATTGTGCGAAAGAGGGGTTAGTTTATATTATGTTAGTAAGTCCTTCGTCTTAATAACCCTTCTTTTACTTAGAGTGCACTAAAGCGAACGTCCGATTATCTTGCGATATATGCTTTGTTTCTAATGCTAAGTATACGCGTTCTATAACCCTTAGTAGTCTTTAAGTTCCCTAAGTAATTTATTATAGGGTCTCGTGTTTAATTTAAGGTAGAAAAACTTAAGGGTAATCTTGCCATAGCACTAGCGGAAGCCTATCGTTGTTCTAAAGAATCTGCTTATGCCCTTAAGGCTTAGCAGTCTGCCTTTATAAAAGTTTAATATCTTTAACGTGTTTATAAGAAGGTTTATTCTAAGGAGTGGAAGCTTATAGAATAAGGTTTGTAGGAACTGGGTAATAAAAGAATAGATTCTCTTCCAATAGAGAAGAAAATAGATTTAAGTAGTTTAGCAACTGCTCTTCTTAGGTCCCCCTTAGGTAACTCGTTCTTTAGCGATCCTTCTTTATTAATACTGCCTAACCTAATCTTTTTTAATACTCCTAAACCTTTCCTATAGCGTTTTTTAAATTCTCTAGTGGCTTTTAGGTAGTCTTAATATAGCCTATCTACTTAACCTTATACTATATTTCGTTATTAATGTTCTTATAATTAACGATCTTTAATACTTGCTATTTATCCTCTTCCTATTCTTTATACGTGTCTACTTTATAGCCTAATAGCTTAATATTTCCGTGTGCTGGCTTTAATATTGCGATATGTTGTATAGGGTAGATCTTTATTTTAGCTAGTAGGTTTAACTTAAACGTAACCGGTGAAATTCTCTATATAATTTTAAAAGGTTCTAGTCTAATATAGTCTAACTTCTTGCTTAGTCGTTAACTCTTAAAATTTTTGTATAGTAACCATACTTTATCTCCTTCCTTAAGATCTAGTCCCTTAGATCTCTTAACATTATAGTATTTTTTTATTTTCTCTTATACTTTCTTTACTAATTCTATAAGGTCTATATAAAGATTTATTAACGTCTTTATTCTTTCTTTAGCTGTACTACTTATTTTCTTCGCTTACCGTAGTAACAACGATATTCTTAGCTTATATCCGTAATTTGCCTTAAATGGTAATATGCCTATTCCTTCTTAAGGTGTTATATTATACGTAAACTATATAACTAGTAATAGTAATACCTAATTATTTTATGTATAATTAATATAATGCCTTAGATACTACTTTAGTGTCTAGTTTAGTCTTTCTGTTTGTTTATCTGTCTATGGATAATATACGGTAGAGGTTACTGCTTAAACTCCTTACTCCGCTAAAAACACTTTTTAGAATACTGCTATAAATCTTAAATCTCTATCTAATATAATCTTGCTTAGTGCTCCATATCTTATAAATACTTCTTTAATATAGATTCTAGCAATATCTTCCGCTAAGATTTCTTCTGTATATACTATAAAGTATCCCTACTTTATAAGCTTATCTACTATTACTAAGATTATGTTATAATCTTATCCGGTAATAGGATCTTTTAATTTTAGCAACTTAATAATAAAGTCCTATAATATAACCTCCTATGGTCTTTTTAGTATTTCAATAGGTTGTAGCCCTCTATATAGCTTATACCTTATTAGTTTATTTCTTTAGTAATCTGGATATTCCTTTATAACTTTTCTGGCTATCCTCTAGATTTCGTTAATAATATACTCCTCCTAGAGTCTTAATACTAAGCCTATAGCTCTATTATATCCTTAAGTTAGTCCCTTATAGAAGTCTTCTATAAACTGCTCTGCTATACCTTTTAGGATATACTTTATTTTTTAATTTTCGTATATATCCGTCTGTAGATCTTCTAGCTATGCCTTTAAAATTCTTTATACCTAAAAGCTTTCTAGTGTCTTGTAGACTTTCCCTAGTTTATTATCTTCTTAAGTTGCTATAATTCTCGGATAATTATACCTAATTAATCCGTCTGTATCTTTTCGCAATAAAGCCCCTAATGGCTTTTCCTTATTTTATAGTTTAGCTTTACGGCTTAGAGCATCTGCCTACGTATTATCTATACCTTTAGTATACTAAATCTTAAAATAGTATTCTATAAACATCTCTACCTATCTAACCTATCTTTAGTTAAGTTCCTTTATTATTAGGAATCCTATTAGGTTTTTATAATCCATCTTAACTATAAATAGTCTCTTTATACCTTGTAAGAATACTCTCTATTTCTTTAATACTATAACTATACCTAATAACTCCTTATTATAGATGTTATAGTTTAACTCTAGTGGTATTATCTTCTAACTGTAGTATGCTACTGGGTATTATCTATCTTAATGCCTTTATATAAAGTACGCCCTTAGTATATAGTCTAATATATCCGTCTTTATAACCGTCTCTAGTCCTAGTTAATAAATCTTAAAAACTGGCTTCTAGGTAAATAACTCTTTAATTTTCTTAAAGAGTCTCTACTGTTCCTCTCCCTATATCTATAGTTCTTCTTTCTTTATTAATCGCGTAAGTGGTTTAATATTTTTTAACCACTACGCTATAAACCTTTTATAGTAATTATAAAACCCTAGAAACGATTTTAACTATATAACGTTCTCCAGTTTTTGCCAATTTACTATAGCCTTAATCTTCTTTAGATCTATACTAAGTTAGCCTAGTTTAATAATAAATTTAACGAAA
The DNA here is from genome assembly GCF_001692895.1 of Cenococcum geophilum 1.58. NCBI lineage: Eukaryota > Fungi > Ascomycota > Dothideomycetes > Gloniales > Gloniaceae > Cenococcum > Cenococcum geophilum. The sequence goes on along the minus strand of NW_027137581.1, from coordinate 1,870,653 downwards.
TTGGTCTTCCTAGTAAAGAACTCGCATTTCTTAATTATTATTAGCATTTGTTCTTCTTATAGTCTCTTTAAAACCTATTTAATATATTCCTTATATTCTTCCTTAGTTATTAAGTAGATAATAATATTATTAAGATATACTATAATAAATTCATCTAAGTATTCTTCTAATACGTTGTTAATACGCTTTTAAAACGTTACTAGTGCGTTTATAAGCCCGAATTATATAACTAATGGTTTATATAGTCCTTCCTTTAACCTAAAGGCCGCTTTTTATTCGTCGCCTTCCTTAATCCTAATCTAATAGTACGCCCATCTTAGATCTATCTTTGTAAAGATTTACGTATTACCTATCCTGTCTTAAATTTCACTAATTAAGGATAAAGGATACCTATCCTTCCTAGTAATACTGTTTAACTGTCTATAGTTAATATATAGCCTTAGTTTGCTATTCTTTTTTGGTACGAATAGTACTAGATAACCCGCTAATAACTGCGATAGTCTAATGTATCCCTTTTATAGATTTTTTTAGATAAACTCTTTTAACGCTCTACCCTTTTCTTTGGTAAGCTTATAGATTAGAAAGAACTTTAGACTTATTCCCGGTTCCAACTCTATCTTATAATCCCATGCTGTATATTTTAATAGCTTTTTACTTTTAGGTGACTATAGTTTCTTACTATACTTATAGTATCTCTTTAGTACATAATTTAGTCCTTTTTCTATTTCTTTGTAGGTTGCTCCTACTTAGTACCATACTATCTTAGCTTATTATTACATCTTACGGCGTTAAGTATCTCTAATATTAACTTGGCTTGTAATCCAATCGATCCTTAGATTATATTCCTATAACTAAGGTATATCTAATACTGCCTCATCCCGTCCTAATAGTAGGATATTAAAAGATATCTTAATTTATCTTTCTTTAATAGTTATCTAAATAGGTCCTATTTTAAGATTAATAATCCCTCCTCTATAGGTTATTAGATCTCCTAAAATTGTAACTAATAGGTAAGGTTGCTCCTTTTATCTATAAGGTAGTCCCATTCTCTTAACTACTACTAGTAAGATATAGTTTTGCATTACTCTACTATCTATTAGCGCTTTAAACTGCTAATCTTACTAATTAGCTTGTAAATTTAGGTGTTATCCTTAAATTCCTTTAAGGGTCTAAGGCTCTACTACTGGCTCCCTTTGGTCCCGTAGGCCTCTACTTTTCCTAACTATTAGCTACTTAATCCTAGTGCGCTTAGCTTACTCTTTAGCTAATACCTAGTTCGCTTTTTATCTTTAATATACCATAGATATATGTTTTCTAGGCATTCCTACTACTATTATCCGTCTAAGCATTCTTCTATAAGGAATCTTCCTAGTTAAAGTACTAAACTTCCTTCCTTTTAGACCTCTGCTGGATACCATCTATATATATATCTGGCATTCCTATACTATTATTTGTCCGTTATCTAGTACATTCTTATAAGGTATTTCCGATTCTTTTCTTTCGGATTCTTGTGCATTTTATATATATCGTCTATATACGTAATCTATAATAATATATAGTATGCTAGGTGTTTTAGGTTAACTCTTAGCTTATCTTTATCCCTAAGTTTAAACCTTTATCATACTAATCTAAACGTTATAACTTTATTTATAGGTATTAAGATGCGCCTTTTGCTTCTCTAGTCCTCTAAACGTTCCTTTAGATCCTTTAACGTTATAATTAAGGCTCCTTTAATATATGTTATGGCCTTTTCTATAATTAGGTGGTCCTAAATAACTTTTTTATCTAACCATATATAGAAATCTTCCTACTTATTATTATGCCTTTGTCTATACCACTTTTAGTATAGCTACTAAAGTGTATACGGTCTGTCCGTAAGGAAGTATCTTCTTATTACTATATTGTAATAGCCTTTTATATATTGTTCTTTAAACCTAATTAGAATCCCTAGATCCTCTTCTTATTCTAGTTTAATAAGCTACTTAGCTCTTAGTATACCTACTCTTAGCCTATTAGTAATTCTTTATACCAGTACTCTATCCTTTATACGTCCCAATATGCTAGATTTTTTGTCTAGTTTCTATTCTTGCTATATGATAATTCTTTATCTAAACTCTTCTATGGTTTCTTTTGGTTTGCGCCTTGCGCTCTAGTCCTTAAAGTTATCTTACTTCTTAATCCTAGTATTAACTTTTTAATCTTTAGTTTAAATACTTTATTTAACTAGTAAATCCTCTAGGTCTATATATTCGTCTCCTAGTCTAATTGCTATTTATACTATAGATTCTCTAATCTATAATAAAGCTCCTTACCTCTTATCTATGGGTGTCCTAATTTATACTCCAAATTTTTAACCCCTTGGATTCCTTAATCCTAAGCTTGCTTTTGTCTTAAGCTACGCTCTAGCCTTAGTTTAACTAGGCTTACTTAGTGTTCTTATCTTATCTTAAGAGTCTTAAATCTTACTCGTCTTGTCTTAAGAATTTTGTGCCTATAGGAACTTCTATCCCGAGCTTATTCGTATATTTTTAAACTAAGCTACTACTCTGCTCTATCGGTTTTTATCCATTATAGGTCTTTAAGCTTACCTTATCTTGTTTTAAGAATCTTAGTTGTCTCTTATCTTACTATAAGAATCTTAAGCCTTTAGCCTTTTACCTTTATCGAGTGGTAAGCTAGCACTAGTAGTTGTCTACTTGCTTAATCGTTTTTAGATATTACTTCTTCCGTCTTATAAAGCGATGGATACTGTATCCAACGGTGTTATAATACCTATTACTAAACCTTACTCTATGGCGGTCTTAGTTTCTACTTCTATTGCGTTATTAAGGTTTAGATACCCCTAGTTAGTTCCTTTATTGTCCTTATCGCTATTAATTAATAAGTACTCTAACTCTATTGTTATTATTACTAATTATTATCTATATGTTACTATAACATCCTAATTTAGCTTATAAAGTCGATCTTGTTTTTTATCTAACTCTATAGTTCCTCTAAGTCCCTTTAACTCTAGCTCCTATAGCCAATAGCTTGCGCTATACTTAGCGTCCTTATAAATTTGGTATACGTTGTTATAATAGAACGCAAAACTTCTAATTAAACACTCTTTTGTTCCTCGCAGTATATTATTATCCCTTTATACGTGTATATTGTCTGCTAGTCTTATGCCTTTTACTACGTAGTAACTCTACCTACTTTTATAATCTCTAACATAATAACCCTATTTTCCGCAATTTATATAAGCTCCTTCTTTAAACCATTTTTCTTATTATAGAGTCCGCCTGAATGTCTTCTGCTATTAAGATCCCTAATTTGGCCTTTACTCCTTAAACTTTTAATTACCTAATCCTTGTCCTCTAGGTTTCTATAATTTGCTCCCTCTCTTATAGGTTTCTTTAATGCCACTTAGGTCTATTAGCTCTGCGCCATACTATAGTTTCTAGCTTAGCTTTTATTATTGCGTACTTTGCGCCTTATATAACTATAAAACTCTATCCTAGCCTCTCTTAGCCTATTCCCTTTAGTAGATCTAATTATTAATCTTAATTGCCTAATTTATTAGTTCCCTTAGGGTATCCGCATCTTTTATTAGGATAATTACGTCTTAAACTTTAGCCTTAAGTCCCTGTTTATACTATGCTATAAGCGCCCTATTATTCTACTCTACTTATATTGCTAGTGTCTGGAACTATATTATATACTTAATTGCTAAAGTTCGTTGCATAAGGTTCTGGAGTTTTCTTTCTACTATAGTTATTTCTTCCGGGTCTCTAAACATCTGCATAAGTCGTTCTACGAATTCTTCCCAACTTAAGAATATAAATCGCACGTCTTGGTTAGTGGTTATTATTCCGTTTACCTATATCTCTATAAGGTAAGGTTTAAACTACTTAAGTGCTTTTCCTAATAAGAATAGTCCTGCGTAGGCTATCCGATCCACGGGTATAGGTAACTTTACTCCCTCTTGCGAGACCTTAAAGTATATCTGCGTAAGGAATCCTTTAAGCTTTAACCTTTCTCCTATAAATCTCTCAATTAATAGTAGCTTAATCTTTACCGCTCCTATCCCGTTAAGTTTTTCTTCTAACACTATATTATTAGCTGTTAGCTAGTTAACTATTTCCTATAGTTGTCTAACCGTTATAGGTTGTTATAAGTTAGTATCTACCATACTAATATTACCTCCTATCCCTAAAGTAGTTACTGCCGTCAATGGCGTCATAGTGGCTGCTTTTAGTGGCATGTTATTCGACCTCTTATATTAATACTATAACTAGGTAGTAATTATGTAACAGAACCTTATAGCAAGAACTATAATAGGCTCGTTATTAGGCTAGGTGTATAGGAAATGTAAGTATAATAGTTAACAACGTAATAATAACTGGTGGAGTGGTTGCCTAACAGATTAACTCTAATTATATTCTGAGAATTACTATAAGGAAGGAACTATCTAGGTAAGGACTAAGGGTCCTTAAATACACAACCGTACTCCTAAGAAAGTTATTGCTCTATCTGCTCTGTCTGCTCTACTCGCTCTGCGATAGATCTTATAGATTATACAGATTACACAGATCACATTATGTGACTCTGCTTACTATTCCTCGTTATATAGTTCCACGGGTTCCATCCTAGACCGTGCTTATATTAACCAACTAGCTTCCTCCGACTCTTCTCCAAGTAGTTATAATATTGTACTTAAAGCGTCCGTAATAGCAGCAGGTTTTTAATAAGTTGGCGCGTACGTTTAATAAGAAGACATTTAGGCAACTCTTTCTTTAATAGATCATCTATAATAACGTGTCTTTTAGGCAAGTTAATAGGCCGGTCTTTCGCGAGTTTATTAAATATCTATCGCCTTAAGCAGCAGAATGTATGCCTAGTAAATAGTCAGTCAGATCTTGGATTATTAAGGGCTATACTTACTATAAGGCGGTAGTAAAGAGAGAGCTATAACGCGTAGTTAGTAAGATCTATCTATTTTTTAACCTATGGACATTAGGCAACCTTCTTTCGCTTAATAGTATTATTGCCTACTTTCTTAATAAAGATTTTAAGCCTTAAGCAATTCTTCTTGCTATTTTAGAGCAGACTAGTTTATATACTAGCGTTAATATTATAGAAGGCATAATTGCCGTAATTAAAGACTTTGGCATTAAGAATAAGCAGATTAGGTATTTTATGCTAGATAACGCGGCTAATAACGATACGGCGATGACGGCCATTATAAAGGAGTTTAACTTTAATCCAATTAAGCGCCGGCTATGTTGTTTAGGCTATATTATTAATATTATTACCTACTACTTCTTATACGGCTATAACCTAAATTTATTTAAAGCGGAGGATGTAGTACCTAAGGATATAAAAGCGCAGTTACAGATATAGAGGAAGTAAGGACCAGTTAGTAAAGCTTATAACTTAATTATATAGGTGTATACGAGCCCTTAGAGAAGACATTAGTGGTATAAAAGTAAGTAGTTCTAAAAGTATAAATTAGTTAATAGTGCTAATAAATTATTAGGCCAAAAGACATATCTTTAGAGCATCCTCCTAGAGGACTAATAGGATATAATAACAACCCAAAACCTCTCCCGATCTAACGTTACCCGCTAAAATAGTACTTATAAGGAATTCTATACACTAAATTAGCCTCGCGCGCCATTTAAAGACTTTATATAGTTAGAGCAGCAACGCGTAAGACAACTAAAAAAGAGGCCAGAATCTACTTAGCTAGAAGACTAGGACAACGCTTAAAATATAATCTTTAAAGATATACTTACTACGGACGATTGGGAGGTTCTAATATAGTATAAAAATTTACTTAAACTATACTAGGTTGTAACTATGGACCTATAAGGCTAACTAGGTAATAGTAAGTTATGCGGGCTAGTCAATGTTTAGTAGGATATTAAATGCATTACTAAAGAACTTACCTCTATGTACGAACGCTTTAAATCCGCACCGCCCTTATTAATTAAAGGAGAATAGCATTTCGCTATATAAATTAAGTTCGCACTTAATAAGGCTCAACGGTACTATGCAAAGATTAATAAGTTAGTAGCCTATATCGCCGCAGTCATCCTCCATCCTAGATACAATTGGCAGTATATAGAAGCTCAGTGGGAGCATAAGAAGACTTAGATTACGTCTACCCGTAAATTAGTTAAACGTCTATAGCTAATAGACTATAAGCAATAGCCTATCTCGGAAGCTCTATCCCTAGAGAAGAAAAAGCCTAGGCGTAAGCTTAATATTATGGAGGCCTATAGGATAAAAGGTCTTTAGAAGAGCGGCTATTAACGTTATTCTACTGCCGTATAGGATAAATATAATTACTATTGTACGCAGAATTAAGTTAAAGATTGCGAGACTCCAATTAAGTGGTAGAGAACTATCGGCCGCGAATAGTACCCGCACCTTACTTAAATGGCTATTAATCTCCTATTAATTCCAGCTATAAGCGATAAGCCAGAACGTATCTTTAGCCGTCTTAGCCAGATAGTTATAAATCGCCATAACTACCTTAAGTAGAGTACGATCTAGGTAACTTTATATCTCTACTCCTAGGACAAGAATAAGATTATTAATTTAAGACTTAATATAACTCCACTTAAGCCTATAAAATTAATTTCTCTAGAGTTAATTAGGTCTAAGAGGCGGAGGTTATTATTTTAAGCAATCCTCGCGAGCGCCGCTAAGGCGCTAGTGGTAAGCAAGCTAATAGCGATTTTCTATACCGGGCATAGAAAATCCTAATTAGTTAGTAGAAGCTAGGGTCCGCAGGTTATAGTAGAACTTAGTAGATAGTTACGGTAGAATTTAGTAAATAGTTATAGTAGAACTTAGTAGACAGTTACGGTGGAACTTAGTAGACAGTTACGGTAGAACTTAGTAGACAGTTATGGTGGAACTTAGTAGACAGTTACGGTAGAAATTAGTAGACAGTTGCGGTAGAACTCAGCGGACAGTTACGGTGGAACTTAGTAGACAGTTGTGGTGGAACTTAGTAAACAGTAGAACTCAGTGGATAGTTACGGTAGAACTCAGTAGATAGCTGCGGTAGAGCTTAGCAAATAGCTATAGTTATATAACTTAAAGATTATAATAAAAACCATACTGTGCCGTTATATAACGTAAGTGGCGAAAATCGCCAGAATTAGCTTAATATACGGCAAAATTGAAGCCTAGGCCCTAGGCAACCTATTAAGAATAGATAAAGTTTGGATCTCGATCCAGATCCAATAGATTTAATAGATTTGGATTTGGATCTAGATCCAATCTATCTATCTCTTACACTAAATAAATGAGTTATCTAGGACCACCCAATTATAGAAAAGGCTATAACTTATATTAAAGGAGCCTTAATTATAACGTTAAAGGATCTAGAGGAACGATTAGAGAACTAGAGAAGTAAGAGACGTATTTTAGTACCTATAAACGAAGTTATAACGTTTAGATTAGTATAATAAAGGTTTAAACTTAAAGATAAAGACGAGTTAAGAGTTAACTTAAAGCACCTAGTATACTACACGTTATTATAGATTGCGTGCGTGGACGATATATGCGAGATATATAAGAATCTAAAAGAAAAGAATTAGAAATACTTTATAAGGATATACTGGATAACGGACAAGTAATAGTATAGAAATGCTAAATATATACACAGATGGCATCCAGCAGAAGTCTAAGAGGAAGGAGATTTAATACTTTAACTAGGAAGATTTCTTATAGAAAAATACTTAGACGGATAATAGTGGTAGGAATACCTAGAGAATACGTATTTATAGTATATTAAAGATAAAAAGCGAACTAGGCATTAGCTAAAGAGTAAGCTAAGTATAATAGGATTAAGTAGCTAATAGTTAGGAAAAGTAGAGGCCTATAGGACTAAAGGGAGCTAGTAGTAGAGCCTTAGACCCTTAAAGGAATTTAAGGACAATACCTAAATTTATAAGTTAAATAGTAAGATTAACAGTTTAAAGCGCTAATAGATAGTGGAGTAACACGAAACTATATCTTACTAGTAATAGTTAAGAGGATAGGACTACCGCATAGATAGAAGGAATAATCTTATTTATTAGTTACGATTTTAGGAGATCTAATAGCCTATAGAGGAGGGATTATTAGTCTTAAAACAGGACCTATTTAGTTAACTATTAAAGGAAGGCAAATTAAGATGTTTTTTAATATCCTACTATTAGGACAGAATAAGGCAGTATTAGGAATGCCTTAGTTACAGAAATATAATTTAAGGATTAATTAGGTTATAGGTTAGGTTAATATTAGAGATACTTAACGCCGCAAAATGCAATAATAAGCTAAGTTAGTATGGTACTAAGTTAAAGCGACATATAAAGAGACTAAGTAAGGCTTAAGTTATATACTAAAGAGATACCATAAGTATAGTAAGAAACTATGGTTACTAGAAAGTAAAAAGCTATTAAAGTATATAGTATAGGACTATAAGATAGAGTTAGAACTAGGAATAAATCTAAAGTTCTTTCTAATCTATAAGCTTACTAAAGAAGAAGGAAGAGCATTAAAAGAGTTTATCTAGGAGAATTTATAAAAGGGATATATTAGACCATCGTAATTATTAGCAGGATATCTAGTACTATTTATACTAAAAAAGAATAGTAAGCTAAGGCTATATATTAACTATAAACAGTTAAACAGTATTACGAGAAAGGATAGGTATCCTTTACCCTTAATTAGCGAAATCTAAAACAGGATAGGTAACGCGTAAATCTTTACAAAGATAGATCTAAGATAGGCGTACCATTAGATTAGAATTAAGGAAGATAATAAATAAAAGGCAGCCTTTAGGTTAAAGGAAGGACTATATAAACTATTAGTTATGCAATTTAGGCTTATAAACGCACTAGTAATATTCTAGAAGCGTATTAATAATATATTAGGGAAACACTTAGATAAATTTGTTATAGTATATCTTAACAATATTATTATCTACTTAATAACTAAGGAAGAATATAGGGAATACGTTAAATGGGTTTTAAAGAGACTATAAGAAGAATAGATGCTAGTAGTAATTAAGAAATGCGAGTTCTTTATTAGGAAGACCGATTTTGTTAGATTTATTATTAAACTAGGCTAACTTAGTATAGATTTAAAGAAGATTAAGGCTATAGTGAATTAGTAAGAACTAGAGAATATTACGTAGTTAAGATTATTCTTAGGGTTTTGTAATTACTATAGAAGGTTTATAGTATAGTAGTTAAAGAATATTAAACTATTTACGCGACTAATAAAGAAAGAAGAACTATAGGTATAGGGAAAGGAGTAATAAGAACTCTTTAGGAAAGTTAAAGAGTTATTTACCTAGGAGCTAGTTCTTAAGATCTATTAACTAGAACTAGAGACGGTTGTAAAAATAGATGTATTAGACTATACACTAGGGGCATACTTTATATAAAAATATTAAGATAGATAGCACCTAGTAGCATACTATAGTTAGAAGATAACACTACTAGAGTTAAACTATAACATCTATAATAAGGAGTTATTAGGTATAGTTGCAGCATTAAAGGAATAGAGAGCATTCTTATAAGGTATAGAGAAACTATTTATAGTTAAGATGGATTATAAGAACCTAATAGGATTTCTAATAATAAAGGAACTTAACTAAAGATAGGTTAGATAGGTAGAGATGCTTATAGAGTACTATTTTAAGATTTAGTATATTAAGGGTACAGACAACACGCAAGTAGATGCTCTAAGTTAAAAAGCTAAACTATAAAACGATGAAAAGCCATTAGGGGCTTTACTGCGAAAAGATATAGACGGATTAATTAGGTACAATTATCTAAAAATTATAGTAACTTAAGAGAGTAACGAACTAGAGAAAGTCTATAAGATACTAGAAAGCTTTTAGGTATAAAGGATTCTAAAAGCATAACTAGAAGATCTATAGACGGATATATACGAAAATTAAGAAGTAAAGTATATCCCAAGAAGTATAGCAGAGTAATTTATAGAAGAATTCTATAAGGGATTAACTTAAGGATATAATAGAGCTATAGGCTTAGTGTTAAGACTCTAAGAGGAGTATATTATTAATAGAATTTAAAAAATAGCTAGGAGGGTTATAAAAGAATGCCTAAATTATTAAAGGAATAAACTGGCGAGGCATAAGCTATATAGAGGGCTATAACCTATTAAAACACTAGAGAGACTATAGGAGGTTATATTATAGGACTTTATTATTAAGTTACTAAAGTTAAGAAATCCTATTACTGGATAAGATTATAACGCGATCTTAGTAATAGTAGATAAGCTTACAAAGTGGGGATACTTTATAGTATATATAAAAGAAATCTTAGCGGAAGATGTCGCTAGAATCTATATTAAAGAAGTATTTGTAAGATATAGAGTACTAAGTAAAATTATATTGGATAGAGATTTAAGATTTATAGCAGTATTCTAGGAGGTATTCTTAGCGGAGTAAGGAGTTAGAGCAGTAACTTCTACTATATATTATCCGCAGACAGACGGTTAAACAGAAAGATTAAATTAGATACTAGAGTAGTATCTAAGGCATTATATTAATTACGTATAGAATAATTAGGTATCGCTATTACTAATTATATAGTTTGCATATAATATAACACCTTAAAAGGGAATAGGCATATTACTATTTAAGGCAAATTATAGATATAAGCTAAGAATATTATTATCACTAAGATAAGTAAAGAAGACGAGTAGTATAGCTAAAGAAAGAATAAAAATATTAATAAATCTTTATGTAGACCTTATAGAATTAGTAAAGAAAGTATAAGAGAGAATAAAAAAGTACTATAATGCTAGGAGATCTAAGGGACTAGATCTTAAGGAGGGAGATAAAGTATAGCTACTATATAAAAATTTTAAAAGTTAACAACTAAGTAAGAAGTTGGACTATATTAAACTAAGACCTTTTAAAATTATATAGAGGATTTTACCGGTTATATATAAGTTAAACCTACCAGCTAAAATAAAGATCTACCCTATATAGTATATTGCGATGCTAGAGCCAGCATATAGGAATATTAAGCTATTAGTCTATAAGGTAGACACGTATAGAGGATAAGAAGAAGATAAATAGCAAGTTTTAAAGATTGTTAGCTATAAGGACGTTAACAATAAAACATAGTATAAGGTTAAGTAGATAGGCTATAATAAGACTACCTAGGAACTACTAGAAAATTTAAAGAACGTTATAAGAAAGGTATAGGAGTATCGGAAGAGATTAGGTTAGGTAGTATTAAAAAAAAAAAGATCGCTAAAAAATAAGTCACCTAAGGGGGACCTAGGAAGAGTAGTTGCCGAACTACTTAGATCTATTTCCTTCTCTATTAGAAGAGAATCTATTCTTTTATTACTAAGTTCCTATAAACCTTATTTTATAAGTTTCTACTCCTTAAAATAAACCTTCTTATAAACCTTCTTAAGATGAAGTAAATAGGCAGATGCTGCAATCTAAGCATTTAGGGCCTTTTATTCCGCATTACAAGAACGTTTTAATTTAGTAAGGGCTTAAGACAGTTTACTATTTAGCTGCGTAGTAGCAGATTAAATATAAAACCCTAAGATAAATTAATTAGGGAATTAAACGACTATTAAGAGTAATAGGTTACGTATATTTAGTATTAGAAGTAAAGTAAACGTTATAGAATAAATAAATATTCGCTTTAGTGCACTCTAAGTAAGAGAATAGTTGTTATAAAGATGGGTTTGCTAACGTAACATAAACTAACCCCTTTTTTAAATAATAAGAACATGGAGACGGTATAATCTCACTAAGAGATAATATTGTAGTAATAGTGTAAGCACGACGTTGGGCGTATAAAGAAGAAATTGCTTTAGGTATAATAAGCAATAATATTAACTAAATTAATTAAACGGATATTATACCTCTAGTAAACAACTTAGAGATATTTTAAATCTTTAAGGACAAAGATAGAGAGGAGGGAGATAGTGTTATAGACGCTTTAAGTACAATACTACGTTTACTTAGGAAAGAGATAAAAGAAGCTAGTTGGTTAATTTAGGCACGGTCTAGGATAGAGCCGATAGAACTATGTAACGAGAAATAGTAACTAAGGTTATATAATATGCTACGTATTAAACGGAAGGAATAAGAGGAACTTACGTACCTTATGTATAAGACGTATATTATATATAAGAAGGATTTTATAGGAGTACAGTTGTATATTTAAGGACCCTTAGTCCCTACCTAGATAGTTCCTTCCTTATAGTAATTCTCAGAATATAATTAGAGTTAATCTGTTGGGCAACCACTCTACCAGTTGTTATTACGTTATTAACTTATACTTGCATTTCCTACACACCTAGCCTAATAACAGGACCCACCGTAGTTCTTACTACAAGGTTCCGTTACACTAAGCTTATTTATATATTACTAAACTAAGCTATTACTCTGCTCTATTAGTTATTATCTATTATAGGTTCTTAAGCTTGCCTTATCTTATCTTAAGAATCTTAGTTATCTTATATCTTATCTTAAGAATCTTAAGCTTATAGCCTTTTACCTTTATTAAGTACTAAAGTAGTTCGCTATCCTACTTCTTTTATATCTTATAAAGCGATAGACAATATATTTAGTGGGGTCTTAATTCCTACTAATATTTCCTATTCTATAGTGGAATTATCCTCTACCTTTTATATAACATCTCTTAGGTCTACGCGCTCCTAGTAAGCCGCCTTTATTGCCTTATTATTACGGAATGTTTTACCTATATTAAATTCATCGTCCTTAATATCCAATCTATAAACTAGTTTATTAGTTCCTTTATATTCTACTAAGTGTGGCTTTTATAGCTAATAGCTTACGCTATACTTAGCGTCCTTATAAATTTAGTATACATTATTATAATAAAACGCAAAACTTTTAATTAAATATTCTTTTATTCCTCGCAGTATATTATTGTCCCTCTATATATATATATCGTCTACTAGTCTTATCCCTTTTACTATATAGTAACTTTACCTACTTTTATAGTCTTTAACGTAATAACCTTATTTTCTGTAATTTATATAAGCTCCTTCTTTAAACTATTTTTTCTATTATAGAGTCCGCCTAAACGTCTTCTACTGCTAAGATTTTTAGTTTAGCCTTTACTTCTTAAACCTTTAATTACTTAATCCTTATCCTTTAGGTTTCTATAATTTCTTATTTTATCTTCTAAATTCTTTAGTACTACTTAGGTCTATTAGCTCTGCGCTATACTATAGTTTCTAACTTAGCTTTAGTTATTACGTGCTTTACGCCTTATATAACTATAAAACTTTATCTTAGCCTCTCTTAGCCTACTCCCTTTAGTAGATCTAATTGTTAATCTTAATTGCTTAATTTATTAGTTCCTATAGAGTTTCTATATCTTCTATTAGGATAATTATATCCTAGACTTTAGCCTTAAGTCCTTATTTATACTATACTATAAGCGCCTTATTATTCCACTTAACTTATATTACTAACGTCTAGAACTACGTTATATACTTAATTACTAAGGTTTATTACATAATATCTTAGAGTTTTCTTTCTGCTATAGTTACTGCCTTTAGGTCTCTAAATATATATATAAGTTGCTCCGTAAACCCTTCCTAGCTTATAAATATAAACCGTACTTCTTAATTAGTAGTTGTTATTTTATTTACTTATATTTCTATAAAATAAGGTTTAAACTATTTAAGTGCCCTTTTTAATAGGAATAGTCCCGTATACGCTATTCGATCTATAGGTATTAGTAGCTTTACCCCTTCTTACATAACCTTAAAGTGCATTTACGTAAGGAACCCTTTAAGTTTTAATCTTTCTCCTAAGTACTTTTTAATTAATAGTAACTTAATCTTTACTACTCCTATCCTATTAATCCTATTTTTTAACGTCGCATTATTTTCTATTAACTAGTTAACTATCTCTTATAGTTATCTAACCGTTATAGGTTGCTATAAGTTAGTGTTTATTATACTAGTGTCGTTATCTAACCTTAAAGTAGTTGCCGCCGTTAATGGCGTTATAGTAGCTGCTTTTGGTGGTATATTATTTAACTTTATTAATACTATAACCTTAGTAGTGAATATATAATAAAGCCTTATAGTAGGGACTACAGTAAACTTATTAATAGGCTAGGTATATAGGTAAATAAGAAGTTAACAATATAATAATAACTAGTGGAGTAGTTACCTAATAGATTAACTTTAATTATATTCTAAGATTTACTACAAAGGAAAGAACTATCTAGGTAGGGACTGTGGTCCTTTAAATACACAACCGTACTCTTAAGAAATCCCCTTTATACGTAAGGTATGTGTTATACGTATTATATATACGTTTCCTTCGTATACTACGTACACTGCGTATAACATTATGTGACCTTAGTTACCATTCCTTGTCATATAGCTCTATCGGCTCCATTCTGGACTGTGCCTATATTAACTAACTAGCTTCTTCCGTCTCTTCTCCAAGTAGCCGTAACATTGTACTTAAAGCGTCCGTAACACCACCTACGTTACTACTAAAACCCTACTACCTATAATTTGACGGTGTAAGACGCGAACTTACTATTCTATTAAAAGCTTTATAAGGAAGTAAGGCTATAAGAGCCCACTAAAGTACTAGATGTGTAGATAGAAGAAGGTAAAGAAGCTTATAGTAAAGGTTAGGCAAATAGTATATAAATGCGAGGCTTATAGGCTTCCTCTATGCCTTTGGTGCTTTAACAACTTCCATTTAATAGGCGATAACTAGGTAACTATTTTAAGCCCTCCACTTCCTTACGCCCCTAATATTGAGACTCTAAAGCTAATTAAGCCTTTAGTGCAGCGTCCTACTTAGCCTCCTTTAAGTCCTTCTCTACCGCCTTTAATTGATCCTCTATACTAAATAACCGCTAATTAAACTGTTTAATAACCTACAGCACTTAATATATCTCATTTAACGTATACTGCACGTCCTCCCTTATAACCTTAAGCTAGTTCTTTACTAGCTTATCCTTATTAACGTTAAAAACGCGTATAAAGTGGATAGGTAGCGGTAGTTTAGGGGAGGACTTTAGTAGGGGATTTTCCTATATAGTTAGTAGCTAGTTAATAGAGGAAGGGCGGAAACCTACAGTTATAACGTCATATATCGCGACTTTTTACCTAACTTCCTTAAAAAAATATATATATATATAGGTGTTTTTGGTGGTGGCCTTCTGTAGTATTTTATCGGCATCGCAATATTAACGCGCTTTGGTGAGGCTTGCTAATAAAATCACGCTAGCTAGGGTGCCTGCAGCATGCTAACCCAGGCAGGAGCGCCTAAAGCGCCCAGTACGAAAAGTCCGTTTTACCAGACGAAGGGATCAATCGCATATTTGCATCAGTGCTTGTCGCGCGGCGACGAATATGCTAGTCATGCGTTTCTTGAACCGTCCGATCTTTGTATGCGCTGCGCTCTTCCTTTTTATCGAGACGCTCTCAGCAAGTGTCTCCCTCAATTCAAAATGCATCTGTCTTCCGCCGGTCAATGCTTGCTCTCAGTCGTATAGGTGCAACCTAAACTCCACAATATACACAAGCTCTCAGTCTGTCCCGAGTTGGGTCACCCCTCCTATACGTGATCTGGTCTTGGCAACGATCGATCGTGTGAAAAATGGCACCCTTACGGATTTTGATGCAACAATGGCTTGCGACGGCTCAGATGGTACGAAAGTCTGGGCGAATGATTGTTCTGTCAATGGTGGGGGCTATTTGACAGGCTATGGGTCACTCGGATTCCAACCATTTGGCAACCACTCAGGTACTTGGTTGACCCAAATATTAGGTCAAGTCGAAGATCCAACAGGCGATCCTTGGCTGAACAGCGCTATATGTCCTGGCGAGTTGTACGTCACTATCACCTACATTAATGACACACACCCGTATGACTCGATGGGATTCAATGTCCTCACTTCTGTCCAGGAGGCTCCAGCCGATTCCCCCTTCAATCAGAGAACAGACAACGATCTTATTGCACGCGGCTACGATATGGTTTGTTTCAAGCCCAATCCAAGCTCTTATAACGACAACGAGCTTGTGCATTTCAATTGTCCGTCCATCAACTACACGTGGTACCAAAACAATCCTTACGAACTCAATGACACATCAACCCCTTCTTGTCCAACCAGAAAGACTTCCGGTTGCCCTGGAATTAACGGCTATAAGGATGTGCAGGTTTTTTTTTGGCTGCTATGGATTTTGAGCATGCTCTTCTCCTTGTAATAGATGTAATGTTGTTTGTTTATTGACGTGTAGTCGTTAAGTAGTTGTTTGTAGGCGAACGCGGTTTTCTTGGCCCTAAGGCGTATGTAGTTTGCGATTGGATCAGCAAATGGTTACCTGATGCTCTCGGAGGGGCACCATTGCCGCACTACAGCGTCTCTTCAATTCCGGTGGTTAGCGCTTATAATTAAGCCACCAACTAACCCGAATTCAGTGATTCCGTCTTGGCAGCTGAATATCAAAAAGAGACTGCCAAACAACCTCACCTGATAGTCAATTTGAAGCTTTTCGACGCCTTTGCCAGCCGCGTCGTAATCAGGTGTATTGGTGAACTTCACGCGGTAAGGAACCTAACTCAGGAAGTCTCTACTAATTAATAACACGTTTTCTAGTTTCTTACCCCTCTTCTAAGCCACCGACGCGTTATTTATGACAATCCTTAACTTCCTTAAGCCTCTATTACGACCTTTACCTATTCTAGCGTCTAAATAACCTTTTTAGTGGTAACAAAGTTTAAAAATGGCTTACCTTCGTCCCTAGTAACTTTGTAGAAGTTAGAAATGGGCCCTCAGATATATTAATCACGCTATTAAGACGGATATTAATGGCGGTAGTTATAGATAAGGTTTCTAAGTTTAGGTGAATATTAGGTCTTAGCGTGATTATAAGATAGCTCTACAGATTTAAGTATAAAGATATTTATCTGCGCCTATTATAAGTTAATACCATCCTTACCACTTTTTATACTAAATTTATATATTCCTATAACAAGTTCTAACTAAAATCTTTTAGACTCTATCCTTAAAGGTATTCACTATGCCTTCTCCTAGGTATAATCCTTCTTATATAAAAGGAACTCTAGAACCTACTTTACCTAATCCTCCTAGAGCTCTACTACGCCTTCCTAGCTTTAGAAGCTTCTTTAGCTTCTTTAGCAATATAACTATACTAAATACTCCCTCTGCTCGCTCCACT
The DNA here is from genome assembly GCF_001692895.1 of Cenococcum geophilum 1.58. Lineage (NCBI taxonomy): Eukaryota > Fungi > Ascomycota > Dothideomycetes > Gloniales > Gloniaceae > Cenococcum > Cenococcum geophilum. Next base: position 1,853,418 of record NW_027137581.1, on the reverse strand, counting down.
GCATCTAGTCCTACTCTAACGCCTACTACCCCAAACCGTCGTATTTGTCGAGCAATTACTCATCTTAATTAACGGGAAAGACATAAGAAATAGAAATAGGAGGAGTAAGCTATAGAACGCATTTAACGTCGCTAACGGCTTAAGGAAAGTAACACTTAAGTACTTATTCCTTACTCCCTAAGATACACAATTAAAGGCCTCTATCGTTACCTTTAAGAACCTATCTCTTGCATTGCTATATTAGTTAAGCAACTATATTCTACTGTCTACCGTATTATTAATAAAGCGCATACCCTAACGCGTGGAGGCTACCGTAATGCTCTTATATATAGCTCGCTAATTTAACGTCGTCTAGTTAATTTCCTAAAGTCAAATACCTAGGCGCATTATCTTACCTACTCGGAGCTTTCCTTTTACGCGGAAGTACCTTATTCTAATTCTACAGTTGCTTAATATCTTAAGAAGGAAGGCTTCCGTTAATATATTGCCTAAGCTAAGCCCTAGCTTACTATAGCTCACTACCGCACCCGATTAGCGTTTATATTAGCTTACCGTCACTTCCAAGTTAAGGATTAGTGGAGAGTTATGTAGATAGATAAGGCAGCTATATACCGTAGGGGCTACTAGCGACTCTATGTCTTCAGAAAACCTAACAAATAATTTAACCCTGCTTACCTCCGTCCTAAATTCAGTAATATACCTCATACGATAGTATAGGCTGCATTCTGCGGTACAGAAAAAGGCCCTCTACTATTCTGGAATAAGGAAGAATAGGGTAATATCACCGCTTAAGGCTTCCTAGATCATATCTATCCAAAGCTTAAAGAGTTCTACAACTTCTATAACATTAAGTACGCTGCATATTTCCCAAATTATGAATTTAGAACTACTTTAACAATTATATAAATAGACAACGCTCCCTACTATAAAGCTCGTATTACCATTACCTAATTCCAGGAAGACGATATTAAGTTACTTAAGTGGCTAGCAAACAGCCCAGATCTTAATCTAATTAAGGGCGTTTAGAATCGGATAAAGGCTTAAATAGCTCTACAGAAGCCTCGCCTAACCTTAAAAGAAGCGATATAGGCAGCAATTTAATCTGCATGGGAGAACCTAGAGGCTAGCTTCTTTAAGAACCTAGTTACTTCTATGCCTGCACGCCTGCAGGCAGTAATTAAAGCAGAAGGGGGACCTACTAAGTGGTAGAGAACAGTAGAAAGCTTGGAAGATTAGGGGCTTGGAGGAGACATTTGGACACTCGTTTGATTGCTAAGCGTTGATTTTAACACTCATTTGGCTACTGTGACTTCAGAAATATTCGTATATAGGCAATCTGGCATACAATCATTGATTTTGAAAAGCTTCATATATTTTTAATATTGAGGTATTATGAAGCTCGCTGCCAAGACGGGGAACCTCATACTAATCCGTATGAGGGTCTCCGCCCGAGAGGCGTCACTAGTAAGGCGCTAACCACCGGATGCGCCTGGACGCTGTAAGTCGGGAAGTATGGCAAATGCTTACATCGGACCGGAGCACCGAATTCTCTGAAGCCAATGCTGATTCTTAAAGCGGGCTTTTGGGATTAAGTGCAGCCGCGAAAGATGAAGAGTACTACTACAGTAGCAGCACCTACGAGACTCTCTCGTACATGCAGACTCTCCCATACATGCTCCGTCCTTCGACTGTGAAACCTGCGATCGATCCTTCGGCAGCGACGAGGCTCTGCAGCAGCACCTGCGAGACTCCCGGGCTCACCGACAGGTTCTCCAAACTCCTTTGGATGTCTTTTTCCGCTCTTTCCCAACCTTTGATTATGTAAGCTTTTGCAGTGTGGGAATTGAACGAGCGACTTGATTGTAAATCTATGGAAATCAAGAGGTATATATCCCTTGACACGGCAATTTGGGTCCTCAGGTTATCGATAAGAATCAACCAATCGGAAAAGCTGGGTTAATATAAATATCCAATTGAATCCAGTCGTCAATATAAGCGAACTTGGCAAAGGACCCTGCCGTGTCAAGGGATACATGAAATGGTGGCAAGGGGACTGCGCTTACAGTCGGCAATAGGTAATGGAAATAGGTAGTGAGACATAGGTAGTGAGACATACGAGGTGGTGAGTCACAAGGTGATGCGAGCCTCGGTAGTCGGTTACAGATTATGACCCCTCTCTACCACCAGCTACGTCATACGCCTACTTACGGGAACACGAAGGTTGGCAGCGCGGCGAGGCCGCGTCAAACGATGCCTGGGATAGGTATCAAGACGCATTAGAAGGCGAACTGCGGATGTGGTATGGTGCAGAGAACGATTTGACTGCGTGGCATGCCCTCTGTCGTGCCATTAGTATTGAGCCGCTTCCACGATCATGCGAGAAAGTACGAGACCGTCAAACGAAACTCAGTGCACTTGTGTTGACTCAGATTATAGGCTGTGCGAAACACACATGTCAATATTGTTGATTTAATTGAGTGGGGACGGAAACGTGGAAACACCGATGAAAGAGTACAGACCTTTCGGACTGAAGCAGAGCTGCGAGCTTATGGCAAGGGGACAGGCAAGATATTTCGCAACACATTCGATCAAGAAGACAGCAATGTTGTCCTGAGACATCTACTTCGGAAGATATTTCGAGAAGTCTTGTAGAACAGAAAATGGGAATGGTGATGGGAGATCACCACAGCTCCAACAGCGCGTCATTGAACTTTCTATGTTGAAGAAAGCGGACATGGCAAGAGGCGCCGCAAGGTGGCCGATGTTTCTTTTCAGCACGTAGGGTATTTTGCTTCGCCCAGGAGAGGTTAGACTGCCGACGGCCAGAAAGCTGGGCCAACGTGTAAGGAAATTTATTGACTGAACGTAACTTACGGGTGCACGCCCGGGAGCTCTTAGGGTCGGCTAAGCCTTATAAGCTCCTCGGGGTTGCAGCCCTCCTGTCCTCTTCATCGGTTCGTCTCTGCACGAAGGCTATGCCTATCCTCTTTACCATATCGTCCTCTTCCATCGACTCTCCTGTGACTCATGCTCGGCTTGCCTGCTCCCTACCGTACACCTGGGCAAATAGCCTCACATTAAGGACCTATAGTCCCTGCTTTAGATATCTCTCTCCTTGTAGTAAGTCTTAGAATACAATTAGAGTTAATCTATTAGATATACACTCTACTTGGTATTATATTTGTTGCTTGTTTACCTATATACCCAGCCTATTTACAAGTCTACTATAGTATTACCTATAAGGCCTTGTAACACCTAGCTGAGGTAATAGATATCTTGAGGTTAATTTATATATCTTTACTTAAGCTTCTCTAAACAATTTTAGTTCTTGGCAGAACCGTATACTATTTATTCTCCTCTTTAAGATGACCATCTCTATTGATTTTTTTAAGAATAACTCTTTTGTAAAACTATTAATAAGCTTTACGGAGCAATATTTGAGTCAAAAACCGCAACAGAGATATTAGACCTTATGCTTCACGCAGCGATAATAATGATTTCCTGTCTATGGGCTCTGCCGCCTCCAAACTTCTGCTAAATAGGCAGACAGAGCATATTGCTAGTGTTAAGGGCTACATCTCATCTCTTAAGGTTAGCGTATAGTTAGCACATGCACATACACCTAGCTAACACCAGCAGAACATGTACTTGAAACACTTTCTCACTAATCTACTAAGCTTTTCATGCCTTCAGCCGCAGCGATAGATCCTACCTAAGGAGTATGCGGATCCTATCCGGAATCTGCCATCATTTAGGAGGTCCGCAAGCTGCCCTCGGACCGAATGCTCCAGCTCCTCAAGCGCCTGCAAGCCATCCCGTGCTTCCCCGCTGCCGACGTTGCCTCCAACCTCGACTTCCTCCACACCACCGCCGCCCGCGCCGACGGCCCGCTCCGCATGTCAGAATTAAGCGAGAGGTGCTGACTAAGCTCTGGACACATTGCGAGGACAAAGTCCGCATATTACCTCAGCGAGCTTAGACTAAGAAATCGATTGTGCGGATATAGGAATATCCGCACCGTCCGCTAAGCTGATTTAGGACGGCAATCGTTTTCTTAGTCTAAGGCACTTTGGCGAGCTTTATAGAAAACCTAAACACGGTTTATATAAGAAGACCTTATTAACTTTAACGAAATTAATCTACCCTCCCACAATACCTGTTAATATAAAAATTACACCAAATTATAGAGAAAAGCCTACTCTATAAGTTATAAGATCTTTAGCTCCTTATATACACACAACGTTAAGAGGAATTCGTCGCCATAGAGGCCCTAATTCTACCTCTATACCGCCAAGCCGTGCAGTAAACACTAACGCTAAACGCTTACATCCACGCCGCCAGCCCTCTGCACAGCCAGCAAATATTCTAGCGGATATTCTAGCGGATATTCCAGTAGATATTCCATCTGCCAGTTAGACAAAGATATTAAAGGAAGAGAAGGTTAACATTGTAAAGGACCTTCTACATTAATAGGGCTGGTCTTTTTGTAGGCTAATCTTTAAGTACTTAGAAAGCGAGAACGGGTATAAAGGTAATAGGAAGAAAAAAAAAGTAAGGGACCTACTTATTACTTTGCTAGAGGAAAAGGAAATATAAAAAGAGCTTATTAATAGGGCTAAAATTTATATAACGCTAGTAACCTATACTACCCGCTATATCCGGAAAGAACTCCGCCAACTATAATTATAACGCGGCCCCTTTAACATATAGACTCTAGATATAGAGTTTTAGGATATTAACCTTAAGAATACAGCCTAGTTTATTTAGTAGTACGGTCCGCTGCTATTCTAGCTTATTAAAGGGATATCCGCACTAAATAGAGAGGAATATAGTTAGGATCCGCATGGCGGATATATAGTTATAGTTACCTCTATATTCCTCCTAGGGTTTACCTANAACTNNANAAATNGTTTCNCCCGTCTACTTAGTCTATATCTTTAGGCGCTTNGTATAAAGCGCNNTATACTNTCTTTCCTATATAGCCTTAGTCTAATTAATAGTTACAAAACTCTTAACGCTAAAAAGCTTAGGCTAGCTAAACGTTCTAAGGAAGGTCCTATTAATTCTAATAGCCCTTCTAACGCTAATAACCCTTAAAAAACTAATTAAGTCTCTATCTATTTATAATAATATCTATATTATTTATAATAACTTTAACTATTACCAAAAGACTTAATATTAGGTTATTAGCGAGATTAGTAAGTTTAATTTACATACTATAGGAAAGATTTTACGCGGAGTTTGTATGCCTGAAGGGGGCCTTAAACAGTCAATGCTAAATAACACCCGTTAACTTAAGCTAGATAAGGTTATTAATGCAGCTAGGAATAGGTTTAATAACCTTTAAAAGCAAATATCTATAAGTTTTATTACAGACGCCATCTAATACGCGTATTCTACTATAGTTAATAGCATATTTAACTCTAACGCGGATATTAAATATCCGCGTATACCAGCAGTTAATATTCTCCCTTATAAAAGGATAGAGTATATAACTTTAGGACCTATTTTAGATAGCAAGGCTTCTATTAACGGCAACTATCGCGTAATAGAGAATATCTTCCTAAAATAACTATAGTATAATCGCAAAACCGCTTTTAATAACTAGCTTTTCCTAGTATACGGAGATTAGAAAACCGCAAAGCTTATCTAATTATATAAAGAGGAGCGGGTTAAGGCAGAAGGTGTATATAATAGCTATAAGTGGGTATTACCTATTCTAGGGCTATAGCATATACGATTGAACTTCCTATATATAATTATGCGTACATTCTATAGGGGTAAGGAAGCTACGCAACAGTTTTTAGCGCTTTACGCCTATATAAACCACCTAGGACGGCATAATATTCCTAGGGAAAAGGCCCTATTTTATTATATAGAAGAGCTAATCCTCTAAAGCTTTAACACTTATATTATTGCGTTATTCCTACTCTATATCCGCAATAAGTGTAATATTAAGGCAGATAGTGAGGCTGAGCGATATATATAAAACCTATCTCCGCAGCAATTTCTGGAGTATATTAAGGATATCCGCACAGCAACTTTTTTAAGAGATGTATGCCGCGATGCAAATTAGCGCTTAGAGCCACCTGCTAACGCATATTAACTAGTAGTAATATTGTCCTCTACAGGTACATTAAGCTCCACCGCTAATAACTATAATATAGAGTTCTTTAATTATATCTAGTTCCTATAGGTTATTAATACTTACAAGCTTCTAAAATATGCTATTAAGTATATAGATATCGGACTACTAAAGCATATAATCTCCCACCTTTGCTTATACTTTGCTGGAAGCTTATTAAAGAACTATACATATAATATGCTAATCCTATAGCAACTAGTTAGAACAAGCGCTTATAATCTAGTGCTTTAATAGGCTATCCTTACTAATAGTTTAGTTAACCTCCAAGGGCGGCTAGATAGCTTCTTCGAGACGGATCGCCTTAATAAACTGCTGAATTTTTAACTCAAGGAGTTGCTCTAGACGCATAGGAATTCGACGTTTAGCATAGACGAGCTGTTTAAATAAAGTATTCTTATAATAAGTTACACTAGCGCGCTCCGCGATATTTTTAAATATATATTTAGTAAACGTACAAACAGCGAACATACGACTAAGTTTTTAGCGCTAAATATCCGCTATCTTATAGATTAGATTAGGAAGGATTTAATTATACAATATATACGGCGCTCGGCGGATTTTAAGGCTCCTTCGCTTCTATAGCGCGGATATAAGAAACTTATAAAGGACGGCGTAAATACATTTAACGCCTTTCTATTAACTACAGCCGGTTTGCCATTTAATCCCCTTATATGCAGCTTTAGTAATACTAATAAGAATATAGAGGTACTAGGGAAAGCTGCTAAATATATTTACATAGTTTATTGTCCTAATATTACACCTATACCTCTGCTAATATATATAATAGTTAGTGTATAAGTTGCTTAATAAATACTAAGAGTAACAGTAATATATTATTTTAATTACGGATATACTTTTATTATGCGTTAGCGTGTATAAGACATTAGGTTTAAGGCACCTACTATTTTTTAACTTAGATTAGAGCGGCTCTTATAGGGTAGCATTACTAATTTTAATATGCAGATGTCTTATATTAGCGGTTTACTATACAACCCTTATAAGGACGGATTTAATAAGGCTACAGATAATATACTGGAGGACTTTTAAATACTTAGGCTTTTAGTACGTTTCTATCTTAATATATTAATTAAGTTCTTTTTATTAATATTAACTCTAGCCAGCGTATAATCTTCTTAGTATATAGTATATAATATAGCAGTGGGCTGTTTTATAGTGCAGATATATAAATATCTGTATCTTAGCTTATGCGGATATCTTTATATTAGCTTACGCGGATATCGTTATCTTAGCTTATACGGATATTATAATATTAATTAAGTATATCTATTAAATATAAGGCAGAGACTTAATTCCTATATATATAGTAGCAAAAAGGTATAAGCTACTATTTTATTATTATAAACTAGCAACAATAGCCAGCCCGCAGTAATAGCTAACTTATATCTACCTATATTCGATATCTAGTAGCCTAGTATTATATACAAGCGTAATAACACTACGCCTTAGAAACGCAAGCTTATCCTTTATCTTACTTAAAGAATCTTTAAACTTACTAAACTAGCGATCTATAGCTTAAATATCTTTCGCTATATTAGTTACCCATTTATAAACTATATTAACACGCGTAGAAATAGCAATTACTAAATATACCCTAATAGATTCCGTGCTAGCGGAAGTAGTAACAGTAATGGCAGCACCCGGCGTGCTAGCAATTAGTAAAAGAGTTAGAGGAGCAGCAGTAAAGCGGGTGCCTTTACGGCCGTATATACTACTACAAATAGGAGTCTTAATGGGAGGGGAGGTCTTAGTAGGGGGAGGCGTAGTGGCGTAGGCGGGGATAGTGCGAGAACGAAGCTATGCGGATATTAGCAATATCCGTATTATTAACACGCGGATATTATACCTTCTTAGTAGGCGTTTCGGCTGGATTATTAGCAGAAGCTAACTTTATATATTTTTTATACTAAGGTATAACCGGCTCTAGATCTAGTAAACTTTTCTATACGCGTATTAGCTAATAGAATAATAGTATACTATTAGCACGTACCTTTCCGCATAACCTACCACCTATATAATATCTTAAGCACGCACCCCTAAAATAAGGCCCAGAGTCCTTCTTATAAACGCGATATTTATAGCTATACTTCTTGCATAGAGCATATAGCGGGTTACGCAGCTTACTAAAGCTACCCTTAATATTCTGGACGTGTGTTAATATCTACTAGCGGCTTTCCTTTATATTCTCCCAAATACCAGCTTTTAGAGTATACTATTTATTCACTAACGGCACTTAGATAGGAAGGCGCTTATTTGTATTTATGGTACTGTAAAGATTATAAGGGCTGCGGAGATTATAAGGGCTACAAAAATTATAAGAGTCGGCGTTATTAAGATCTTTATCTTTGCCGCTGTCTAAAGATTTACTATCTAAAGAAACCTTATAAATGTTTAGGTTACTATAAGAGGTAAATTAGTAAATAAGATATTAAAATAGTATAACTAATATATACAATTTAATGGCTATCTTAGCCTTTAGATTTATATTAGTAGCCTTTTTAGCCTACTTTTTAAGAAAAGAAGATAAACGAGCCTTATTAAGCCTCTTTTTAGAAGTATTAGGTAGCGGTAGTAGAGAAGTAGACGGCGAAGAAACTAATAGTAAAGTGGTCTATAGTAAAGATGTAGGTAACGGAAAGGCAGGCAGCAAAAAAGTGCACGGATTTTTAGCAGATTTCGCTCTATCTATATTTTTGTCGTCTACTAAATCCTACAAAGAGCGCTTCGGTATATATTTTCTAAAATTACATTAGCTATAGGCACAATTTAGTATTAGAAAGCTTACTCTTTAGGAATAGAGTCTAAAGGCTTAGTAAGAGTAGCCATGGCGTACTCAATAGCATCCTTATTCACTTCGCGTATATTAAGTTCCTTAACTACCTAGCTACTATTATTCGCATTAATGTCGTTTATAGGTGTAAATAAAGGCATTGCAGATAGTAGAACGCTAAGGGATAGTAGATAAAATAATAATAATAAAGTTTGTAGTGCGGTGCTATAAGGTAGAAGGTTAGTAGAAGAAGAGGTACAGAGGTTGATTAAAGGTGAATATCTACGCTACCGATTTTATTAAATTAGCTCACTAATAAATAACTGCTACTATAATAACTTACCTTAGTAATTATTAACGGTGCGGATATATAAATATCTTCATCTTAGCTTATACGGATATCTTTATCTTAGCTTATACGGATATTATAATATTAATTATATCTATTAAATATAAGGTAGAGACTTAATTCCTAAGTATATACGTAGTAGCAAAGAGGTAAGAGCTACTATTTTATTACTTTAAACCTATAATAACAGTTAACCCATAGCAACAGCCAACTAATATCTACTTAAATTCTATATTAAGTAACCCGGCGTTGCGTATAAGTGCTATAATACTACGCCTTATAAATGCAAGCTTATCCTTTATCTTATTTAGAGAATCTTTAAGCTTACTTAACCGGCGATCTATAGCCCAAACATCTTTTACCATCTTAGTCACCTACTTATAAACTATATTAACGTATACGGAAATAGTAATTGCCAAATATACCCTAATATTTTCCGTGCCAACGGGAGCGGCAGTAGTACTAGAAGTAGCACTAGGTATGCTAGGAATTAGTAAAAGAGTAAAAGAAGCGGCGGTGGAACTAGTGCCCCTACGGCTGTGTATATCACTATAAGTAAGAGTCTTAGGGGAAGGGGAGGTCTCTAAAGGGGGGATAGTGCGGGTACGAAGCTATGCGGATATTAGTAATATCTATATTATTAAGATGCGGATATTATACCTTCTTAGTAGGCGTTTTAGCTGGACTATTAGCAGAAGCTAATTATATATATTTTTTGCACTAAGGTATAACCAGCTCTAGTTTTAGCGAACTATCCTATATGCGTATTAGCTAATAGAATAATAGTATACTATTAGTATATACCTTTTCGCATAACCTGCTACTTAAGCGATATCTTAAGCACACACCTCTAAAATATAACCTAGAGTTCTGCTTATAAACGCGACATTTATAGTCTTGCTTAACGTATAGAGCGTATAGCAGATTATATAGTATACTAGAGCTACCCTTAATATTCTAGACGTGGGTATATATCCACTAGCGAGCTTCCTTTATATTCTCCTAAGCACCAGCTTTTAGGGTATACTATTTATTTACTAACAGTACTTAAATAGGAAGGCGCTCATTTATATTAATATCTAATATTATAGCTTGGGCCGTCTATATACTATAAAGCTTATAAAAGCTGCGGAGATTATAAGAGGATAGAGGAGGGCTTTTAGAAGAGTCGGCGTTATTAAGGCTATTCTCTTTATTATTATCTAAAATCTCTAACAGTTCTATTAGGTTACTATAAGAGGTAAATTAGTAGACAAGATATTAAAAGAGTATAGTTAACACATACGATTTAAAGGCTATCTTATACTAAACATTTTACATAGCAATTTTATTAGCCTACCTCTTAAGAGAAGTAGAAGCATAATAAGGATTAAACTTCTTAGAAGTAGTAGGCGACAAAAAAATAAGCGGCTTAAAGGTAGGCGGCAAAGAGGTAAGTAGTAAAAAAGTAGGCGGCAAAGAGGTAGGTAGTAAAGAGGTAAGCGGATTTCTAGCGGATTTCGCAATAACCTTATTATAGTGCTCTGCTAGATCCAATAAAGAGTGCTTTAGTACATATTTCCTAAAATTATATTAGCTGTAGGCATAATTTAGTATTAGAAAGCTTACTCTCTAGGTAAAAATTCTAAAGGATTAGTAAAAGAAAGAGCGTCCTTAAAAGCGTCCTTAATTATTTTATTATTAATATCGCGCGTATTAAGTTCCTTAACTAAATAACTGTTGGACATATTTAGAGGTATAAAGGAAGGTATTATAGATAGTAGTATACTAATAAATAGTAGATAAAACAATAATAATAAAGTTTGCGGTATAATACTATAAGGTAAAAGGTGCGGAGGTTAATTAAAGGTAAATATCCGCGCTATAGATTTTATCGAATTAGCTTACTAACAAATAATCACTATTATAGTAACTTACCTTAGTAAATATTAACTACCTCTTATATAACACTTAAACTAAATAGCTAATATAAGGTTCTATAGGTTTTAGGAGCTTTAGGTACAAATCTTAGTATCTCTTTAAATAAGAATCTAATAGACTATTTAAATACGCATGCGGAGATCGACACTTAATACCTAAATATTAATTAGAGCTCTACCTAAGTCTTAGTTAAGTTAATAAATAAGTAAAACGCCAAGGAATATTAAATACTAACCTACTAAAGCTATATTATATCTAAAACCGAGGGCGGAGATTAAGTACTAGGCTATAGGTTTTAAGCTGCGCTTAGTTCAGAGAGCGGAGATTAAATATTAGACTGTAAATTCTAAGCTACACCCAATTTAGAAGGCGGGGATTAAGTATTAGCACGCGAATTTTAAACTGCGCCTAGTTTAGAGGGCAGAGATTAAGTATTAGCCTATAAACCCTAAGCCTTAGAGTTTCCTAGGAGCGGAGATCTAGTATTATAACTTAAATCCTAAGCCTTAGGATTTTCTAGAAGCGGAGGTCTAATACTATATTACAAATTCTAAATTTCCAGATTTCCTACTACCTAGGAACTAGTACTACGCCGCGGATATTAAACTTTAGAATTTTTTATAATTGGAGATCTAATGCTATATTGCGAATATTAAACCTTAGGCTTGTCCAAAAGTTAAGACTTAGTAGTATACTATAAGCTCTAACACTTAGGCTGCCCTAAAGATTTAAATTTAATACTGCGCTATAAGCTTTAATATCCGGATTGCTCTAAGGGCTAAGACCTAATACTGCGCTATAAGCTCTAATATCCGGCGTTTTAGCCGCGGCCTATTTACACTTATATTACCACTAATATTAGTAAATAAACGTCTCTATGTCTTTTTTAAGGTTATACTGCTAGCTAGTATAGTACTAGAGGGGAGGATTGGCTAAAGAGACTAGCTTAGAGTTATATTAGCACTAGCTATATAAGTAGAGGTAGTACTTTTTACTTAAGTAGAGCGGCGGTAAGTGCTAGATTTACCTCTAGTTAATTCTACCCGCTAGAAGGAAGCTAACTCTATAGTTATTAATATATTAGCCTATAAGTCTACGCGTTAGGATAAGCTTCCTAACCATACTAGTAAGCCACTAGGTAAAGCATACGGTTATTAAGTACTAGTATACGGTTAGTTAGATAAACTATTTAAAAGCCACTATAAGTGACGAGCCTGGGTTAATAGATAAGCTATTAAACTACTACACTAACCCTATAGATATCCGTCCACACCTGCTATATAAGCTAATTCCCTTCTAGTATCCTACTACTAAGTTACTATAGAGGGTGCCGTAATGCGGTAGTTTGCCATCGCCGTTAACACTAGATTACTATAGATTGCTGCTAATAATAGACTATTGCCAGTAGGATCATTAATAAGGCTATATTAATTTGTAATAACCGCACGCGAAGATCGCTACGGAGATTAAACACTACGCTATAAACTAGCGCCACCTATATTTAAGCCAATGATACTATTAGACCTCTACTACGGAGCTTAAGGGCTACACTATAGACTAACACCTAGGTTGTTCTAAGATATAAACTAAGGTAGCAGAGAATTGTAAAAATTATATAAAGCTATATTAAAAAGCTGTTGGGAATAATAAAGGCGCTGTGGGGAGTTATTAGGATACTAAAGGTTAAGTTAAGGGTTCTGTAGATATACACTAGACGATTTTTAAGTAGGTAGCTATATATCTAGAGTATACGGATATTAAACATCTAGCTGTTAAGATGACTGTAATAGAGTGGTATATATAGTCTAGGACCAGTTCGCCTATAAGTCTTAGGTTAATATAAGCTAAGTTCTTTAAGACTTAGTTATATCCGTTTATAAGCTAGATACTAATAATAGCTATAAGGGCGGTAATACTTTAGTTTACAACGGTTAATTAAGGCCAGCACTCTTTATAGTTAATGCACTAATAGGTCCCCATTGACCCACTAATAGTAAAGACGTCTGTGACGAGCTTCTAGATACGGCAACACGTCTACTAAATTGCGACGCAGCCTATAAGACGCTAGTACTAAAATATCGCGTTCCTTCCTTACAAATAAAGCGGATAAGCGCGTCCACTTTATCTCCTAGGAAGCTATAATCCCATTTAGGCAATATCCGCTTAAGGCCCTTATAAGTTAGTGGAGGTTAGATATAGAGTATACGGATTTAATTGTTGGATATAATATAACTGGAAATTAGACTCTAAACTGCATCCTAGTATATTATATTAAGCCATCCTTTAATCTACTTCTTAACACTTATAAATAGATCCTTTAAGTACTTACTCTTCGCAATATTCCTAATATATAGTGCGATAATATCATACTCCTTATAAGCCTGCAATAAATTATCACAATTAAAGTAATAGCGTAGACCTCTAGATAACGGACTTATCTCCTTATATGGCTTAAGTAGAATATTATATAGACATCTAGTAGCTTTATTTACGAGCTCGTATAATATATCTGGAAGTACCACCCGTTTCTCTGTATTAGTCTTTACCCTCTTTTATTTTTCTATATACTTAATCGGCAGGGCTAATAATGTTATATTCTTATTAAGTATTTAATCCTCCTCCTCTTAAGTAGATACCTACGAGATAATATTACTATTAATTATAACAAATAAAGCCAGATTGCTGGCGAAATCCGCTACCCTATCCTCCTATACCGCCATCCTAGTAGTAATTGTTACGGCACTAGCAGAACTTGGCAGAACTACGCACCGGCAAGTTACCACAGATTGCCGCATATTGCGGTCACGTGACGCGAAGATCGTATATAGCTTCGAGCGGCGCTCCCCTTCTTCTCCTTTCCTTTCTTTAGCTTTAGATTCTCGTTTATAGACAATCNAATNGTANAGGCTTNCGCGACCNTTTTGCCGTNCTTATGTCTNNATTAACTAAGTCGCTAACATTATCTAAAGCTTACTCTACTCTTTCTTCCTAAGAAGGAACTTAAATATATCTATAAGAACACAGAATAGGACCCTAAGGATATTATTAGGACCATAAGGACAGGACCTAAAAAAAAAGAATAGAATCCTAAGGAAAGGACCTATAAGATATATACAGACTAGAACCCCTAAAGAAATTACCTAGAATTACCTAATACCCCTACTACTATACCACGAACCACAGTAGTAGGTAAAGCAGCTGCAGGACCCTTAAATACTTTAGATAAAGAAATAATTAACGTTTTAACCCCCTAGGCGGAGCTTACGGCTGCCAATACCGAAATTAAACAATTGCGAGAGCTGCTTAAAGCTAGAGATACCCCTATATCTAATAATAAGTCATTATTAAACAATTAAAGACTTACTATAGTCCTTTAGGCCCTATCCTAGCGCCTTAGTAGATCTACTAAGGCCTATATAGCACCGAAGCGGTTAGTAAAGGTCGCGGACCCCCTACTACTTATAGACGGAACCAACCCTATATTTAATAATTAGAAGCTTTAATTACGGGATAAGCTTAAAGTTAATACAGACTACTTCCCTAACGCCTAAGCCAGAATGGCCTATATCTTTAGCTATACTAGCGAAGACGCCTAGACGTATTTACGCTCGCGATACACTAAAGACTTAGCAGACCCCTTTATCTCTAAAGAAGAAATGATTAAATACTTATCTTCTATTTATAAAGACCCTTTTAAAGTATAAAACGCCTACCTAGGCTATAAAAGCCTAAATATAAAAACAACGGAGACCTTTTCGGCCTTTTAAACCCGCTTTTTATACCTGGCCGGATAGGCCTAGATTCCCTAAAAAGACCTACTACTAGACCTTTTTAATAAGCTTACCCTAGACCTATAGTGGGCCGTATTACTAGCTTATACTACGGCATAGACGTTAAAGGAACTTATAGACTATTGCCTAGCTATTAACTAAGGCCTCTATTAAATTAAGGCACGCGCTAACCGGCTAAAAACTAGAAACCTTATAAATTAGGCCGTAAGTACTATAAGTACGGCCCGTAGTGCCCTAGCATAATTAGTAACTCCTATAGCTAACCTAGTAGCTAGCCGCGCAGCTACCCCTACTATAGGCCTAGTGTATACCTAGCCTATATATAGTGACCCCTATATATAGGCCCTTAGCGATTAAGGAGCTTACTTCTTATACGGTTAAATAGGCTACCTTATAAGGAACTGCCTAATAAAGGCAAAGATAAATAAGGTCCTGTTAATTTAGGAGGATAGTATAGAGCCAGAAAAAGAGGAACCCTAGAGGAAGACTCCTCTCTAGGGTTAAAAGGGATTAATATATTATATATTAATCTAGGTTAGCTAGTTAGTAGAAGAAGCTGCACTATTCCTTATACTTTATTTCGCAATAGATATTAAGTTTTAACCTTTACTTTAGCTAACTTAGGAGTAAATGCCTTTACCTTAATTAATATAAAGTGCGCTGTAAAACTGGCTAACTTTTTAAATATACCCTTTAAAGAACTGCCTAAACTAATCCCTATTTACGGTTATAACGGACGGATAGGGCTACCTATTATAACTATCTTATAGATTTACCTCCGCGTTAATAGATAAAGGTAGTATAATATCCCCTTTCTTATTACGGACTTAGGAAGCCACAATATAATCTTAAAAAGAAAATAGTTAGCCTATTTAGGCTTACAGCTTAAAGTACGGAGTAGACGGCTTATCTAGCCCAAAACTTTACCCCTAACCCCTTCCTTTATAAAAGAAATTAGTATTATAATAGAAAATCTTATACGGCCCTAGATTAATACCATTTACTAGGCTGATGCTATGCGCAGAGACTAGGCCTTTAAAAAGGACATATAGCTTAACCCGCAACGGATCCGTATACTACGCCGCCCTTAGACTACCTATATTACGCTACCCGCACTAAAGACCTAGGAAGTTAGTAATAACCTAGCTAAGTTCCCTATAGAGAACCCTATAAAGCTATAAAGGAAAGCTAGAGATATTAGACGCCACACTAAACTAATAGATAGAAAGGATAACTTATGGAAAATAGAACGTAAGCTAAGGAAGACTATAAACCCTATACTGTAAACTACGGCCTAATAGACGCTAAAGAAACCTACGGACCTCCTACTAGTTAATATCTACTATATTAGCGCTGTAGGATTCTACTAGAACCTGGTTTAGCCTAATACTATTACCTTTATAACTAGCCTATACGAAATTAACCAAATAATTAAGGAAAAGGAAAGTAAGCTTAGCGGATAGAAAAGTAGGCTTACGGATAAAGAACTAGTGAAGTAAAAACTGCCCGATTAATACCGGAAATTTAAGGATATATTCTCTAAGGCAGCGTCTAATATACTTTTACCTTACTAACCGTATAACTATAAGATCGAGATTAAGTAAGATAAGGGAAGTACCCTTAGCTTTAGCCCTCTCTACCTATAGTCTATTGCCGAATTATAGGCTATAAAGTAGTACCTTATTAATAACCTAAATAAGGGCTTTATTAAGCCTAGCTAAGCCCCTTTTAACTTACCTATTCTCTTTATTAAAAAGCTAAATAGAAGACTGCGCTTCTGCATTAACTACTATAAGCTAAATAATATAACCCGCAAGGACCGCTACCTATTACCCTTACTTAATAAGACTCTTACCTAAATAAGTAGAGCTAAGGTTTTTATAAAGCTTAATATCCGCTAGGCCTTTTACTAAATTAGGATAAACCCTAGGTCTAAGGATCTTATTATATTCCGGACCTATTACAGAACGTATAAATATAAGGTACTTCCTTTTAGACTAACCAACGGACTAGCTACGTACTAGCAGTATATAAATAATATACTCTTTAACTACCTTAACAACTTCTATACGGCCTATCTAGATAATATTATAATTTACTTAGAGAACAAACTAGAATACGAGGAGTATATCTATAAAGTCCTATAACGGCTCCGCGAAGCTAGCCTCTAGGCTAATATTAAGAAGTTAGAATTTAGTGTTAAGCGTATAAAGTACCTAGGTTTTATTATTAGCACGGACGGAATTAAGGCCGACCTAGAGAAAATAACCGTAATTAACTAGTAGACGCCCCTACGGACTGTAAAGGGGGTGTAATTGTTTTTAGGTTTCTGTAACTTCTACTAACGCTTTATTAAAAACTATAGTAGGATTGCCTAGCCTCTTAACCGCCTTACTAGGAAAGACTAGCCCTTTTACTTTAACGCTATATATATACAGGCCTTTAATAAGCTTAAAAAACGGCTAGTATTGGCCCCCCTACTTGCCTACTTTAACTTAGAATGGCCCTTAATGCTAGAAACTAATGCCTTAGATGGCGTAATAGCTAGTGTTTTTTCCTAGAAGTAACCGGATGGAGAATAGTACCCTATTATATACTATTTAAAGACTATAATAAATGCTAAACTAAACTACTATATCTATGATAAAGAAATGCTGGCTATTATCTCTAGCTTTTAGCACTGGCGTATACAGCTAGAGGGGACCCCTAAACCTATTAAAGTAGTATTAGATTATAAGGCCCTAGAATACTTTATAATAATTAAGGCCCTTATAGCCTAGTAGGCACGCTAGGCGGATATCCTATCTTAGTTTAACTTCTTAATTATATATAGACTAGGCGCTATAAACCGTGCGGATACTTTTACTAGGCGTAAATAAGACCTAGGTGACTATACGGCTATAAAGATCTTATTATAGACCTAGACGCTACTATAACTAGAGTACCTTAACCCCTAAATATAGGCAAAACTAAGTACAGACTCCTTAGGCGCTAAGATATATCCTATTAACCCTTTAGAACTTAACTTAATTAATAAATTACTACAGATAAACTATACGGCCCTTTCTCTACAGGAGTACTATAAAAAGGCAAAGAACGTTACTAGCCTATAGTCCCTTAAAAATAAATTACTTAAGTATTAGGAATAGCTGGTAGTGGTAGAGGAATAGAACTTATGGACTTAGCTTATTACTAAAGTATATACCTAGGTTTTTACGGCCTACCCTAGAAAGAATAAGACCTATAGGATTATTGGCGACCGCTATTACTGGCCTAGAATAGTTATAGATATCGACCGCTATATATGGAACTATAACAACTGCCGTAGGTCTATAATCCCACAAGATAAGACCCTAGGACTATTAAAACCCCTCCTAATACCCGACCGCCCTTAGTAATATGTCTCTATAGACTTCTATAAGCTACCTTTAGACCGTAACAGATATAATATAGTTATAATCTTAGTTAACCGCTTTAGTAAGCGCCCGTTCTTAATTCCCTATTATAAAAATATTAATACTAAAGAGGCAGCCCGATTGTATATCTACTATATCTACTAAATTTACGGACTACTAGATACTATTATATCTAACTATAGGCCGTAGTTTATATTAGCCTTTTAGAATAAGTTTACCTAGATTTTAGGCATTAAGCTAAAGCTTTTTACGGCATATTACCCCTAGACAGACGGTTAAACGGAGATTATAAATTAATACTTAGACTAGAGACTCCGGCCTTTTATTAACTACTTCTAGGATAACTGGGCTAAACTATTACCCTTAATAGACTACGCCCAAGCGACCCTACCCCATAACTCTACCGGATTTGCCCCTATTTAACTAGAAATAGGTTACTTACCCTATATAAGCTTTAACTAAGAAAGACTAGAAGGGCCCTAGACTATACACGAAAAACTATCTTATAAGGAAGCCTAGCAGTACGCTAAGCGCTTAGAAGAAGTTTAGAAAGTAGCCTATATAAACCTAGAAAAGGCCTAGAAATTAATAAAATAGCAGGTAAATAAGTATAGGCGCGAGCCTGACTTTACTATAGGCGATATGGTCTAGGTTATAATAAAGAACTAAAAGACAGAACGGCCTAGCTGTAAGCTAGACTATAAGATAGTAGGACTATATAAGATTCTTAATAAAATAGGCAACTTGTATAAGGTTAAGCTCCTAGACTTAATTAAAGTCTACCCTATCTTCTTACCGGATAAGCTATAGAAAGCTATAAATAAACTACTGCCCGGATAAAAGAATAAACCTCCCCTACTAATTTAAGTTAACAATAATAATAAATGGGAAATTAAAGAAATACTGGCCTATAAACTTGTAAAGGGAACGTTAAAGTATTATATTAGTTAGAAAGGATATAACCTAAACCCTACTTAGTACCCTATATAGAACTTTATAGGTAGCCCCTATAAGCTTTAGGAGTTCTATAGCTATTACCCTAATAAACCCAGACCGCTAAAGTACCTAGATAAGTAGATAGAATACTAGTATAACAAAAACGATAAGCTACTAGAAGAATATAAGGATAAAAATACCCTAGAAATTTCTTAGTTATATAAGGTGTTAAGATATCCAGGAACTTTAACCGGCGGTTAAAGTTATCTAATTAGTTAGATTCTCTTACTAAGACTTTTAGCGGCAAAGCCTAAGAGCAGGCTTTTTTAGAGGGGG
The DNA here is from genome assembly GCF_001692895.1 of Cenococcum geophilum 1.58. Classification (NCBI taxonomy): domain Eukaryota; kingdom Fungi; phylum Ascomycota; class Dothideomycetes; order Gloniales; family Gloniaceae; genus Cenococcum; species Cenococcum geophilum. The sequence goes on along the minus strand of NW_027137581.1, from coordinate 1,833,737 downwards.
AGGTAATATTACAGTACTGGCAGAACTTAGCAGAACTACGCACCGGCAAGTTGCCACAGATTGCCGTATATTGCGGTCACGTGACGCGAAGATCGTATATAGCTTCGAGCGGCGCTCCCCTTCTTCTCCTTTCCTTTCTTTAGCTTTAGATTCTCGTTTATAAACAATCCAATTATATAGGCTTACGCGACCCTTTTGCCGTACTTATATCTTAATTAACTAAGTCACTAATAGTAATAAAGTTACGGCCGAGTCGGGTAGATAGAGGGGCTGTAGATTTTTAAGACTTTCGCTTTAGTAGTATAATATCTATAAAAGCGCCCTTATACCAGTCTTTAATAAGGATAATTATATATTCGGTAATACTATCGCGTCAGGCAGCCCGTCTAAATCGCTATAGTATTATATTTAGGCTTTTATTAGGATAATAACCGTATATAATAGAATGGACAATATCTAGAATATCCGCACTATAGGCTAGGGCGTCCGATATAATAAGAATGCGGGTAGGTAAGTCTTCTGTATAGAAATTTTAATACTCTCTGCTCTTATTATATTTAGATAATGTCGCATAATAACTCTATACTGCTATTTTAGCCTACTTTATAGTATAGCCCTTAATTATAAGCTATAAATGGATTATATTTAGACACTTACAGATATAATTTTTAGTATAAAGAAAGATAATCGTCTTAGGAATTAATTTGGGGCTTAGAACCTTTTATCCCTTTAGTTATATAGTACCTCCTACCAGATTTTAGATCTACCCAACTAGTTAATAAATAGAGGTAGCGGGTATTTAACTAAAAGATGCGGATATCCTACTAGGCGCTGCGGGCGTTTGGCTAAATAATATAGATATTTTACTAGACCCTACGGATATCTGGCCAAGGGTTGCGGATATATAATCCTCCTCTACTACTGCCTCCTTAAATACCTCTTTAATAACAAAGAATAGTGCCTTATAATTATTCTTATCCCTCCTTTTAATATAGCCCCTAATAATAGATAGGTCAGGCCAATTAATATTTATTTATTTAAGATCCGTTATACTCTAATAAAACCCCACTAGCTTTATTACCTTCGCATATATCTCCTTATTAAGTGTTATAGTATATGCAAACCATAACACTATTAGACTAAGCAGTGATTAGACCTTAAAGAGCTGTGCGTAATAGGGCCGGAAGCTCTTACCCTAGTTAGCAACTAGATAATACTTATTAATTATAACTAAGAAAATATATAAGCGAAAAGCAGGCTAAGTAAGGATATAGTAGAACCGTTTACTTAATAGTAACTCTGGCGATACTAGAATATATGTAAACTAACCCACCTTAATATATTTTAGGATATCCGTATACGCTTTTATCACCTCCGCATATATAAATACGGGATTTACTCCTAGAATGGCCTATATCTTTAACAGCTGCTCCTCTCTAATTGCGTTTAAAGGTAATATAATAATAGTAACAGAAGCTCGAATTAGTAATAGAATCGCCTATATTATTATACTCTTACCCTATAATGTCTTTACCACTAGGAACAAGTCCCTCCGCCTATATATTACCCGTCTTAATACCTTAATTTAACTAGGTCATCCGCTATACGGATATAGAAGCTTAATAGCTCTATCTATTAAGCTTAACTATTTATCTTTACTTGCCTCCTGTAAGGCCAGAAGCCTATCTTATATATCCTATAACTGCCTCTCTACTAGGGATATAAGATCTTCCTATAAACGATTATCTAGCTCCTATAAGCTCTACGAGACCTCCTAGCGTTCTTATTTAACTATAGTCTTCCAACCCTAACAGCTAGTGCTTTTCTTCTAAGCTATAGTGGGTTTTCTATGCGGATATAACGCCTAGTAGTAGTGGAGGCACTCTAGGCTAAGGGAGGATGTTTTTAAAAAAGGACCTAACTATAGCACCTACTAAGTGTTACAATGGCTTTAAGTAGTAGATGTCTATATATCTATATAGTTTTATCTATATTAGCAGACTATTCAATAAGATACAATATATGCTTATGCTTTTAACAACGCGTTTTTTAACTTTAATAAAATTAATATTAAGACTAAGTAATAGCCGTATTATAAAATTCGTACCATTTAGAAGCCCTAGTTCTTAAAAATATTGTATTAACTTTTGGTAATAATAACGCGTTATATGAATGAATGAATTAGATATCCGCAATATCCGTTTTGCGGATTTTGCTTATGCTTTTAACAAAACTCGCCAAAGCCTCTCAGACGTGATTTTGCAATTCGGAAGACGGCGTAGGTTATTCCGATGCTAGCTAAAAAATCGCGTCTGAGCTCGCTGAGGTAAGTCCGCATGCAATCTATATAGACATCAACCGCATCTACTGCATCACGAATCAATCAATATTCATCGTCTGCGTCATCTCTATCATCAATAAGACCCTCAAGATAGCTCCGCTGTGACCCCATGACCTTGTAATTCCAACAGGTTATGAGCCCGGGTAGCAACACCTCTCCTGACTCGAAAATCGACCCCCAAAATGACCTCCTCTACCTCAACCTCAACGACACCTACGTACGATCACAAGGCCGGTAAAATCGTCATTTTCAATGGAGACAACTTTGCAGACTGGGAGCGTACCTGCGAGGCAGCCCTAATTATGGCAGAAGGATGGGATTTCGTCACTGGTACAGAAGACCCAGCTCGAGTTAATTTAGCTGATGGGAGAAGAAGACGAGGGGAAGCAAATAAGATTATCTACAATTCGATAGGAGACAACCGTCAGGAAGAGATGCGTGCGATAATGAAGGCGTACGATATTTAGGGAATATGGGAAGGAATGAAGAAGTTCAATAAGGCTAATGACGAGGTCTACATCTCTAGACTTCGCAGGGAGTTCTATAGCACTATATTTGACCCTACGAAGATGCGAATTATTGAGTTCCTTTATATACTAAATCGATTTAAGATTAATCTAGCCTTAACATCTTAAGCACTTACTAACAACGATATTAAAGAGCAACTCCTCCTAGCCCTACCAAGCGATGTTACGTGGCAGAATGCGAAGACCTGGTGTCTACGAGACAAACGAGACCTCAAGAGTTGCATTACCCTTCTTCAGGAGTATAAGACTGCTCGCCCTATATAGGTACAAAATGCAGTACTTGTACAAGAAAGGAAAGACGAACCTAGGGGGAGAAGGGGAAACCGAGGTCGAATAAGGAGCAGAGGCCGTGCTAGTAGATTCGATTATTCCTCATCACGTCATAGCTCGTCGTCTCGAGTAAGCAAGAGCTATAGCTATAGCAAGGAGCCAAGGCCACCAGAGAAAGACAAGTGCAGAGTATACTATTAGGAAGGCCACTACCAGGAAAACTGTCCCCTCCTTAAACAATTCCGCTTTAATAACGCTAAGAAGAAAGATTAAGGTGCTTTTAAGGCAGAGGAAGTAGGGAATATAGCAATAGCTAAGGAAGAATTCGACAGCGATTTAATCTACCCCTGACCCTAAACGTGCTATACTTATAACGAGTATAGGCTCCCTTATAGAGCACGTTAGGTGTATACTATAAGCTAAGCTACGAGACATGGTAACCGAGTAGGCCGCTTAGATTAAGTGGGAAGCCTAGGTTAAAATTAAGCGGGACGCTTAAATTAAGGTCAAGCGGGACGCTTAAATTAAGCTGCGACCCAACCTATACCTCCCCCTACTACCTTAAACGCCGACAGAGACTCTAGTTATGAGAACTACAAGTAGGCAAGACAGTAACTAAGTGGGCCGCTTAAGTTAAGTGGGAAGCCTAGGTTAAGACTAAGTGCCGACAAAGACTTTAGTAGCGGGAACTATAAGTAGGCTAGATAGTGACCGAGTGGGCCGCTTAAATTGAGTGGGAAGCCCAGGTTAAGACTAAGTAGGCCGCTTAAGTTAAGTAGGAAGCCCAGGTCAAGATTAAGTGGGACACTTAAATCTTTAAGGTAATGCTAAGGGTGGGACGCCTATATAAGAGAATGCATACCTATACTATTATAAGGGGGAGAGTACTAGAAGGAAGGTTGTTACTCCCGAGTAAGCTAGTTCTAAAGTATAAGTATAACGCTAAGGGAGAAGTAATTCGCAAGAAGGCAAGACTGTACATCTGGGGAGATAAGCAGACCCCCAATATCGACTATTTTAAGACATTTGCGTCAGTTATATAATACGACACCTTTAGGTTCTTAATGGCAAAGGTAGCAGTAGAAGACCTTAAGCTTAACCATATTAACGTTAAAACTGCATTTTTAAACCCGCCGTTATAAGAATAGATCTATATATAGATTCCTAACCTATTAAAAGACTTTAAACCTAACCTTAAGGGGGTAAGAGACGTCTACTTAAAGCTAAATAAGTTATTGTACGGCCTAAAGCAGGCACTAAGAGAATGGTTTTAGATAGTTAAGAAGTTCTTTAATAGTATAGGTTTAAAATCAGCTGAAGCTAACCCTAATCTCTTTATTATAACAGAACCTTATAGCAAGAACTACGGTGGGCTCGTTATTAGGCTAGGTGTGTAGGAAATGCAAGTATAAAAGTCAACAACGTAATAATAACTGGTGGAGTGGTTGCCTAATAGATTAACTCTAATTATATTCTAAGAATTACTATAAGGAAGGAACTATCTAGGTAGGGACTAAGGGTCCTTAAATACACAACCGTACTCCTATAAAATCCTTCTTATATATAATATACGTCTTATACATAAGGTACGTAAGTTCCTCTTATTCCTCTCGTTTAATACGTAGCACATTATATAACCTCGGTTACCATTCCTTATTATATAGTTCTATCGGCTCCATTCCGGACTATACCTAAATTAACTAACTAGCTTCTTCCGTCTCTTCTCTAAGTAGTTATAATACTGTATTTAAAGCGTCCGTAACACTATTTCCCTCCTCTTTATCTTTATCCTTAAAGATTCAAAATATCTTTAAGTTGTTTACTAGAGGTATAATATTTATTTAATTAATTTAGTTAATATTATTGCTTATTATACCTAAAGCAATTTCTTCTTTACACGCCCAACGTTATGCTCGCACTGTCGCTACAATATTGTCTCTTGGTAAGATTATACCGTCTCTATATTCTTGTTATTTAAAAGAGGGGTTAGTTTATGTTATATTAGCGAACCCATCTTCACAATAACTATCTTCTTATTTGGAGTGTACTAAAGCAAATATTTATTCGTCCTGTAACGTTTACTCTACTTCTAATACTAAATATACGCGACCTATTACTCTTAATAGTTATCTAGTTCCCTAATTAATTTATCTTAGGGTCTTATATTTAATTTACTACTATAAAGCTTAATAGTAAACTGTTGTAAGCCCTTACTAAGTTAGAATATTCCCGTAACGCGGAATAGAAGGCCCTAGATACTCGGATTGCGGCATTTACTTATCTGCTTTATCTTAAGAAGGTTCGTAAAAAGGTTTATTTTAAGAAGTAGAAACTTATAAAATAAGGTTTATAGGAACTAGGCAATAAAAGAATAAATTTTCCTCTAATAGAGAAGGAAATAGATCTAAGTAGTTCAGCAACTGCTCTTCTTAGGTCCCCCTTAGGTGACTCGTTCTTTAGCGATCCTTTTTTATTAATACTGCCTAACCTAATCTCTTCCGATACTTCTATACCTTTCCTATAGCGTTCTTTAAATTTTCTAGTAGCTCCTAAGTAGTCTTAGTATAGCCTATCCACTTAACCTTATACTATATTTCGTCGTTAATGTCCTTATAATTAACGATCTTTAAAACTTACTATTTATCTTCTTCTTATCCTCTATACGTGTCTGCTTTATAGACCAGTGGCTTAATATTCCTATATACTAGCTCTAGTATTGCGATATGCTATATAGGGTAGATCTTTATTTTAGCTAGTAGGTTTAACTTAAATATAACTAGTGAAATTCTCTATATAATTTTAAAAGGTCCTAGTCTAACATAGTCTAATTTCTTACTTAGTCGTTAACTCTTGAAATTTTTATATAGTAACTACACTTTATCTCCCTCCTTAAGATCTAGTCCCTTAGATCTCTTAGCATTATAGTACTTTTTTATTTTCTCTTATACTTTCTTTGCTAATTCTATAAGGTCTATATAAAGATTTATTAACATCTTCATTCTCTTTTTAGCTGTACTACTCGTTTTCTTTACTTGCCGTAGTAACAACGATATTTTTAGCTCGTATCCGTAATTTACCTTAAATAGTAATGTGCCTGTTCCTTCTTAAGGTATTATATTATATGCGAACTATATAACTAGTAATAGTAATACCCAATTATTCTATATATAATTAATATAATATCTTAGATACTGCTCTAGTGTCTAATTTAATCTTTCTATTTAACCGTCTGTCTACAGATAATATACGGTAAAAGTTGCTGCTTAAACTCCTTGCTCTGCTAAAAATACTTCCTAGAATACTGCTACGAATCTTAAATCTCTATCTAATATAATTTTACTTAGTGCTCTATGTCTTATAAATACTTCTTTAACGTAGATTCTAGCGACATCTTCCGCTGAGATTTCTTCTATATATGCTATAAAGTATCCCTACTTTATAAGCTTATCTACTATTACTAAGATCGCGTTATAATCTTATCTAGTAATAGGATCTTTTAATTTTAGCAACTTAATAATAAAGTCCTATAATATAACCTCCTATGGTCTCTCTAGTATTTTAATAGGTTGTAGCCCTCTATATAGCTTATGCCTTATCAGTTTATTTCTTTAGTAATCTAGATATTCCTTTATAACCTTTCTGGCTATCCTCTAGATTCCATTAATAATATACTCCTTTTAAAGTCTTAACACTAAGCCTATAGCTCCATTATGTCCTTAGGTTAATCCCTTATAGAAGTCCTCTATAAACTGCTCTACTATGCTTTTTAGGATATACTTTACTTCTCAATTTTCGTATATATCCGTCTATAGATCTTCTAGCTATATTTCTAGAATTCTTTATACCTAAAAGCTTTCTAGTGTTTTATAGACTTTCTCTAGTTTATTATCTTTTTAAGTTGCTGTAATTTTCGGATAATTGTACCTAATTAATCTATCTATATCTTTTCGTAATAAAGCCCCTAATGGCTTTTCCTTATTTTATAGTTTAGCTTTATAGCTTAGAGCATCTACCCTTGTATTGTCTATACCCTTAGTATACTAAATCTTAAAATAGTATTCTATAAGCATCTCTACCCATCTAACCTGTCTTTAGTTAAGTTCCTTTATTATTAGAAATCTTATTAGGTTCTTATAATCCGTCTTAACTATAAATGGTTTCTCTATACCTTATAAGAATGCTCTCTATTCCTTTAATGCTGTAACTATACCTAACAACCCCTTGTTATAAATATTATAGTTTAACTCTAGTGGTATTATCCTCCGACTATAATATGCCACTAGGTGCTATCTATTTTAATGCCTTTATATAAAGCACGCCCCTAGTATATAGTCTAATGCATCTATTTCTATAACCGTCTCTAGTCCTAGTTAATAGATCTTAAGAACTGGCTCCTAGGTAAATAACTCTTTAACTTTTTTAAAGAGTTCTCTTTACTCTTCCCCCTATGCCTATAGTTCTTCTTTCTTTATTAACCGCGTAAATAGCTTAATATCCTTTAACTACTGCGCTATAAACCTTCTGTAGTAATTATAAAACCCTAGGAACAATCTTAACTATATAACGTTCTCTAGTTCCTACTAATTTACTATAGCCTTAATCCTTTTTAGATCTATGCTAAGTTAGCCTAGTTTAATAATAAATCTAACAAAATCGGTCTTCCTAGTAAAGAACTCGCATTTCTTAATTGCTACTAGCATCTATTCTTCTTATAGTCTCTTTAAGACTTATTTAACGTGTTCCCTATATTCTTCCTTAGTTATTAAGTAGATAATAATATTATCGAGATATACCATAATAAATTCATCTAAGTGTTCCCCTAATACGTTATTAATACGCTTCTGGAACGTTGCTAGTGCGTTTATAAGCCCAAATTATATAACTAATGGTTTATATAGTCCTTTCTTTAACCTAAAGGCTGCCTTTTATTTATTACCTTTCTTAATCCTAATCTAATAGTACGCCTATCTTAGATCTATCTTTATAAAGATTTGCGCATTGCCTATCCTGTCTTAGATTTCGCTAATTAAGGGTAAAGAATACCTATCCTTCCTGGTAATACTGTTTAACTATCTATAGTTAATATACAGCCTTAGTTTACTATTCTTCTTTAGTATAAATAGTACTAGATAACCCGCTAATAACTGCGATAGTCTAATATATCCCTTTTATAGATTTTCCTAGATAAACTCTTTTAACGCTCTACCTTCTTCTTTAGTAAGCTTATAGATTGGAAAAAACTTTAGACTTATTCCTAGTTTTAACTCTATCTTATAGTCCTATACTACATATTTTAATAACTTTTTACTTTCTAGTAACTATAGTTTCTTGCCATACTTATAGTATCTCTTTAATATATAATTTAGTCCTTTTTCTATTTCTTTATAGGTTGCTCTTACTTAGTACCATACTAACTTAGCTTATTATTGCATCTTATAGCGTTAAGTATCTCTAATATTAACCTAACCTATAATCTAATCAATCCTTAGATTATATTCCTATAACTAAGGCATGCCTAATACTGCCTTGTCCTATCCTAATAGTAGGATATTAAAAGATATCTTAATTTATCTCCCTTTAATAGTTATTTAAATAGGTCCTATTTTAAGATTAATAATCCCTCCTCTATAGGTTATTAGATCTTCTAAAATTATAACTAATAGGTAAGGTTACTCCTTTTATCTATAAGGTAGCCCTATTCTCTTAACTGCTACTAGTAAGATATAGTTTTGCGTTACTCCACTATCTATTAGCACTTTAAACTGCTAATCTTACTAACTAACTTATAAATTTAGATATTATCCTTAAATTCCTTTAAGGGTCTAAGGCTTTACTACTAGCTCCCTCTGGTCCTATAGGCCTCTACTTTTCCTAACTATTGGCTACTTAATCCTAGTGTATTTAGCTCGCTCTTTAGCTAATACCTAGTTCGCTTTTTATCTTTAATATACTATAAACACGTGTTTTTTAAGCATTTTTACTACTATTGTCTATCTAAGCATTCTTCCGTAAGGAATCTTCCTAGTTAAAGTACTAAACTTCCTTTCTCTTAGACCTCTGCTAGATACCATCTATATATATATTTAGCATTCCTATACTATTGCTCGTCCGTCATCCAGTACATCCTTATAGGGTATTTCCGATTCTTTTCCTTTAGATTCTTATATATTTCGTATATATCGTCCACACACGCAATCCATAATAACGTATAGTGTGCTAGGTGCTTTAGGTTAACTCTTAGCTCGTCTTTATCCTTAAGTTTAAACCTTTATTATGCTAATCTAAACGTTATAACTTTATTTATAGGTACTAAGATACGTTTCTTACTTCTCCAATCCTCTAAATATTCCTCTAGATCCTTTAACGTTATAATTAAGGCTCCTTTAATATGCGTTATAGCCTTCTCTATAATTAGGTGGTCCTAAATAACTTTTTTATCTAACTATATATAGAAATCTTCCCACTTATTATTATACCTTTGCCTATACCACTTTTAGTATAGCTGCTAAAGTGTATACGGTTTATCCATAAGGAAGTATCTTCTTATTACTATATTATAACAGCCCTTTATATGTCGTTCCTTAAACCTAATTAGAATCCCTAGATCTTCTTTATCTTCTAGTTTAGTAAGCCACTTAGCTCTTAGTATGCCTACTCTTAGCCTATTAGTAATTCTTTATACTAGTGCTCTGTCCTTTATACGTCCTAATATGCTAAATCTCTTATCTAGTTTCTGTTCTTGCTATGCGATAATTCTTTACCTAAACTCTTTTATAGTTTCTTTTAGTTTGCGCCTTACGCTCTAATCCTTAAAGTCGTCTTACTTCTTAATCCTAGTATTAACTTTTTAATCTTTAGTCTAAACACTTCGTTTAACTAGTAAATTCTCTAGGTCTATATATTTGTCTCCTAGTCTAATTACTGTTTATACCGCAGATTCTCTAATCTATAAAGAAGCTCCTTGCCTCTTGTTTATAGGTGTCCTAATTTATACCCCAAATTCTTAACCCCTTAGGTTTTTTAATCCCGAGCTTGCTTCTAACTTAAGCTTAGCCCCTACCTTAGTCTAACTAGGCTTAACTAATGTCCTCGTCTCGTCTTAAGAGTCCTAGATCTCACTTATCTTGTCTTAAAAATCTTATACTATTGGGAATTCTTATCCCAAGCTCATTCGTATATCTTTAAACTAAGCCACTACTCTACTCTATCGGTTTTTATTCATTATAGGTCCTTAAGCTTGCCTTATCTTGTTTTAAGAATCTTAGTTATCTCTTATCTCATTTTAAGAATCTTAAATCTTACTTATCTCGTCTTAAGAATCTTGTGCCTATAGGAACTTCTATCCCAAGCTTATTCGTATGTCTTTAAACTAAGCTACTACTCTGCTCCATTAGTTATTGTCCGTTATAGGTCCTTAAGCTTGCCTTATCTTGTCTTAAGAATCTTAGTTATCTCTTATCTTATCTTAAGAATCTTAAGCCTTTGGCCTTTTGCCTTTATTAAGTGCTAAAGTAGTTTGCTATTTTATTTCTCTTACGTCTTACAAAGCGATAAACATCGTATTTAGTGGGGTTTCGATCCCTACTAATATTCCCTATTCTATAGTGGAATTATTCTCTACCTCTAGTATAACATCTTTAAGGTCTACTCGCTCCTAGTAAGCGGCCCTTATTACCTCATTGTTACGGAATGTTTTGCCTAGGTTAAATTTATTATCCTTAATATCCAATCTACGAACTAGTTTATTAGTTCCTCTATATCCTATAGGTACTAGCTCTTATAGCTAATAGCTTACGCCATACTTAGCGTCCTTATAAATTTAGTATACGTTGTTATAACAAAACGCAAAACTTCTAATTAAACATTCTTTTGTTCCTTATAGCATATTATCGTCCCTCTATACATATATATCATCTACTAGTCTTATACCCTTTACTATATAGTAACTCTACCCACTTCTATAGTCTCTAATATAATAACCCTATTTTCCGCAATTTATATAAGCTCCTTCTTTAAACCATTTCTCTTATTATAGAGTCCGCCTAAATGTCTTCTGCTATTAAGATCCCTAATTTAGCCTCTGCTCCTTAGACCTTTAATTACTTAATCCTTATCCTCTAGGTTTTTATAGTTTGCTCCATCTCTTATAGGCTTCTTTAGTACCACTTAGGTCTATTAGCTCTACGCTATACTATATTTTCTAACTTGGCTTCTATTATTATATACTCTACGCCTTATATAACTATAGAACTCTATCCTAGCCTTTCTTAGCCTATTCCCTTTAGTAGATCTAATTATTAATCTTAATCGCCTAATCTATTAGNTCNNTTAGGGTNTCCGNATCTTCNATTAGNATAATNNNNTCNTANACTTTAGCCTTAAGTCCNTNNTTNTACTNTNCNATAAGCGCCCTATTATTCCACTCTACTTATATTGCTAGTGTCTAGAACTATATTATATACTTAATTGCTAAAGTTTGTTACATAAGGTTCTAGAGTTTTCTTTTTACTATAGTTATTTCTTCTAGGTCTCTAAATATCTACATAAGTCATTCTATAAATCCTTCCCAACTTAAGAATATAAATCGCATGTCTTAGTTAGTGGTCGTCATTCTATTTGCCTATATCTCCGTAAGGTAAGGTTTAAACCACTTAAGTGCTTTTCCTAATAAGAATAGTCCTATATAGGCTATCCAATCCACAGGTATAGGTAACTTTACTCCCTCCTGTAAGACCTTAAAATATATCTATATAAGGAATCCTTTAAGCTTTAACCTCTCTCCTATAAATCTCTTAATTAATAGTAGCTTAATCTTTACTACTCCTATCCTATTAAGTCTTTCTTCTAACACTATATTATTAGCTATTAGCTAGTTAACTATTTCCTATAGCTGTCTAACCGTTATAGGTTGCTATAAGTTAGTATCTACCATACTAGTATTACCTCCTATCCTTAAAGTAGTTGCTGCCATTAATAGCGTCGTAGTAGCTACTTTTAGTAGCATATTATTTAACTTCTTATATTAATACTATAACTAGGTAGTAATTATATAACAGAACCTTATAGCAAGAACTACAGTAGGCTCGTTATTAGGCTAGGTATATAGGAAATGCAAGTATAAAAGTCAACAACGTAATAATAACTGGTGGAGTAGTTGCCTAATAGATTAACTCTAATTATATTCTAAGAATTACTATAAAGAAGGAACTATCTAGGTAGAGACTAAGGGTCCTTAAATACACAACCGTACTCCTATGAAATCCTTCTTATACATAATGTACGTCTTATACGTAAGGTACGTGAGTTCCTCTCATTCCTCTCGTTTAATACGTAGCACATCATATAACCTTAGTTACTATTCCTCGTCACATAGTTCTATCGGCTCTATTCCAAACCATGCCTAAATTAACCAACTAGCTTCTTCCGTCTCTTCTCCAAGTAGTCGTAACACCGTACTTAAAGCGTCCGTAACATTTATAGGAAATAAAGTATATATCTTGTTATTTGTTAACAATAGGGGTGGTAATAATTAGTTAGTTAGTTACATTAATTATAATTATTATATAATCATAACTAATATAATTAGAATTAAGGTCTTAATTATATTATATTAATATAATTATATAATCACCTAGGGTAAGAAGGGGAGGAAGTAGTGATAGAACTTGGGTAGTGAGCGGTAGTTTAGTTAATTTGGCGATTATTAGTAGATGTGCTGCGGTACTTCTAAAACGCGAAATAGGTACTAGAATACATATAAATAAAAGCCGTGCGCGCCCCCGTTAAGGTACCTAGCTATAGGCCCGTATTCTATTGTCCCTTATTGTTAATACTACCCTCTATTACTACTACTACCCTCTATTACTATTACCACCCTCCCTTAAACCTTACTAATGATGCCTTCCTTACCCCCTAATTGCACCCGTGTCTAAAAGCGTAAATATTAAGAAGAAGAAGACGACGCGGGTTCTAGCCTTAGTGAGTATGATTTGCGCGAGTTTGACGATATAACGCTTGCGCGTAACGATCCTTACTACTAAGTTAGTATACCAGAAGAAAAGCGTAAGAAGCCACGCGAGGATAAGGAGCTCTGGTTCTATGCCCTTGAGAAGCCTCCTAAGGGCCTGCTAGAACGAGGGAATTTAAACTAAGAACTCTTTTATTGCAAAAGATGTACCCTAAAAGCCTTTAGCAGCGCTACTTATTTTTGACGTTATTTAAAAGGCCGGTATGGAATTTACGTCGAATTAAGGCGCTTAGAAGTTGATATTAAAGCTAAAGCTATACTTAGAGCTCTATTTAAGAAATAGGCGGAGTAATAGGCTAAAGAACTAGACCTAAAGGTTATAAAGATTCTTAAAGAACTCGTCGATAAATGCGCCTTTTTTAACGCCCTCTGCTACCTTATTATTACCCGAAATCTCCCTTATCTAATTATTAAATGGCTAGAGTTTAGGGCCTTTCTATATATCTGCAACTACACGCTTACTAGTAAAGGAGGCCTTCTTTATAAATTACGCAGATTGATGCCTCTTCTTATTGGTAAGACGTTCGTTGTATATAAAGAGATGATTAAAGGAAAGCTTAAAAAGGCCTTATTAAAGCTGCACTTTACTACTAACTGCTGGACATCTCTAAATAAAACAGCCTACTAAGCTATTACTGTTTATTTTGTGGACGAATTTGGCTAGATGTTAAAGGCTATACTAGCTCTAAGAGAGTATAAGGAGGAACACGGTGGTGAGTAGTAGGTAGAGGTGCTACTTAAAGTGATTGATGAGTATAAGATTGAAGAGAGTTAAATTGGCTATATTACTGGTAAGCTTTAATTAAGCGCCTCTACCTTTACTTAATCCTCTACTAACTCTACTATATAAAGGTGATAATTACGGCAGTAATGATAAACTCTGCCGGTTTATTTAAAAACGCTTTAAAAAATGGGACGCCGTTTAGCACCGAATTTAATGTATCGGCCATATTATTAATCTTGCTGTATAAGCCTTCCTATTCTACAAAGACAAAAAAGCTGTTAAGGTTGCGATTTAGGCAGTAGAGGAACTCTAGCGTAAGGAGGAACGCCTTAATATTTATTTGGAATATGAGTATAATTAGAATAAGGCTACGCAGGCTAAATGGCGAGAGATTGGAGCGCTTGGAAAGATATATAATATTGCCGTCTGGTTAAGAAGTTTAACTGAGCGCTATTAAGCCTTCCTAAAGCTCGTAAAGAAGATGCTTAAACGCGATAACGATACTAGATGGAATTCGTGGCTTGTTATGCTGGAGTTAGCGATTAACCTTAAAAACTAAATTTGAGTCTTTATTGATAAGAATTACAAGCTTATATTAAAGAATAACCTTAATTCTAATAAATGGGAGACTATCCGCGAGATAATTAATATACTATAGCCTTTTTAAGACACGACGAAGGCTTTAGAAGGTAATAAGACAACGCTTAATAAGGTTTTTTAAAGTATGGATTTCCTTATTAACCACGTTAAAAATATGTAGGAAGAACACGCCGCCAATTAGAACCTTTTAGCGTCTCTTTTAACGATGTGGTTTGCCTTTAATAAGTACTACTAGCTAACTAATAAGACTCCTGCGTATGCTGCGGCGCTGCTCTTTAACCCTACTTATTAAAGACAGTACTTTAATGATTACTGGTAGTATCTGGAGCGGCGCTTAGAAGGGATAATTAAATGAGCAATTAATGCTGCACGAAAGCTATAGCAGAAGGAGTATAAATTTAAGCCTATTAATGGTGAGATGACGTAGCAGAAGGACCTAGATCTTATTAAGAACTTGTATCTACGCTATAAGTATATTTAGGAACTTAAACGAGCATCTTTTGATGATGAATTTGAGCGCTTTATTGATGTAAGCACTATCCTAGTATTTATAATATTGCTAATATTTGGTTTTAATTTTATAGGCAACGCCTCTGTAATTAATTGCTAATACCTCCCTTAGCTGGTGGCTCGAACCGTCTTAACGAAGCCTCTATCTACGTCTCTTACGTATGGCCATTAATATCCTCTCTATACTAGCCATATTAGCTGAGTCCGAATAAGTCTTTTTAGGCGCATGTTGTACAATCTTATGGGAGCGTTTAAGCCTTGGAGTAACGGTGGTAGAACAAACGGAGTGCTTAAAGAGCTGGATTTGGGAGGTAGTTAAATTAGGAGGCTTTACAACGGCAGATATCGCGCTTAATATGGAGGCTATTGAAAAAGGGCTTGATCAGGTATAGGATAATAATTTGGGCAATAATAAGGCAGTAGATGAGGATTTGGAGTACGAATAAACTCTAGAAAGCTATCGCCGACTTTCTAATGCGGGAATTAGGCAGGCACGCGGCATTAAGTATTTTGGTGAGACTTCCGAGGCCCCTACTACACCAAAAATCTCACTAACTTCTATATTAGGTAATTAAGGTATAATTATATAATTAATATAATCAATCAAAATCAGGGTCGGTGATTATATGATAATCAGAATCAGGTCGATGATTATAATTATTTGATTATTGCCAGGCCTGGTTAACGATATGCTGATTGTAGGAAAGCGCTAAGACCTTAATATTACGAAGATAAGAATTCTAAGAGAATGGAGATGCAAAGACCTAGGCCCTGTAGAGGTATTTATAGGCTTCCAAATTAATTGAGATCGTACAAATCGAACCCTTAAACTATATTAGATGATGTATACTAAGAAGCTACTTGAACGGCTGAAAATAGACAACTGTAATCCGGTTAAGCTACTAATACCAACAGGTACTGTTCTAAAGCCTAATATTAAAAGTCTCCTTAAGTATAACGATGCGACGGTGTACCGATAGATCATTGGCTCTACGATCTACCTGTCAAACTACACACGTCCTGATATTAGCTATGCTGTTGGTTAGCTAGCCAGGTTTATGGCAGCACTAGGAGAATTGCATTACCGCTTAAGCGAGCAGCTACTACGATATCTAAACGGCACTCTTAAAATTGGAATTACCTACTTAAATTAAAAGATCCACCTTACCTTATGCAAGCTTACGTTAACTAACTTACCTACTAGCTACAGTATCTTTACTAACGCCACGTGGGGAATAGAACACGATCGGATATTATTCTAAGGTATAGCAGTCATACGCTATGGGGGAGTCGTAATTTAGATGGCTCAAAGGCAGAAGTTAACGGCCTTAAGTTCAATGGAAGTAGAGATTATGGCAGCGTCAGAAGGAGCAAGGTCAGCAGTATGGCTTAAAAAGCTAACGAGAGATCTGGGGGAGAGAGACGACGACGACGACAACCCTTTTATCCCTACGCTCTACTATGACAATAAGGGTACGGTCAACCTTTCGTACGACACGAAACACCACCAGAAAGCTAAGCATATCGAGACTCGATACCTCTTCGTACGAAACGACATGGTCCAGCGAGATCGTCTCGAAGTGGTACATATACCAGGTAAAGATCAACCTGGAGATATGCTCACGAAACAGCTACCGATCGACCAATTTACGAAGCACTGTGTAACGCTAGGAATCGGTAACTGACGGAGACGGTAACGGACGGAGACGGAGCAAGTGACAGAGGTTTTTCGCCTACTATAGGTTTTCCCTCCGTACGTAGGCCAAATGGCGCTTGCAAGGTACTTGGGAATAGCTTCATAATTGCCTATTTAGGAAACAGACGAGCAGACGAGAAGAGCGTCGTCAGCATGGGGGAGTGTCAGAATTAAGCGAGAGGTGCTGACTAAGCTCTGGACACATTGCGAGGACGAAGTCCGCATGCAATCTATATAGACATCAACCGCATCTACTGCATCACGAATCAATCAATATTCATCGTCTGCGTCATCTCTATCATCAATAAGACCCTCAAGATAGCTCCGCTGTGACCCCATGACCTTGTAATTCCAACACCGCAGCACCTACCACTCCGCGCACGAGGTCACCCGCGCAACCATCCGCGCCTAGCGCGTCATCCTCGAAAGGCCGAGCTCTCCGCCGACGAGGCCGCGTACTCGCAGCTCGTCGACCGCGTCGACCTCGCGCTCCTCGCCCTCGCCAAGACGCTCGCCCGGCCGAAGGAGCTCCCCTTCTACGAGGTGCTCGTCTTCGACGCCAAGATCGCCGCGTGCCGCGAGGCGCTGGGCGGGTCGCCGCGCGCCGCCATCGAGCGCGCGCTCTCCCGCCCGCACGACTACCTGGCGTGCGAATGCTGCGACCGGGTGGAGGTGCAGCTAGCCGCGAGCCAGCCGACGACGGCGCTGGTGTATCAGCTATATCTGGAGAGCGGCGCGGTGGTCAATGTGCAGGACATGTGGAATTCGTTCCAGGCCGTTATGGAGGAGCAGGAAGAGAACGAGCTGCTAGCGCTGTTCTATCGCGCACTAGCGAAGCTAAAGTACCTAGGTATGATTAAGAATAGCCGCAAAAGGGCGGATGATCTGAGGAAGCTGATGTGGAAAGGGTTGTAAAGACTATATCAAACTAGACAGCTTCTACCTCATCTAGAGGCATTTGCAATACAGCCTCAGAATAGCTGGATATAAAGGCTATGGGAGAAAATCCTAGCTATCAATCTTACACTACCAAGGAGCCCATTCCCCATTGCAGCAGCCAGCCAAGAAGATGCGTGGTACGGCAGTACCCGAGAAACCCAGGAACAGACTCTCAGCCGACATCTCCCAACGACGCCACTCCTTATGTCTCCATGATGCTCTTCTCTGCCCGACTTACGTGAAACTTTGTCGCCTCCAGCGGATTATAGCTTGAGAAGTAATCGTCATACGCCAAGTCCTCGGCCGTCAAATGGTTCCCCTTCAGGTTCGCGAACCGCCGGAACAGCGTCCCGATCACCACGTACAGCTCGCAGTACGCCAGGTTCATGCCGACGCACGCGCGGCTCCCCTTGCCAAAGGGGACGAACGCCCGCTCCAGGCGCTGCGCCTCGCGCGGGTCCGCCCAGCGCTCGGGGTCGAAGGCGGTCGGGCGGGGGAAGTAGTGCTCGTCCTGGTGCAGGATCCAGGAGGACATGGAGACGATGGTGTTGGGGGGGAGGCTGTGGCCGTTGAAGGTGGCGCCACCGGCGGGGACGACGCGGGGGAGGCGGCCGGGGACGCCGAAGGAGAGGCGGAGGCCTTCTTTGATGACCATGGTCTGGGCACGGTTAGTTGCTGTGGAGAGAGGGGAGGGGGGAGACGAACGAGGTAGGGCAGTTTCTCGAGCGCGGCGTAGGTGAGGTCGGTGTTTGGGTCCGGGAAGGCTTCGCATAGCTCGGCGTGCAGGCGGCGGTAGATGGTCGGGTTTTCGACGACGCAGCGCGTCATGGTGGTCATGGCATTGCCTGTAGTGTCTGCTGCGGCGGTGATGACGGTGTAGGCTTCGTCCTCGAGGTTGTCGACCGCACCCTTGGAGAACCCTTCCTGCGGGTCCATGAGCGCGGAGAAGATGGTCGGACGGGCGTCGTCCTTGACAAGCCCAGCGTCGCGGTTTTCTTTGACTTCGAGCAGCTGCTTGTGGCAGTGGTTCTGCATGTCGCGCACCTGCCCGATTGGCTCGCTGATTAGCTTAATGATGGGCTTCGGGATGGACATGGCAAGCGACTTGAGCCAGGGCCACTGCCGGAAGATCCAGGCGGCAGGACCAATCTTGTGCACAAGGGTGAAGAACTTGAGGCCGAGGTCAGGCTCCTTGAGGAGATCGTAGCAGGCGCCGAAGGCGTAGTCAGTCACGACGTCGGTGGAGACGGCGCGCAGGCCGTGGNGCATGTCGACCTCGCCGCCTGTTTCAAGCGCTTTACTAACCAGGGCGGCGAGAAGCTCGGTCTTCTGATGCACAATGTCCTCCAGCTGGAGTACGACTTTCCGCGAGAAGAATGAATTCAGCCCGCCGCGACGCAAGCGATGAAGCTCGTTGCTAGGAGTCGTGAATGAGGAGTTTGGGTTGCCAAACGCTCCGTAGAAGGTTCCATCCTTGCTAAACTTTGTGCCAACGCGGTTGATCTTGTCATAGTTGTCCGGGTCAGAAAGGTGCACTTCGTCGGGGCCGATGCGAATGACAGGGCCGTATTGCTCATGGAGCTTTTCAATCTTGATGTAGAAGCGGCTACCACCGACGAAACAGTACCATGTTTGATAGAAGAGCGTTGCTGCTGCAAGCCTGGGGCCAGGAACTTTGGCGAGAGGGTGGAAGAAGAGGCGATGGATGACGGCGATTGCATACCACACGATCCAGGAGGCACAGAGCCAGGCGAAGAGAAGGAGAGGGCTAATGTTCGCGAACACTCCCAGCATTTTGGCGTTATACAAAAGCTATTGAGTGAATTTCTTGGATGCTGAGATAGAAGCCTTCTGTTTTAAACAGTGAGGTGAAGGAAAAGAGGGGAGCTGGCTCTGAGCATAGGAAGCACTAGCACCTTTTCGAACCACGAAAAGCCTACCGATCTCGCTTCACGCACCTGGCGAGGCTTCTTCAACGTTTTCTCATGACCTCATTTAAGGCAAATCCCCCCCCCCCAGCCGATCACCAACTCTTGTGAGACGCATATGCCGCACGACAGTGCAAGCGTAGAGCGTAGAACGAGGCATGAAGCCATCACTCACCGCCAGAACAGCCCTTATGGCGACTCGATGATCTCCATCTTGATATCAGGCGTGCTTTTCACGTGTTGTCCACAGCACCGACAGGGGCACGCATCCGTCGCGGCCATCCTGGCTTGGGGTATCCTCTCGACGTGAGCTCGGAGGGCGGCCGTGCAGAGCAAGTCCTCGCGTCGTTTCAACCGTACGCTCAGGGAATAAATGTGGTGCAAGCGCATGACAGCGCAGGGTTTAAAATGAATATTGTGCGATACAATCCAATCTAGACAAGCAAGGAGTCATCCTCTGTTTCCTTTACCGGAGTGTTGTGAAACTTAGGTATTCTTTGACTGAGCAGTCGTATATAGTAGATGTGGCCGTCCAGGGATGTGTTGCGCAAGTGTTAACAAAAGTAGTCATTCACTCCGAAATAAGGCCGTACAAGGGGTCAGACGCCGTCCCTGGTAGTACACTAGCCGAAGAATTCAGCCCAAGGGCTCGCTTATTTTGAAAACATACTAGCAGGGAGGGAGTTTGGTGGTAAATGCGTGGGTGCACATGCAGGACGGGAAGACGAGCATGACTCACTCTGGCGGCAGAGGACAAGGAGAAACCGAACTAGTTTGTGGAGAGGGTCAAGGCTTTTAAGATGGAGGATCATTGAGTAATCTGCTAGTGTCTAGACATAGCTTGATATTTTCAAAAATGCTACTTCCTTGTTTTCTGTATAAAATTTTATCATTTTTTGTCTAAATATGCTCATCTATGTGCAGTGCTTTATTCATATTCAGTATTGATTAACGATTATTGAATATTGGATATTGACGCTCAATATGCAATATCAATACGACATGTTTAATACTGAAAGTTATTGAATATTGACGATTTTTGGAGTTGAGGTAGTAAAAATAAGATATGGATGCCTCGGTAGATGGCTCTGGCCCCTAAGTGATACGTGCGTATTTTAGGTAAACCCATATAAAGTTAAAATACACAAGCATTGAACGTGATTTTACAGAATATCGTATACCATATTGTTAGTTTTTACGCGCCCTATATACACTTAGTCTTTGGCCGCCTTATCTTATTGATATATTATCTATTCTATCTATGTTGGAAGAGGCTGAGCGAGTGTTTTTAGGCGCACGGCGAACGGTCTCATGGGACCGTATTTACTCAGAAGTACGAATATTGAGCGTACGGAGTGCTTGAAGAGTTGGTTGCTCAGTAATATTGCGGCTTCAGGGGGCTTGTGGCGACGAGCGTAGTAGAAGAAGCTCTTGACGTCTTGGCAAATTAAGAAGAACTTAAGGAGCCACTACCAACTACACCAAGCCAAGGATCGTGAAGTTGACGATAGTGGTAAGAGTAGAGGTGAGAGGGCTGCTGTATTCTGGAGCTCTACCAAGGCCTAGAGCCATACGGAGCTTGACTACAACTACATCACTTTCAGTAAACTTCCAATACTAAATTCGGCTTCAATACCAATTCCAATACGGCCTTATATTGATATTGAATACTGATAAATGGCCTGTCTATGCCTATCTACCATCGATTGACTTTTTTTGCGCCCTTAACCCTTTCCCTCCGCCCTCTGCTGCTGCCTCCTTAAAGACCACCACACAAACGCCTGACACCCCGCCCCCGCCATCATGCAGCTCCCAATCAGCACCTGCATTTTCCAAAACTCCCCCGTCGCCAGGTCAATCAGCTTGCTACTCACCGGTGCCCCCAGTACCACTCCTAATGCCGCTGCGGCTGACGCCATCCCCATCCGCGTCCCCACGAGCTCCTTGGACGGACACAGCAGTGGGATGATGGCCGGGTAAAACACCGCCAGCGGCGCCATGAACAAGCCCAGCAGCACGATCCACGCCTCGAAGCCCGGCAGCGAGACCACGGCCGTCCAGGCATAGAGCAGGACGCCCGAGATGAAGGCGAAGCCGAACATTCCACCAGCGACTCCAGCGCGCGGAATGATGAAGACGGCGAGGAGGCGGCCCGGGACGGTGGCGGCGTTGGTGATGACGAGGAGGTAGAAGGACCACGCTGGGGTAGCGCCAAGGCGGAACTCGGCGAAAGTAGGAATGAAGAAGAAAGGGACCCAGTACGCGATCCACATAAAGAAGAGGGCGAGGCAAAAGACACCGAACGCCGGCTCCATCAGCGCGCGGGGCTCGAATAGGGCGCGTGGGGGGCCAGTCTTGTTCTTGACTGGGGTCGCGGCGTGGGGGAGGATGATGGCAAGGGCGACGGCGAGCTCGGCGAAGGTGAGAAAACCGAGGATGCGGGTGGCCCAGGCGAAGCCGACGGTAGGCAGCAGGCGCACGAAGACAATGGGGTAGAGGATGCCGCCGACGGCGGTACCGGAGGTGGCGAAGCAGACGGCCAGGGCGCGCCGCTTGGTGAAGGTCATAGCGACGAGGGCGATGCTCGGGGTGTAGAGGATGCCGGAGCCGATACCGACGCACCAGCCTTGGGCCAGCATGATCTGCCAGTAAGTGGTGCAGAGCGAGAGCATCATGACACCAAAGACGGTGAGAAAGGTGCCGACGTAGAGCAGCGAGCGGATGTGCCCGCGATCGTAGATGGGCCCCGTGATCACGCCGCCCATGATCAGGAGGACGCCCTCGATAGTCCCTACCCAGGCAATGGTGTCTGTAGAGACATCTGGGAGGGTGCGCTCGTAGTAAGACTGGTAGAAGCCGTAGGTGCTGAGCAGGCCCCACGTTGCGGCGTAGACGAGGAAGGCGCCGAGGGCTTGCATCCAGGCGCCGAAGCCCTCGCTTGGGTGCTGAGCATCCAGCTGCTGGGCCATAGTGGAGTTCGAGGCCGCTGGTGGCTGGTCCCTCAATCCATTAGCCTTGTCTTCGACGTTGGACATGATGGTAATGGAATGCGTTTCAATAGAGAGGATAGAATAGCAAGATCTAGGGGTTACTGGCGTAGCTGAGGCGATGGTATGAAAGATAAATGACCGGCAATGAATGTGGCGGCCTATGCAACTGGTGGAGAGGCCACAATGATATTGTTTATGCCACGCAGTCCATCTCAGCGAAACTCGCGCTATAGTCACAGTTTTAGATTCCCCACGGACGCCAGCACTCGTTACAGTCATGTAATGAACGCGCGCGTACAAGTACCACGAACGGGTCGGACGCCCTCCCTGCTAGTATGCCAGCAGAATAATACAGCCCAACCATTTTGCAAGGGCTCACTTACAGTGCCAAGACATTGGTCTGTGCACACGCGAGCCAATACCACACAATCGCAAGATTTGTCACCAAATTCAATCAGTTACTACATTACAATGCAACGCTCGTTTGGCACGGAAATTAGTGGAAATTGAAGGTCTGGAGTAGAGCTTTTAGATATACAAAGAGCTGGAATCCTTAGCGCAGTAGAAGCAGGAGGAGAAGCGGACAGGATCCGGGCAGTAACTCTTGGCAGTAACTTTACCCGAATCTCTTGCCAAGCCTCGTTCTACCAGTGTAAAATCAATGGCTTGGAGCTTGTTTTTAGTGTTGTAGATCTAGATTTTAGAGCCGTAGATCAACCGATTGGCGTAGAGCCGTTGCATTATAGTAAAGCTAAGTCTAAGCAATCTATATCGTGATCCTTGGCATAGTGTTTCACGTGGAAATATTCAATTATAAGATTACAAAAGTCCTTGCAGCGCAGTGGTATAGTAAGTTCTAATTACTTTGATCTGGAGCTAGCCTAATAAGATTTAGGGTTGCTCGGTCACTGCAGGAAAGTCATAATGCTTGGCATGGCGTTGAACTTAGGGTGCCTCTGCCACTGCAGTGCACACCAAATTTCTGATAATTAAGATTTTGGACTGCAGTAGATTAACTGCTTACTAAAATATGGGGTGCCTTTGTCACTATAGTGGCTACTATATTGATCGCGATTGCCAAAAATCCAGTTACCTAAAATCTTATTAGGGAACGTAATCCGACTGCCCCCTACTAATATTATACTAGAGGCAAATCGACATGTAAAAGCAATTTGTTTGGGAGTTGTAAAGGTAATTTAAATAAGGACTTAAGAGGTAGGGTCGCCTAGGGAGAAGAGCAAGTTAGTGTTGGGTTAGTGGCAGATAATAAATAAATATCCCGGGCGCTTTAACACCGAAGTACTCCGAGACATGTCACCGCACGGTTATATTATTATATTTGTGGGTCCCGCAATACTAATTTGTAACTTAGATATACTAGAAAATGCCACATTATCTGTGCTGTCGGGAGAGGGGCCGAGGGAGGCAATTTGGGGGAGGTCGTTCATATAATGGACCCAAATCCACTGCGGCAACTTATTCCTTTCCTATTCTTCTAAGTCTTGCTTATTAGCTTCCGGTTCGAGTAAGTGTTTAGGAGAGATTAATTAAATAGCTGCCGGTATTACCGCAATCGCGTTCTTATTTCTTAGCTTCTCATGAGCCTTCCATTTGACTGACTGAGTTTCCTGAGGCGTGGCGGCAGGGGTAGGAGCGTCCATTTTGGGTAAGAATCCTGGTGTAGATCATAGGGAACCATTGCCACGTATTTGGGTGGCGGTGTTGATTGATGTGACGTTGACCTTGGCGGTGACAAATGTACGTGCACCTCCGTTTAACCATGCGGCAGCCTGCGGGGCATGCCGGGGGTGGTGGGGTATTGGTGAACATTGCATTTGTATGGCTTTTACTAGTAAAATAGGTGCCCGAGTAGTGCCTTCTAAGCCGCCGCTGAGCAAAAGATTCAGGCAGTAAAGTTACTGCCAAGAGTTACTGCCCGGATCCCGTCCGGATCCACGCCACGCCAATCCAACAAGATCACTGAACATATCGTCGGTTATCAGAGTGGGAAGTCCCTCGTCACCTGAAGAAGTCAGCGGTTACAGATGAGCTGCGAGAGCGCATTGTAACCCTTTTTCTCTTGGGAACAAGCGAGCGTGATATGCTTCGCATATTCCGTCAGGATGGTTTCACAGTTGAGCCCCGTCGTCTTCAGAAGATTCGTTTGGAGGAAGGTGTACGTCTATTACATTCAACGCGATGGATGAATTAAGCCGACGAGGAAGCACAGACGGTCAAGCTACAAGAAATCGTTGATGAAGAGTTAGAGAAAGGTACAATTATGGACTTTGGCCGGACACATCTCTACTGCCACTTCCGCACTCTTGACCATCGCGACGTCGTTATAACACAAAGGCGTTTATTTGAAGCAGTTAAAAGAGCCAATCCTGAAGGTGTTCGCCGACGACTTTCTCAACATATTCGAGCCAGGAAGAAGCTTCGAGTTTCAGCGACGTTGAGAAATTCCGGGTGGACGTACCGACGGCTTGTCAGGCCGCAGATTCTTCCTTACAAAAGCCGGATACTTTGGGCAAGGACCACGTATCACTCGGTCTGGAGACTGGTGAGTTGTGTTGGTAGGGGCAAAGGTGCCGTTCGTGGTCTGGTACAAAGTGGTGAGTGAGTGCTACGTGCATGGGCTTATGAGAGGTGAAGTCGAAGAGAAGGTGAAGAAAGGCGAAGCAAGGATTGAGCGTGTGGTTTTATGCTGAGCGGTCCATTGTTGAGGGAACTGGCTTCATGATATCAAACCAACTAGCTCTTAATTATTCAAGCTTTTCTAGCTAGGATAATATCTACTATTATCCCAACATCCATATCCTTCGATTCATTAATGATACTTTCATCTTCCCACCAGTGACGCGCCCCTGATTCGATATAATTCCCCCAAACGTCATTCCATAGCCGCCTACCAATCTCACAGGCAAGTCGATGCTCAACAGTACAACTATCTTCTTTAATAAAGCAAGGAAATCTGAGCCGCCGTGGAGTGTTCTCTAGAGTCCTACTGTCAATTTCAAATCCAGCCTCTTCTAGCCAAACGGGAATCAACCTATTTGGTCTTAGACACCTAAAACACTTTTCGAGGTTGAAAATAAGGTACTGATCCATCCACGATTGCAGCTTGTGCACTGGTTCTTTCGGATCCGGGCTTGGGTCAATTACTCGAAGCTCAATAGTACCTCCCGGAACAAGCACTCTATTACACTCCGACAGAACCCGTTTGAGCTGCAAAGCTGGAAAGACAGATGACAAGGAATTAGATCTAATGTGGTCTGTTGAAGCATCTGGAATTGGTAGTCCCTCGAAATCGTTGTCCGATATCATCACTGGCGTGACATTCGGGAAGGGAAAGGCAAGGTTGGCGCTGCCAGTGAAGGCGTATGTTATCCTTGCTGTTGGTTGGAAAGCCGCAAGTTGGTGGACGTCCGCTTTCTTCTATCAGCCAGCATTTTATGGTCTGGGGCTTCATCGGCTCACCTATTCCATGGGCAAGCTCAAGGAGGTTACCAGATCTGTGGGGGAAGGAGGTCAGGTCTGTTGAAGGAGTAGCGGTGGGAATGCGTAAGGTGGGCTCGTAACACCGGAGGTTAAGAGCAGCGAGCACCCAAAGAAACTTTTCCAACTCGATTTCGTACTGCTGGCTTTCGTCCAGCGGCACAATCCAAGCTTCTTGAATGCGTTGAAGCATAGTTTCTCTTGAGGCTCGATCCATTCGTAAAATCAATCGTTGGACGCTCGACATGTCAGAACGGACGGTAAGGGTAGATGCTCTGCTCTTCTGAGACCCTATTCGCTTTCTTGATAAACTCTTCCGACATGATAGGGGTTGAAACTGGGTGTCGATATGACTGGGTATAAGGCGTGGAGGGGATGACGGAGGAGAGCCATGATCGGAATTCGCTGGATCGATTGACTGAAAGTCTCGATGGGAGAGGGCCGCTCTCGTCGTAACAAATTCACTGCCGGTTATCAGGGGACGTATCTGCAAAGAAAGGGATAAATACTTGCCCCTCTAATTTGTGTATCTGGTGAACAACCGATGCCGGCGAATGCTGGACCAAAGAGACCTGAATGGTCAGTACCTTGAACTGAAGTAAATCTTCAAACATTTACCTCTGTGACACCTGGCAGTGAGGATGTTGGTCTTGGCGCCGGTGAAACAATATTTGATTGCGTTCGAACTGGTGTTTTCTCCATTACATTGGTTCCGGGAAGCTCGTACACTTGGTATTTGTGAGCTATTGAAGTTGGATCAATTGCCGGGTTTGAGCTTTTTACAGCAGCATTTGTGTTTTTGGGTGGAGGTGGAGCACTTATGCTATCATACTGAGGGGGGTGTGTGAGCAAAGAGGAATTTGTGGGGGAGTGCACTGCACTGGCATGCATCATGTTTTCCGCAGATGCCTGGATATCGCGGGTTGTACTCTTTGCCTTCCTTGAAAGAGGCCATCGCAAGCGTCGAGAAGATCCCTTCGTATCTGAACTCCTCGCTGATCTATTGTCAGGCTCATCTTTAGACTCTTTCCTTCTAGGTTCCGGTCGCGCCTCCGCAACGGGGGTCCATGTGAGATCTGCGCTAAACATAATTACAATGCTGGTAAATGGGATTCAGTGCTCGCGCGTGGAGGTCGAGTAGGAAGCGCGGACTGGAAAATCTGAGCGTACAAGAGCGTTTGAGCCGTGGAATGCGCCTTACGCGGAGCAAGGCAGCAGGCACTTAAAGGTCATCAGCTCAGTCGACTCTCACAATAGTTGAGCTTTTATCGCCATTTTCATTAATGCCGTCGTGTTCTTCTTGTTATTGATTCGGATGGCATATTAGGAACGTGTATTGAGCCAAGCCGCATGTCATCGGATTGGCAAGGAAAAGGAACCAAAAAAAAAATATGTGACAGGACACGCGAAGACCCCACCAGAACGGAGGCAGGCTAAGAACGGTGTGCGCGACTGACGCAGCAACATATATTCTAATGGTGCGATGCCAAGCCGATAATGTGCTGTTCAACAGGCTGGAGTGCCAATAGATTCAGGATAACAGTAGTTACGCCTCTTTGTCTCATTGACCCCGCACATGAGGACTTATGTGTGCCAATTGCAGGCAGCTGGCAATCGCCAAATTTTATCAGGTGTTTCAGCTTGATCCTGATGACGAGGTCTCGACTCGCCGGAAACGGCAGCAAAGTTCGGCCTCAATAGATGTAGGCCTTTTTCTAGCTGCTAGGCTGAATAACCTATAATGTCTTCATTGCTTCTCGCTGAAAAGCCGTTGCTCCCCTTTCCACTACGCTCTAAGTTGCTTCACACCCAGCTTATACCCAGCTTTCATTTCCGGCTCAAACCGTGAAAATGAGGTATTTCAGTGCCTTGGGACACAAAATCAACCAGCATGTGGCGCAAACAACGTTTGGAAGGTTGTTTCGTTTAGAGGGGAGTAGCCATGTATGGTCAGCCCAATTGCTTAGCAGCCTCTAGCTATTGACAAGCTTTTTTTAGAGCAAAGAGATCAAAAACACCTATTTTTTAACCGAAGTCCGAGCGGGATTGACAACATTTGTTACTATGGCATACATTATTTCGGTCAACGCCGCCATCTTGACCGACTCTGGGGCAACATGTGTTTGTCCTCACAACGCAGATGATCCAACGTGCCAGAATAGCTTAGAGTATTCTAACTGCTTGATCGGTATGAAATATCACAACAATCCATCTCTCCTTGGACCTGGGTTTACTGATTTTCTCTATATCAGATGTCCAACGAGATCTGATTACTGCAACTGCAGCCATCTCAGGGTTTGCAAGCTGTCTGTTTGGACTGACGACCAACCTACCCGTTGCACTCGCTCCAGGAATGGGATTAAACGCATATTTTGCTTACCAAGTTGTCGGTTACCACGGGACTGGCAATATCTCCTATCAGCTCGCCCTCGCAGCCATTTTTACTGAAGGGTGGATCTTTATACTCTTATCTTTACTGGGGATGCGTCAATGGTTGGTCAAAACCATCCCAACATCTATCAAGATTGCGAGCGCATGTGGAATCGGACTATTTCTGGCCCTGATTGGACTGTCGTCTTCGGCTGGAATTGGTGCCATCACTGGATCGTACCCTGCGCCGCTTGATCTCGGTGGTTGCCCACTTCAATATTTGGACGACGTTGGGCATTGTGCAAGCCACAAGATGCAGAATCCGGCTGTAAGCCATTGCATACTCATTGATGGTCCAGCATTACTAACAGCGGAGATAGCTGTGGATTGGAGTATTTTGTGGTGGCATGCTTACCATAATTCTAATGGCTTACAAGGTGAAGAGCGCTATGATTATTGGGATTATCCTGGTGTCCATAATATCTTGGCCGTAAATATGAATCTAAATACTCGAGGCCCCAAGGGACGAACTGCTAATACTTATTAGGCGTACAACCCCTTTTACATACTTTCCATACACAGATGCAGGGAACCAGCGATTTGATTTCTTCAAAAATGTGGCTGGCGTCCATCCAATTCGGAATGTTTTGAATGTGATTGATTGGCAGGCGAGTACGAATCCGGGTCAATTTATCCTCGCACTTATCACATTCTTGTATGTGGACATTCTTGACTGTACTGCAACTCTATACAGGTGAGTGGACCGAGCCTTTCACTCCACTCTAATGCATCCTGATCCTGTCCAAGTATGGCAAAATTTGCTGGAGTTGTCGATCCAGAAACTGGTACCTTCCCACGCTCGACCATTGCGTATTGCACGGATGCATTTTCGATTAGCATAGGCGCTATTCTCGGAACTTCGCCAGGCAAGCAAAAGCCTACCACGCCGTCATGACCTGGTCCGTGGTTCGCTAACTTTTAGCAGTAACGGCATTCATCGAGTCCGGAGCCGGAATTGCGGAAGGGGGTAGGACAGGGCTAACGGCCGTAGTCACTGGATTGTGTTTCCTTTTGTCGATATTCTTTGCCCCTATTTTTGCGTCCATCCCACCATGGGCCACGGGTTGCACCTTGATCATAGTGAGTAATTACGAGTGGGGATTATCCCCAATCCGCAAAAAATCTATTGAAGAACGAAATCGGAGACTAATTCCTGGCAGATCGGATGTATGATGATGCGACAGATTGTAAGCATCAATTGGAAATGCATTGGTGACGCAATGCCGGCATTTGTCACTTTAATTTTCATGCCGTTCAGCTACTCCATTGCCTATGGCTTGGTCGCGTCAGTGAATGCTCTGCCGATGTTCTTGCTGTCGGCTAACTTCTAATCCTTACTTAGTGGTATTTTGACCTATGTTACCATCAACGGGATCTTCTTTCTTCTACGCCTTACCTCTAGAGGACGGCTTGTTCCGGTTGACGAAGGCCTGCGAGAACCTTGGACATGTAAGAACTCTCTTTGACCGACGTGGTACATAATCTCGACTAGCGGCTGATTCATTTTAGTTGACTTTAAGACGGATTTGGCTTGGGGTCCTCGTATACAGAAGGTTAAGGATGTCTTTACTGTAACCATAGAAGATCAAGAGACAATGGAAGCTAATCACACAGGAGGAGGAAATATATCAACGGAAACGTCGAGAGTGGAGATGTAACAGATGAAGAGAAGATTGCGGTGCAAGACGTGAACGGTCAAGACCATTCGTAGGAGGTATCAAGAGCAGCGTCATGCTTTTGCAATGCGAAAACAGAGCAGTTTCATGAATATTATTTGGTGATAACGTTTATGCAAAGTATATTGTCGAATGAGTATCTACTTTAAATAATCCGACGGCAAACGGACCTCTATTTTCGGCGATTTGTGACCATGTTTTTCTACGATAAGTCCACGTGTGTAACCGACTACCAGTACCAAAGCTTGCGCTACCTTATGACTCACCACCCCGTTTCTTGACATCATATGTCTTACTACTTATTTTCATTACCTATTTCTATTACCTATCACTGACTGAGTGACGTTGTCTACAGTGGCAATTGTGGATCATCGTCGTCATTTTCTTGCCACCTACCTCGTGTATATACAGAGACTCTAGAGCTACATTTACAATCAAGTCGCTCGTTCATTTCCCCACACTGCAAAGCTTACAACGTGGCATACTTCTCGCTATGTCTTCGCCATCCGTTTGATCTCCCTGATGACCTTGAACCGGATCAAGTACCGCTGCAGCTCGTTCTGCCGGCCAGACCTCCGCCTGCTGTAGTTGTAGTAGTAGTAGTTGTTGTAGCGCTGCCGACTGGCTGGGAGAGCGGTCGTCTAACGCAAGGCTGAACGCAAGGCTGAACGCAAGGCTGGCCCGCGCCGAGGTGCCCCTGCCGGTGGCGCTTGGAGGTGACGTTCCGTCTCGGCTGAGCGCCCGCTGAGTCGCTGAGCCGCACGTGACCGTGCACCAACAAATATTCGCGAGTATCCACAGCCAAGCCTGCAGCCAAGCCGTGGATATACTCGAATCTTACCCCAACTGATCGAGCCGCTGATGCGCGCGTACTATTGGCCTATTGGTCCAGCCGTGCGCCCATATATTTACCCTATGCGGTAAGGTTACTTATCCGCTCGCTAAGCGGCCAGTAGGTATGCTTTCTCTA
Organism: Cenococcum geophilum 1.58; assembly: GCF_001692895.1. Classification (NCBI taxonomy): domain Eukaryota; kingdom Fungi; phylum Ascomycota; class Dothideomycetes; order Gloniales; family Gloniaceae; genus Cenococcum; species Cenococcum geophilum. Next base: position 1,802,611 of record NW_027137581.1, on the reverse strand, counting down.
CCTCTCCTCCCCAGTCTGCGTCTGCGTATATAAAAAAAAAAATAGAACCCCCCTAGGGCGGCTTCTATAATACTAGCAGCGTTCTATTTTAAAAATGGCATTAATTAGTCGCGTAGAGATTAATATCGCGAATAATGCCGAACTACACGCTAACGCGCAGAGTGTTCTCGCCCTTACGCGTGCGAAAAGGCCTAAAAATATATCTCTAGCAAGCTAAAGTAAAAAGAGTTTTAGGTAGGTAGGTAGGTGCTTTATAAAGTAGTATACTTACTCTTCCTAGGCCTTTTATAAGTAGAAGTAGTACTATAATAGTAATACTATTACGAAGGAGAAACTACTCCTTTTCCTTATTAAGGAGGTTATAGGCCGGCTATTAAAAGTAAAAAGCCGTAAGGCTAGCGATAATATACCCTAGGGTAAAACGCGGCTATTATAGTATTTAGTTGGCGGCTATATTACGGCTATAAGGGACCTATACCGGGTGTAGAAGGCTATAGGTATAAATAGCTACTAGTCCCCGCAGGAGGATAACGTTAGGGAGTATCTAAAGCTTCTATAGCGGAGGGACGCGTAGCGCGATAAGGAGTAGTTCGCGGATAAGGGTAGGGACACGCTACTCAATGGGTATACGGAGGACGAGTTTAAGAGCGTCTGCCACGAGCTATAGTCCCGCAGATACTCTTCGCCAGAGTGCTACTTCCGTACGCTCGTGGATATCCTGCTAGGCTACTATATGCTTACCCGCGGCGGCGATAGGCACTCCGCTAAGATTTTAGATCTATTTACCTTTAAATTTAAGGGCGAAGGCCATACCAGCTATATACCCCTTATATTTACTACACGCGCCGGCAAGTAGAACCGACCGAGACCCCGACACGTTCGGGCGGCCCCCGGACGGATACAGCGTTGGTCAAGCAGTGCATCGTCGGGCATGGAAATAACGGATGTGAAAGGCTGGGGCGTGGGAATGTATGAAAAACTCCATAGCGCTTTATCCATAAAAGAGAAAAGTAACATATATCTGCAAACAAGATAGGTTTTAACTTTAACGCTTTGATTGTGGTGAACGCTGAATTGATCTTGCTATTGGTATTGAGCTTCCAAAAAGAAAAATAGTCGACGGACCAAAACCGGTGTATAGAGAAGAAAAGAAGTCCCGGTTCCTAGCAAGCCCCATTTCCCCCAAAAAGAAACTATGATGCCCAGTCAGTTAGCACCAAATGCAATCCACCAAACACCAAACCCTATTATCCAGAATAGAAGGACCTCTCAAACCCTCCAATACGCCGTGTCCGCACCCCCCGCATATGTAACCCCTCCCCCTTAATTGTCTTCTGCTCCAGACGTAGTGGCGCTGGTATTTGTAGCGCTGGCTTCATTCTCTGTTTCTTTCTCCGTCTCGTCCCCACTTGCCCCGGAGCCGACAGCTGTGTTTGGACCCGAGAGTCCACTGTCGCTATTCTGCCGGACTTGTAGTGCGATGGTTGCAGCAATCTTCTCATCGAGCATCTGCACCAGCCGTTCAGAATACTGATCTAATAGCTTGANCATGACACTCTCGTCCACGGTCTTGGATTTGATGGCCTTTTCTCCAACAGCGCGAGCCGTCAGCGCTAGCTCTCGTTCGAGTTCACGCACCGCTTCAGAAGTCAGGTTGTCTGAAGAATTTGCTAGCCGCTTCCGATATGCACGAAGCGTGCGGCAGACCTGCTCTGTCGAGGCACCTAGGCTGCCAAATTCGTGAACAGGACCTCCACTCTTCGTCCGGGATCGTGTATCCAGCGATGGGCGCCTTGACTTTGAGAGCTGCGTATTACGCGGACTGGGTGGTGATGGAGACCTATTCCTGTAAGACTTTCGACTTAAAGGCTGTGCGAATGAGGGTCCCGATGTCTGAAATTCGCGCGGAATGCTTGGCATAGGCGACGGATCTAGCTTCGGTGCTTGTGCTAAGGAGAACTTGGATACTTTCTTGCGCAGCCTGGGAGATCTGCCGCTAGTGGGTGTTGCGACCTCCTCGTCTGGAGATCTTTGAAAGCGAGCCAGCTCCGACTGCGAGAAAACACGCCGTAGAGGTGGCTTACTAGCCAGTAAGTCCTTGTTTGTGGGGGTTGATGCTCCTAAGAGATCCATGGACTTTGACAAATCATTTCGAGGCGGGGACAATTTCATATCGAGGTTCCAGATGAATATTGTACCGTCAACGGCAACCGTAACAAGAGATCTTTGATTGTTGAGTGACTCGGGCTCGCCCTCCAGTTTTGATCCGACAAGGGCTATGTCTGTGACGCCTTCTGTATGACCCCAGTCACGTCCAACTAGCGTCCCACCTTCTTCGTACAATCGAATTGATTTATCTGTGCTAGATACGCCTGCAATGAGTGGAGATCCTCGTGATGTTGGGATATGGACTAAGGATGACACGACGACGGCGTCCCCACCCTCAGAGTCGGATGCTCGAAAGCTGCTAAGTAAATGTCCGTTCCGTAGGTCATATTTGTGGACCTGTCTGTCGATTGTGGAGACAAGAAGAACGTCGTCCTGGTCCGCATCCAGTATCATCGAGACTGGTGTTGCTTTCAAGGTGATAGTACGGAGAATTAAGAATGCGCTCATAGTCTCTCCATCCTCTTCTCTTGAAACCAACTCCCGAACAACAACCGTGCGATCCGAAGAGCAAGAAACGAGCCGATTCCCATTTCTTGAGAATAAAACCCTGGTGACTGCTCCGATATGCTCATCGAGAGTCTGGAGAAGATCCCAGGTATCGTTTTTCTTTGTGAACACTTGAACAGTTCGGTCTCGTCCTGCGCATGCTACATATGTAGGCGTCTTCTCTTCGTAAATTGCTATGTCGGTGATTTCTCCAGCATGAGCTTTGAAGTCGAAGGCACTCTCTTTCGTTTCGCCGTCGATCACCCTATGGTGGTGTTAGCTGTTGTCCTATATCTAACATTTGCTCTAGCAAGATATTGTAAGGGACACAGTAAATTTGATGGTCTTTTAAACCTTTTGAAGGAGAGATGCTAGAAAGCCGTTCATTGACGGTTGAAAACACTCCTCATCATCCTTCTATGCGTGGTTTCTACCGGTGTTCACTCGCGCCATTCAAATTGCTTACCTGAAGATTCCGTATTTGTCCCCCGACAGTAGATATTTGACTCCGGAAGACGCGCACACTGTTTTCAGTTCATTGGGGTCGTCTTCGCCTCCTTCTATTTGCTCCAATGGGAGCTGAAGATTATCTTTGCATACACCATCCTGGCTCCAGAAAAGAATCGACCCACCAGCGGACCAAGTGAAAAATGAAGCGTCGAAGGAATTTGGAAAGTTTAAGGCGTCTACTCCAAGAACAGGTTCTCCGTGAGCCGGTAACTTCTGAACTACATTCCCGAGAGATGATTCGTCGCCCTGCAGGGTAAGGCTCGATAATCGAATGGAATGCCGAGAGTCCACGGTCACTAAGTAATCGATAAGAGGAACCACGGCTTCTACTTGGACCGAATCGGTAGTTAAAGCAACAGCCGGAGACTCCACTCGCGGAGGGGGTGAAGGAGGAGGAGTATGTACAGCAAGAATGTTGTTAATATTCAATGTCTTAAGGCCCCCCTGGTTACCAGCAAGGTGGAGGCGGCCTTTTGAATCAACGGCTAACGCGGTAACTCCGAATCCGGCATCGGCAATCTTGGAGAACCGCTGGGTTCCATCAGAATCGTCAATCAAACAGATATCGCCTTTATCTGAGCAGACTATAGCTTTGCTTGGAGCAACAGCTACCACGCTTGTGAACGTGGCTTCAAGTAAAGATCCGAGAAGGCAATTTCGTCCAGGTAATGTTTTATGTGTAGTACTTGTTAAAATGAATGTTATGTCGCTTTGTCGCGATTTTGCAGTTGGTGAGAGTAAACTCGGATCCTCAGTCCGCCATATTTTGACATGTCTTGTGCCCACTCTAGAGAATTTGTCAGCTTTGTTAATCCCAGTTAAAATAATAAAATGATGTCGCTGCGTTTAGTTATTGATTCTTCAAAGATTGCCGACGTTCTACATGACACCAGACATTCGGGGAATATTTCGTGTAAGAAGATGCGCAAGAGTGAATGACGTACGTGATTAGACTTGAACCTAGCCAAGCCATCTTATTAATATTGCTGGTGCATTTGTTGCTTGCAAATAATGTCGCGGACCCGGTCCGAGAATTTATACTCCAAATGTATAGAAAGCCGTCATTGGCTGAGCCTAAGCTGGCAAGATATTGAGAATCAGGGCTGAAGGAAACGCATCGAACGCCGAATGTATGATCAGAGAGACATGTTAATGGGGTATCAGATGGAGCATCTTTTGATGTAGAAAAGACTAATACTCGTGGTTTGTAGCCGGTCTGCTTAGTTGTCAGCGCGATAATGCGTAGAGGCGGGCCCAATCTTACCTCTCCAATGGCTAAGTATTTCCCGTCCGGGCTGAATGAGACACAGGTCGCGGCCTTTATCCTTTCTCGGGCTGTCCACGTCCTGTTCCCAGGAGAATCGCCCCAGTCGCCTCCAGGTGAGGCGAGTGGAGAAGCCCCAATCCCCGCATCTCGTAGTGAGACTGCCGTCCGACTCCGGCTCTCGTTATTTGTAGGTGTTGATGGGCCACCGTATATAGAGGAAGAGGGGTTGAGGGGATTCGCAGTCGGCCGAGCCCGGTAGAATCGCTGAGAGACTTGTTGGTTGTCGTCGACAGTCGCAATGACTGCTGCGGCACCGGCGGTGAACGCAAAAGACCTGCCGGACGGAAGGCTGTCGAACCCATTGGCGGTGTTTGTTGTAGTTCCAATGACTTGTCGTAGCGACAGATTAAGCTCCTGGCGATTCGACTTCACAGGAGATCTAAGGGAAGCGCTTTTGACGAAGGGCGAGTTTGACGGAGTAAGCTTTAGTCCCCATGCCGGGCTGATCATCCGGGAGTTGGATGGAGTGAGCGACATCTCTCATACCATGGAAGTCGAAGGGTATGATAGCTGAGCATGAGGGACATCTCATCAATGCTTCATCGCAGTCGCGCTTGCCGTATCAATTGGGTAGTCGTCGGTGAGGTGATGGAGAAATGAGAGGCAGAGCTGAAGAGTGTTTTGTTACGGCTGCTCATGCGCGTGATAGGGACTTCAATCATATTAGGGGTAAAAATTCACACATAATGAGATGCACGATGGAACTGTGATCTCACTCACGGCCTTGAAGCTCGGGGGTGTTAATGCAGGTGTGTGGTTTCGTCTCATGCGATGTGAAGGTTGGCTCCCGCGTTGAGAGAAAAGCACGGGCGAGAAAGTAAATAGACAGGGCTAGCGGAGAATAAATAACCGTTCCAACCTCCGCAATTTTTCACCCCAAGCTCGTCGGCAAATCTTGCGGATACAGTAGATTACGTTACAGCAGAGCGAATAAAGAAATAGGCAATGTTAGGTCCATCAATTGGGCCTGTGTGCCTTGGGAGTGAAGCTGGTGGTGTGCTTCGGCTCTCCAAGAGAGCCTTTGTTGCCGTAGACACGACTATTTCGACAAGGCCCTTAACCAGAGGGGGTCAAGGACAAGGGCATAACCAGGAACAACTGTATCCTCGCATCGCATCTGGACAAGGTCATCACGCTGCACTGTGCGTAAGGCGGCACAGTCCCAGTTGCGGCACCCACTTCATCAAGCCGAAGATGCTGACCGAGTCCGGCGTTCAAAGTTCCTTCGCCTCGCTCAGAACATCTTCTACTCAATTTCACAAGTATTGCCAAGCTGTTTACGAGAATTTGCTTAAGATATCCGCCTGGCTAGCTGGCACGGCTAAGTGCCTTGCGTACCCTCAACCCACCGTCTTGTTTAGTTGGGAGCTGATCGGACTTGTCAACGATCCGCAGAACGTTTACCAGCCTACTCCTCCAAGGGTGGTATTCGTTCTCATGGGAAGCATTGCTAGTGGGGACAGCCCTTACCAGTAACAGGGAGTATTGTCGGCATTGTTGCAGCTTTTCAACCATCCAGGCTCTTGTCACCTACTTCGCAGCATACAGAGATGCTCCGGCGGAACTGAACAGACTACATCGTCAATATCTAATACAATCGATGAAAATTCCCACCGATCACGAACAGGTCATATCTTTGGGCCTATTAGCGTAGACATCGGAAAGGATGGCTACACCAAAGGAAGGTGGACGGAAATGCTCCAGGAGTACTACAACGCTCACCTGGAATTGGATGAAGAATTGTCTAAAATCAATCGGGAAAGCGACAAAGTTAATTCACTTTTCAACTGGCATAGAAATTTGTGGATCTTCAAGAGAAAAGACCTCGAAGAATCGGTCAGGCGGGTAGAGACGTTGCGAATGCGTATGGCCGTTGCCTTGAACGCAACAGTAGAGTGAGCGATCCCTTGAGATGTGTCTGCGTTTACAACCACCAACTTACCCCTTGGAAGGGATATGGGCCATTTAAAAGACACACTGGAACGAACTGAATCGCGAATACCGGAGGGTCCAATTTGACTGCCACCTCCTAGGCCTCCGAATGAAGATCACGAACTCGCCCGACCGTTGAACCTGTACTCAAGTTCTATTTTTGGAGAGTCAGTGACTGATATTGTCAGGACTTCTTTGGATTCACGCTAGAAATTTGCACATACGCGCCTAAATTCATTTAATACTATGAAGAAATTCCTAATGCTTCGTTCGGTGCTTTGACAACGCCGAAGCGCGCATATTTGTGTACGGCGACAATTTGGAACCTCCTCTACTCTGCTCAAGAAGTGAGTAGGTGCTTTCTCAAATCCTCCCATTAATTGTAAACTTCCGGAATCACCTGTACTCCAAGTATGCTCACTACCAAGACTAAGCAAATTCAACCAAGGCTTAGTGTGTGAATGCCAGGGGGTAATCAGATAAGTTTCTAGAAGTCACTCACACGAGTAGATACACTACCGAATATGATTCTTAGGGCCTGCATCCACCTTCAAGTTGATCATGCAATCGATTTCCAGCCTTTCCCCCTCCCATCCAGTATCCGAACTGCAAAGGCGCAAGAAGTGCACACGAGCATGAGGAAGCCAATGTAAATTATCATCCCGGTGAGGTCTTGGGGAGCAACATCGCGATTTTTCACATCTCTGAGAATCGCACCAGCTATAGGAATGCCGACGAGATAACCTACTCCCCGCGCATAGCTGAAGACACCCGTAGATGCAAAATACATCTCATGACTAAATAATTGGACACTCACACTACCATACAATGTCGGGAACACTCCGCCAGCTAGGCCATGAAGAATGATGAATGTTAACCACATGCACTTGGTACCAGTCTTCGCCCCAATAAGCCAGAGGATCCATGTGCTTAATGTTGTTATTACCATAGCAATGGAAGGGTATTCTGATGGTTATCTTATCTGCGATGTGTCCTATTGCGATTCTGGAAGGCGATCCTATATCATTGTTTAAAGCCAAGAGAAAAGCGCTTGTTCCGGCACTATATCCAAGGGCTCTGCTGAGATCGGGTTCTAATCTCATTGGAGTATTCATTGTAAGGGCGCTGAGGAGGTTAATGAGGATGGTCAAAATGAAAACCGGCTCCTTCTTCAACTTCCAAGGCGACGATATCGCAAGTGATTAGATTGATGGAGCATAGGACACCTAACGTCTTGCGAGGGCCTAATTCTTTAAGCATTACTCGTATTATCGATGCATAAGCCAGCCTCCCAAGACCGGACGCTTTCAGGCTAGCCTAAGATTCTCAAATCACAAAAAAACAACTTACCGGCGATAATCACCCCCATCGCTTTCCCTGACCGCTGTGAGAACTATTCCGGCACGATATTTGAAAGAGGGTACTGCAGGAGGCCATTTCCGACTCCAGCAATAACGCCTTGCGTGAGGAGTAGATGCCAATACTAGATGAGTGCAAGATGAGCAACTACTCTTTGTAAGAGTCAAAGCAACCTACTCTCGTACTGGCTGCTGCCGTTCCCAAACCAAGCCCATAAAGCAAGGCGCCAGCCATGACCATTAACCTGACACCCTTTTTATTTCTCATCGCAGGTGTGAGCATAAATCCAAAAAGCGCTACAACACCGCCTCCGGCTATACTACCTATTGCTGCCAACCCTGCTCTATCTCTAGCCTCGTTTGCCAGCGTAATACCTTGCGACGTCGAGGCGCTATTTTGTGTAGTAGGCCTGAAGTACACCAAATGCTTGGGAGAACCCTGTTGCTTAGTCAGTAAGTTTTCAACTCTCCTGGACTTTCGTAAGGTTCCTTACCAGGTATTTGGAAAATAGCGACAAAGGTTGTCAATATAACAATGGTCTGCTGTGTTTGATCTACTTTCCCTCCTCTTGGGGCGCTCCCTCATCCTCTGTCACTGTAGAGGAAGCCTCTCCAGCACCTTCTTAGACTCCACATATGTATTTCTAGCTTCTACCGAACAGTCGATTTGCAGAGATCTTTCTGAATCAATTGACTCTGATATCCGGGCTTTTGCGGCGCTAGTTGCAACATCTCCAACGCCTGTCGGCTCCGGGAAAGCAATACGATGCAAAGGAAGATTTACCACATTCATTCATTCCGAAGCTTTTAGCTTGTAAGCCGGAGAGAAAAGAGGCATATGAAGATATCTATGCATATTGTTGGCGGGAGGGGTGAAGGTGACGTTCACAGGCGCTTCCTGCGACCACGTGATAACTAGTATGAAGTCACTTACACGCCAACCGTCCTCACATTGCATCGTGATACATATCGCACTTCCATCTTACACGAGCAATAATTTTAATTCAAAAAGTAAGTCTGATAAAGTTCTAGATATGGTATAGCTGTCTCCTCCCAACAAAGTGTGAATTTTGGAGGCCCACTACAACACACAACTATCTTGAACCCAGTATGATGGAATGAGGCACATGCTTTTGTCGTCAGGGTGCTAAAGCTCACTTCGACACTTACGCGGACCACCGTTCAGCTTACAGTTAACCATTTCATGATTTATGATCCATAGCGTTCACGCTGTACCCAAAAGATCTGAGTCCTTGATTCTAGTTACCGTCAAAGTGTTTTTACGATGGGCGCCTCGAAGCAAGCTTAATTAATAAACCCACCATATGTGGCGGAAAAAAAAATACACTACTCAGAATGCTAACATGATACAAGGCACGAGTTGGTGTGTTATGAATATTAACCTCTTAGCACTCAATTTGATTAATTCCATGGCCAGTCAGGCCCAGAAAAGCCCAAGTATACTAGTCCATGTCACGGAGCTTGCCAGGTTGGCCGCGGCGCATGGGTTATGAATAAGCTGAAACTTCACACTCATCCATTTATTCATTGCCGATAGAGTTGTAAACAGTATGTAAGACAGTAGTCTTCCCACGTACTCTGGATGGCGTCATTCGCATCCCGAAGCGGCAGACTTAAGCGAGAAGATCTTCGAGAAATTGTTCCAAGTCCACTGCGCAACATTTCAGCCATTGTCCTCCACCATCTCAGGTCCTATATTTCTCACCGCTCTCTCGAGCACCTTTACCGCCGGATGCATGCTGTAGCGTGGCGGACACTGCGCTCGGCGTCTAAATCCAGGTGTCCTGCCAGAGTCATCAGCGGCCGTCGATATCCCCATGCGCCGCGAACGCGACCTTTCCACTCCACTCGCAAATACTCGCAAACATCCACGCCACCGACAGATCCGCAAAATCCTACAATAGAACAAAATGGCCGGACTGATCATGATCGGGATAACCCCGCGGCGGCGGAGGCTTCTGGAGACGCGGCCAAGCCCGAGGAACCAGAAGTCATCGCGAAGAAACTGCAACGATCAAAGGAGATGGTACGGCACTACGGCTCCGCGTTGAAGCGTTCACAGCGGAATAATCGTTCTCAGGATCTCCCACCCATATACATACCCAATTGGTTTCTGAGGAGGAATGTGGTGCTAGACAAAGAGTATCAGAGGATGCAGAAGAACTGGCTAATCTGTAGGGAGTGCGCCCTGACGGTGAAAGATAAAGAGAGTGGAGAGACGTACGCGGCTTTCCCGTTTCCAGCTCCACTACCCCACATTATGCGGATCCTGGAGGACTTATCCAGCACAATCGGGGAGGTCGCATGGGTTCAAGAACAGAAACGGAGGTTATGGCCTCCTGATGGCGATCCTAAAACCTACACCGAGGCTCTTTCACAAAGGCTTGAAAAGAAGGATATGATGCCTAAAGGAATAATGAGGCTCGCGCAAGAGCCTTTGCCACCGGGAAAGCAAATACATGAGAACGGCTTGGATGCTTCTACCAATATCCTTAGAGATCCGGTTAGCTCTCACCTCCATTTTTGGATACTTGCCGAAATCACAGCTACGATAGCCGCATGCCTCTCCGTTGTGCGACCTGAGCTCGGCGTATCATTCCCAGCCGCGAAAACTAATATAACGTTACACTGTCCTGCCGAAGGAAATAGTGGATTCCTTCCCGAACTCGTGCATTCGATTGCAGGCGAAATTGGGGTAGATGTTGTTCAATTAGATGCTCAGGATTTTGCTGAAATAGCAGGAGATTATTTGGGCGAGGGCCTGGAACCGTCGTCAGATTCCATTCGCTCTCTAGGTTATGAGACATACCGTTTCAAGTCCGAGCTTCAGGAAGATATCGAAGAGATAGAAGAAAATGAAGAAGGTTTGGACGAGGAGGATACGCCTGAAAACTCCCCTCCGTCGTTTGGTTTTCCCAGCCCTAAACCCTTTCCCAGGAGTGCGAAACCTCCAAACCTAATGGCTGGAGCTGTGCACGTATTTAACCTGGAAAATCTCGCGAAGTCACCTATACTCAAGGCTCTTAGCATGCAGAGTGGTGGACGAGATAGGGGGACCATGATATCATCATCAAATCCATTTTACGGCAGACTTCAGTCTCAAAACGAGGTGCAATTGGAAGACATGAAATTGACCGCTTTACTTGAGGCCCTTATAGACTCTGACGAGCTCAAGCGGAGTATTATAGCGGCTGAGTCAGGTGTTAATGAACAAGGAACTTCCGAAGCCAAGCCAGTCGCAACAGATGCGCCTAAATTTTTCGATTTCTCTCTCAATGCTACACCACCCGTAGACGTGGATCTGAGTCCTATGCTCTCTAAAAATGCGCAGTCGAAGATCTCACTCACATTACAAATTCAGCCTTCACAGCAAAGTTACCTCAAACACTCTAGACCTCAAAATAAAAAGATTATTCTAATCAGAGATATCAAAGAGCTTGGAGCTACTCGCCGTGGCAGTCAAATACTTCAAAAGTTACAGGATATCATTCGAAAACGAAGGGCCGAAGGGGAACAAATTATGGTCGTAGGCACAACTTCCTCGCCGGATCTGGTTCCCGAGGTATCAAAAAGCGGTATAAAAAGTCTGCAGTCGGAAGGCAACGATTCCTACTCAAGGACGATTGTGGTGCCGCCGCTCAACGCCAAAAATGCAAATTCCTGGTACAGCTTCCTTCCTAAACGCTCGGACGGTGCGGACTTGAGGATGGGGACCGAAATGCAGAGAAATGCAGATATCAACTTCCGCCACATTCAGGACATGTTGAGGCGGCTCGATCCTGCTGTTACTGCCGACTTAATAGATCCTGAATGCGCTTTACACCTCCCATTTCCTCCTACCAATCAAGAGGTCTTTATGGACAGAGTCCTATCTTTTGACGAAGTCCATCGTATCGCACTTGCAGCTATCGGAATCCATCTTTCTCGACCAAAACCTAGTCTCCTCTCAAACGCGCATCTCTCACTGGCTATGTCGCTGCTAGATCTGAGCGACGAAGTCAAGTTTAATTGGGCTACGCAAGAGACTCTGGAGCGTACGAGGGAAAGCAAAACTGCCTCTTCGGTTATTAAATCAACTCATGAAGTGCGGCGAGACCGAATCAGTAAAGCTAACAAGCATGAAAAACGACTCCTCGGTGGCGTTATCAATCCTGAAAAGATCAACACGACTTTCTCCGATGTACACGCGCCCAAGGAAACCATTGAAGCGTTACGCACTCTAACCTCACTCTCGTTGCTCCGACCAGAAGCCTTCCAATATGGCGTTCTCGCTACAGATAAAATTCCAGGTCTACTCCTCTACGGTCCACCGGGCACAGGAAAGACTCTCCTGGCCAAAGCGGTTGCGAAAGAGAGCGGAGCAACCGTCCTAGAAGTGTCCGGCAGCGAAGTCTACGATATGTATGTCGGTGAAGGGGAAAAGAACGTCCGCGCCATCTTCTCTCTTGCCCGCAAGCTCTCTCCGTGCGTCGTGTTCATCGACGAAGCCGATGCGATTTTTGGTTCCCGTGATGGTGGCCGTCAGCGCACCTCACATCGCGAAATCATCAACCAATTCTTGAAGGAATGGGATGGCATGAATGATCTCAGCGTCTTCATTATGGTCGCCACGAACCGCCCGTTCGACCTAGATGACGCTGTGCTACGCCGGCTTCCCAGGCGTCTTTTAGTGGATCTGCCTACGCAAGCTGATCGGCAAAAGATCCTAGCAATCCATCTCAAGGATGAACTGCTCAATAAAAATGTGAATCTTGAGGAGCTGGCAAGACGGACGCCATTATACAGTGGTAGCGATTTGAAGAACATGGCGGTTGCGGCCGCTTTAGCCTGCGTACGAGAGGAGAACGAGAACGCGGCGACAGCTGCTGCAAAGGCACTATCTACTGCGGACACCTCGAAACCAGAAGACGGTGAGCAGGCAAACCAGGCAGAACAAGATGCACCGAAACTCGTCCCGGGGCAGAAGTACGAATTCCCGGAGAAGCGTACGCTGCATGCGCGCCATTTCGACAAGGCGATGCAGGAGATCAGCGCGAGTATATCCGAGGATATGTCATCGTTGTCTGCAATCAAGAAGTTCGATGAGCAGTTTGGTGATCGCAAGGGCAGAAGGAAGAAGAGTGCATATGGCTTTGGGATGCAGCCCGAAAAGGATGAGTCGGCTGCTAGGGTCAGGGCTTGAGGATTGCATGGGAGGATTTTGGCTAGAAATGGACTAGAGGAGTTACCGTAAAATTATTTGTACAAAACCAAGCCAAAGTACTGGTTTTTGGACTGTTTCCATATGTGGCTCTAGGTTCATCGACTAAGGGATATTAAGTAGGTGCTTGGTTGGAAGTAAATACATTACTAGTTTGTAAGATTTATTTATTATTAATTTGGGGTGCTGAACCCCTTGTGCAGTCACCTATAGAAAGTCATTTGTCAACGCCTAACTAAAAATCTAAACATATCTATAACTTTTAACTACGCTAGTGTAAGACGGACAAGTCACTCATAAGAACTCTGTCGATTGAAGCTGGCTCTAGAAGCTCTCTATATACATGAGGTCGGGGCAAACGACTGACGACGACGCTGACGACGATTTTGGAGCTATTACTCAATCGCCATCAGGTCGATATTGCCACTCAGTCGGTGATAGGTAATGAATAGGTAATAGAAAATAGATAGTAAGACATACGATGGCAAGAAACAGGGTGTGAGTCATAAGGTGGTACTTGACAGTGACCTCAACGTTCGACAGCTAGTTATATGTATAAATATATTATAACACACAGGGCATTCAAATGGGAGCAAGGGCAGGATAACATCAATTTCACAGTATTCTCAATTCAATGGAAGCATGGTACGATCGGCAGACAGGGCAAGATAGGCAATCTGAAGATCAAGTCTTAGTTCAGAAGACTGTCTCCAAGCGGTGACCTACGGTGCTTTTTCCTCCCGTTGATGTAGTACGGGCATGCTACCTAGAGGGGTACATGCTGTATTACCACTCGTCTCCCTTGGAGGTTTTTTTTGTACCTAACAAGAACGGCGTTCGTCTGCATGGACCTAGATAGGGACCGCATCAGACATTAATAGAACAAATATATATAAATATATTATATTAAATGAAATGTCTTAATTTAATTTAATTATTTTTATATAACTTACACTAAATATTTCCGGGAGATGGGAGGATGAGAATTTCTTGGCCCGCTGTGTTATTGCTCGCTAGCGGCATTAATAAAATTACTATATTTTCCTAAGCTGATATATTCGGAATATAAACTGCGAAAATTTTCCAAAAGCACTCATAATCATGACATGAGATTGAAATTGTGGGATTAACCATCTACTGTTTTCCTTCCTTCGCCCAAATATGCTGGTGCCAACTCTTCCATTGAATTCGCTGAATTATTTTCTCTTCCACTCTCCGAGCTCGCGTCCGCCCTTCTTTCTCGAGATATCGGCTGTTTCCTTTCCGACAGCTCCATCTCCAACAATTGCCTATCCATTTCCGAGTACATATCCACAGTCCTATTTGGTGATTGAGCGGAGCCGGAAGTATTCCGCAGAGTCGAGCCAACGGTAAACCGTTTTGGGACAGATTGCGGGGCGCTCGACTGACATTGGCTTAGGAAGTCATTGGGAAGAAACCAGGAGGCTAGTGGACGAAGGGGCGGGACGGAGACGCAGATAATTCCTAAAGAGCACTCCACGATTGACCAATTGAGGGATGAGACAACATCGTCTAGACGTGAGGTTTAGCGTCAGCACGCTGGCCATATAGCAGAAAAGGAAGAGTAAGAACTTACATGTAATGTCAGCCCTCGTCAACATGTGCAAATTTGCGATCCGGAATACGCTCGCTATGCACGCACTGTATTCCATTAGCAATTTCCGATAGCCAGTCCTGGATTGGGGAGACGGACACTGCGCCCACCAAAAACAAAAAGCAAATGACCAATTTCTGTCTTCTGGGCAGCTGCAGGCGCCAGAAATACGGCAGTGGTATCGTGCAGAGCATAACATCGGTTGCAATGGTGATCGCCGCACTTGCGTATAGGTAGTGCACATATGGATAGCATCTGCGATTGGTAATCGTAAAGTCCCATGCCGCCTTCACAGGGCTGCATTGGAAAATCGTGGCGAAAACGGAACATAGCCAGAGAAGACCAACCACGACACCCGTTGCGTACATTACCAGGCGAAGGCTTCTATTTGGCAGGATCCGGACGTACGATACGACAATAGAGAGCTTGGTGAAGGAGATGGCGCAGGCGTAGAATAAGTAGCAGACGAAGAGGAGCTGGAATGATCAGTAAGTGCGTTCTTCTAAGGGTAATCATGCCATTGAATGAGTGATTGAAGATGACGCGGAGTTTTTCTCTCCATATAAAACAAAAACGGTGTGTCAAAGTCTAGACACTAAATTCGAAATATGTTTCCAGCGTAGACGGGGTGATAGCAGTGATGAAACGACGAACCTGAATGCAGTGCTTGGTTTCGCTCAGGATGTTGGTAAGATCTAAGTTCCACACGTGCTGTCCCAGGCCATATTTTGTAGCTATTTCTCCATGCCATCATCAGAATGCGTTCGTTCATAAAAGACTCGTGGGTTCATACCAGCCAGTGTAGTTGCAGACAACGCTACGGTAAAGACCGCCCCAAAGATAATGAGGACTGGGCCACAGTAAACAAGATCAGCTTATCATGAGCAGGTAAATTTGAAGGATTCGTGATGCCACATACCATCGTCTAAGAAGACACGTCGCACTATGTAGGCTCGGACGAGAGCACGCACTACGACAACTAGGCTGACGAGGATGATAGACGTAATTGTGACTTTGAGTATTGCTCCTTTGTTTGTAGAGTGATCACCAAAGTCGAATTGTGAGATGTCAATATTATAAAGCTGGGTAGGAGACTGACCCATGCTCGACAAAAGAGTGAGAAAATTTCTTAAGTCATGTCTAAGTCAGACTAGGGCGTACGTAGCATTTTAGATGCAGAGAGAAGGATTCTATGACTGAGCGGATGCTGATATCGAGCGGCATTTGATAAAAATTGTGGCTGTTTTAGGATGACGGCCGCTATACTGGTGCCGTTATACCCTTGGCGCATCCAGCTGAAGGCGCGTGTTGATCTTAGCGATCAAACGGCACCATTTTATACCTTTAAAGCAATAAGCACGACCATTTTGACGTATTTTAACATATTGGGTATGAATACGTGTAGTTTGATCTGCGCGATCAACACCGGATGCAGATGGGAAAGACTTCACTCAGGGGGGCCCTTTTTCCTGGGTCAAACAGGTGGTTCGCAAGGCTGTCTGCGAACAGATCCTTCCGGCCGCGCGTGCTGGCCTAGTCTTGCCAGCTGACAGCGAAGTTGGTGAAACACCCCAATGAGGCGCGAGATGGTTTACCAGCATGTTCTCAGAGCGGTCTGTGTGTTTGCACCCGAATTTTGGGCTCTTGGGATATTCCGATATCCTAGAGGCGGGGCGTGGGCGGGGCCTGGACCGACCCTGGAACACGCAAACCTATGGATCACGAATCTAATAATCCAGGATGTGTCCCTGCAGCATAACCGCATTTAACTTAGCTGTTCGATAAGCCGAGCCCCCCTTGAAAGCCGGACCGAACCCATGGGGTATGCCGTGCTCTCGAAGCGGGACTTGGCTTCCACCACGCGGCCAAGCATCAGTCTGAGCTTCTTCCGCTTCCCTAATTGTTGCAGCGCATTTATATTCATAGAGCAGAGGTGGAAGTTAGCATATAGTATGGCGGCGCGGAATAAATTCCTAAAGAGGTACGCACCTCTCGGCACGTACGCTCCGCTTCTCAAATCGTGTGGTGGCTGAGATGCATGTTGCATAACAACCCATGCTCCCGTTCTTGCATCCTTCCCCCATCCTGCATCTCTTCCCGTGCTCCCCTGGTCGCCATTGTCCATATTCGTTGTCTTACTTAATCTTCTATGTCTAACCTTTAGCGGCCGGTATCAGAAATTTACAAGCCACTTCCATAGTCGCATAATTTTTCCTCGAGTCATTTCCTTTATTCAGCTCACATGGTTTCAAAGCAAATCATTTTTGCTTCGTTGGATTGTTCTATTAGCCACTCGTTGTCAAGGCTAAGTTTAGTGGCAGAAATTAGAGTAGGTACTCTCTATCCTGATGCCTTCGGTGATGAGCTGATGATCGTCTTGATAATATAACATCTACATTCTGGGGTACGAGGCTCTACCCTATGTGTGAAGCAGAGTTCTCAAGATTCTCAATCCTTCCTCGCAGAGCCGCCAGGTAACTCACAAAGCTAGCGATGTGCTCTAAGTGTTACCAATACTTGACGAGATATTCGCTAATTGGCAGAGGTCAGGCGAGTGAAAAGGTGGAAATGAGAGTAAAGACTTACAGACAATACGGACTAAACATGAACAGGCAGTCCACCTGCAGAGATATTACTACATTTAAATAATACAACCATCGTACAGAACTGGAAACATTAGCGGCGATTGAATGTTTGATTCGGTATGAGACGGTGAAAATTGATCAAGTCGCTGCAACAATGGTGGGAGTATTGTCGATCGTTGGCTAAATTCGGGAACGACTTCCTGCATACCTCGTGTCAACACCAGGCACCCACTTACTCCCCGCAGTACAAAAAAAAAGGCTATAGCCCGTCAAGCCTGATAACACGCAAAGTTATGCTTCTTAAGCCGTCAAAACTATCTTCATCCCTTACACCACCTTCAAACAATGCTCCACGATGCCACCATCTCTAGCCAGGATAATCACCACCCTCTGCAGCCTCCCCGGTGTCCTAATTTCCACTATCATCTTCGTCCCCACATCCCTCCTCCTGCACCACTACATCCGCACCCACGGCCCCATCCCCAGCGCCTCCACAGCCATAAAACTAAACAGCCGCCTCTACGCCATCATCTCTCTCTACCTCTTGCTCAGCATCGCCCTCCCAGCCTCTCTAACCCCCTCTCCCCTCCCCAAACTCCTTCTTAGCAATGGCCAAAATGATAGCTACCAACGCACCGCCTACCACCTCTCCAAGCTATACGAGTATGTCGACATCTTCAACGTCCTCGCGGCCGGCGGCGCTGTCGACCTGCACTTCGCGTTCTACCATCTCACGACGCCGTACCTGACGCTTTTTCGGGTAGTACCCGACCTGCCGTCGACCAGGGGGTGGAGCGTCTTCGCGGCGCTGAACTGCGCGCACCATGTGCTCATGTATGCGTATTTCGGCGGCGTGGCGGCAAGCTGGACAAGGCCGGTGTTGCCGTGAACCGGAATGCTGCAGCTTGTGGTGGGGGTTTGGGTGGAGGTGGGGCTGTTGAGGGAGGAGTTGGGGCGGGGGAGACAGGGTGGGGATGGGGGATGGGTGGATTTGCTGGAGGAGAAGAGGTGGCGGAATGGGTTTGCGGCGGGATTACTGGGGTGTTATTTGGTGCTGTTTTTGCGGTATTTGAGAGTTAAGGCTAAGGAAAAGGAGGTAGAAGCCGGGGCGAAGGAGAAGTAGAAGTGTCGACCTGAATCAGGTTATTTTATCACCGACTCAGCTACCTCCCATTGACTCAGTCATTGACTCGGTCATTGACTCGGTCACCTACCCCTTGTTTCCATTGCCACCCCCATACCCCCTTCTCGTTCTCATTTCCTACACCTTTCCTATGTATATATAGAGGCTCTTAGAGCCACATTCAATAGACAGAGTCATCATTCTTTTCTTACAATCGGTGCACGGACTACCGATCGACGGGAAGGTACTAGATCACTGAATAGGCGCGGACGAGAAAATGGATGTGGAGCTCAAGGAGGAAGAATCTACGGAACTTGATTTCTTAAGTAGAATCTCTAAGGTAGCCGGTGCACTATCCCGGACGCTTTGCTAAGCTCTATTCAACGCTTCGTACTAGTTCAATGCTCAATGCTAGTCCAATGTTCCGTACTGGACCAACTGTCCGTACCGGTCCAACACTCGTCCGCCTGTGCTAGTTGAAATGGTTCAAAGCATTTTGTTGACCGGAAATACCAGATCAGGAACTCGTGTGTCGATTGATCTATAAAGAAAGAGACTATATATACATGAGGGAGGCAGTGATTGTATTGGACTGGACTGGATTTGAGCTCAAATCCAGTCCATCCAATTCTTTTAGAATTTGGCTCCTGGAGCTCCAAGGGAATCCAATGCAAATATATACTAACATGCGGATCGTTAGTACCCCCCAACGAAAATTTTGACCCGAGCTTATAAGTAATAAGCCAATTAACCCAAAGCTTTAATTTAGAGCTTTATTATATATAGAGATAAGGTTTTCCAGGGGGAGACCCCCTGGGACCCCCCTATATAGAGCTTTTGCTTAATTTAGAAGTAGTAGTAAGATTAAGGCGCCTTGGTTACCGCTGGGTAAGGATCTACTATAGTAACTAAGGCGCCCTACCTAAGCTAGGCTTAAAGATTATATTGGTCACGGATCTAGTATATATTTAGACTGCAGAGCTTTAATACAGAGCCCCTTACGTAGGATCTAATTAACTATGTTGTTGCCTACCCAGTTCGGACGTATAACGACGCAATAGCTTGGCGACGACGTAATAGCTCAGCGCTAAGTAATAGGAGGGAGGGGAGGAGGGGGAGGAGATTAGGGGTGGCTTGGCCACTATAAGAAGGTTATAATATTAGTGTGGTGTTAAACTTTAAAAATTATATCCCGGGAGCTTAATTAACAACCCCTATATAAAATGTTAACAAAGTTTAATTATAGAGCTTTAAATTAGTAGATTTTATAGGAATGCCTATTATAAGCAGCTCTAAGTGCGAAATCTAGAATATTTAGTGGTGGTATAAGTATAGGATGGGGTATATATTTGCGTTCCTAAATATCATTATATAACGCAATTTTTGGTAACAAAAACTAGCCGTTAATATTGCTTGACTAATACTTACCAAAGGTTCCTCCGTTTTTTCTATCTTCTTTCTCGCCCGTCTCGTCTAATGCTATTTATATTACTACATTAACTAATAAATCCCTTAGTAGAGACTAGGAAGGAGTATTAGAGCATCTTTAGCTCCTATAAGGAAGAAGAAAAAAAAAGAGAGGAAGGTATAAAGAAGGGAGTATTTATAAACGTGAGGAGGCCTTGCGAGTATATAATTTAGTAGGTACTAATAGCATAAGATTCTCGTATAGGATGGGCTTAATTGCTTACTAAAATATAGGGTATCTCTATTACTATAGTGGCTACTATAGTAGTAGAGACGCCTTAAATATTTAATAATCTAGATTTTAGATTACTAAAATCTAAAATTTTATTACGGAGAGTGTAATTAATAACCCCTACTAATAGCTCTAACTACGTCTAATTTTTAATTTATAAATTAGCAGATTTATAGGTAATTGTTATTCTAAGTAGCTCTAGGTATAGTATATATAAAATCTTAACTATAGTATAGAGAAGCCGTAGCTGCTAATATGCGGTTCTAAGTAGTATTATATAATAGAATTAGTTAGCGTAGTCGCGTAAAAAAAAATTTAATTAGGGAAAAACAACTAAAAAAATTAACTACTTCTTACTAATTTTATTAATATTAGAGGTATAGCTAAGCGTGCCCGTAAAGGGCTTTATTAGATGTATATAAAATACCTTATATAGCCGCTAGGGTAACTAAGTAAGACTATAAGGCTAGAAAGAGGGTTCTTAGTTGGGAATTATTGCATTCTTAGATTATTTTAGTAAGTGACTTAGACGACAAGGGCAAACTAAAGGCGCACTTACTAATACTAAAGTATTACTAGTTTTTATCCTAAAAAACGCCACTTTTTTTTTAACCAATTAGCTATCTACTAACCTTAAGTTCGTCCTACTATCTAAGGGCCTTTAGTGCAAGTTTTAGTAAGGCTTAACTTTAATTTTTATAATTTTATATAAGAGACACTTTTACCTATATATTTAACCCCTTAATAATACCTATTTAACCTAATAAACTAATAAGTTAAGCTAGATCAGTCTCCTTTATAATCGATTACTTTTTTATAATAGGAATACTACTTCCTCCCAAGTTATGCGCTTTTAGTATTTAGGTAAATACTAACGCGTTCTTATCCTCCCCACTCTCTAATATTAACTTCCTTTCCCCCTTAATACTGTCCTCTATACCTCTATTATCTTAAAGATAAATTAGGAAATAGCAAAACCGTTTTTTTAGCGCTAAAAGCTCTAAGCGATATAAATATTATAGTAGTAGAATAACTTTAATATAAAGTAATTCTTTAAGGCATGGGTTATAGAGGGTGTTAATAATAGATTAGGTGGCCTTTATATTAGTTAGCGGATCTTATTATTATATTCTGCTTTAAAACAAGCGGAAGTTTATATAGCCCTTTAATTAACTAGTTACGTATTAGTAGGGGATATTTCCTCAATAAAACTTATCTAAGAACTTAATACGCTGCTTAGGCAGCTATATTTTAATAAGTTTAACCACTTTACCTCTATAGAGAAGGTTAACTTCTCTTAAGTATTAGAAAAAATTAAATTAACTACTTCTAAATAAACTGCTCTACTTAAAAAGCTTATAAGCAATTAACGCTAGGGCTAGAGTAGTTATAAAGGGTTAGGCAATTCTAAGATTATTTAGTAGTAATTATATTTAATTACTTCTATTATCTATAGGAGTTATACGCGGTCTACTGCCAATTTCTTTATAAAAATGTTAGGAATTTACTTAATTAAGAGTGGTATTAAGCGTTAAGTTATTAAAGTATTAGCTAGGCTAGGTCTCTATAATAGTTATAAATATAATAATTAATACTTTATAGATATTGCTAATAATATAAAGGAAGGCTTAACCCCTTAGCCTATATTTTATATAACTAACTAATAAAAGAATAAGCCACTAACCCTTATAGCTAATCCTTAAGCGCTACTAGTCTATAATAATTTTACTTTTAAAGACAATATTAGAGATTAAGTGCTTAGATATTCTAGAATAAAAATATATAACATAACTACTGTGCTTCTTATCCTTTATCTTAAGATTCTAACTACTAGCCTTAAGCAGTTAATATTTAACTTATTATAACCGCTTCTTCTTAATAATATTATCTTATCTCTAGGTCTTTAATGGGATTAGATCTTATAGCAGTTGTTAATATACTTTATTACTACTGCTATCTATAGGCTTTATTTATAAGCAGTTAAATATATTTTTAGTATTAAGCTAGGTCTTTTTCCTATAGTACTAAAGCTTAACTTGCTATCTTCTTAAAAGGCTACTCTATAATAGCTAGGTGCGATCTTTTATAATAAGGGTATAATTGAAGGTATATATAGTATCTATTAAGATATCTAGATCTATAAACTTAGTCTTAAAGAGGACAACGAGTTAGGTTATTTTACTTAGCGCCTTTAGCTTACCTAGGGCGATTAGAAGACCGTTAAGTATATTAAAAGCGTAAAAACTAAGCAGTCTCTTACTAGTTAAGCTTTTAACTATTAGGACTAGTTACTTAGGCTACCTATATTTTTTTTTTATCCTTTAAAGTTTCCTCTACCTTATAGTTTGCACTTATTAGGAAAGTCCTCCTAGCACTTACTTAAAGGCTATACTCCGTTATAATATTAGCTACTAGGACCGGCATAGAATCTTATAAAAAATGCTAAAATTAATTTTGTTAAGCTATTAATTATATAAGGCTAGACGGCTTAAGTAGTTGCACTTTAGTATAACATACTTAGTACTAAGGGATAGTTGTAAAGGGTTAATAGCAAGAAAAATAATAGGAAAGAATCCTATAATAATACTATTATATAGCTAACTCTATCTTAATTTCTTTAGTTAATTAAACATATATAATAATAAGTATTTACCTACTTTGCTTAAACTGGTTAAGGGCATAATAATAAGGAGTTTTTTTTAGTATATATTGGTATCTCTAATAGGTTAAAGCTTTTATAGTTCTACAGCATACTATCCATTATAGTAATATTAGTTTAATCCGCTAACTTATTAATTTACTCTTTATCTAGTTCTATAGGGCTAAGTAGTTATAGTATGGGTACAAGATGCTTTATCTTTAATGGCTTCTTATAAATTAAATCGCGACTACTAAGCTTTAATAATTAATTTTATTATTAAGTCTAGTAAATCTAGTAGGTTAACTAAATACCTTTAAAGCAATTAATCTTGCCCTAGAGTATATTACCTACTTCTATACCGTTAATATAAAACTATATAAGAACTCCACTTACAATATTAAAAAGATATTTAAATGGGTTGCGCTTTCTAATTTATATATTTCTTAACTATGCGCTATACTAGAGACTTTATTTAGTTAAAGAGCCAATTTTAAATATAGTAAAAAGTCAGCACTTGCTAATATATTTAGTCTTATATACTATTTCTAGGCTAAGGGTTATATACATATTTAAGCAGTTAATAGTAATTATAACAGTTAATTTAAGTCTGCTAATATTTTTGCTAATAGTATAGAGCTTCTTAAAGAAAAGATTTACTTATTTAATATTTAAAATGTTGCTATACCTAATAAGATTATTTCTATTTTATCTAAAGATAAGGAGCAATTTACTACTACTATTAAGCTATTAGTACTTAGATATTATATAAAGGCAATAAATAATATATTTTATACTAAAGATAGAGGTTATTAACTACTGCAATTTACCCCTTTAACCCCTTAACTACCTATTTAGCTTATCGCTTACCACCCCCCTAACTACTTATTTAGTGTAACGGAACCTTATAGCAGGAACTACGGTGGGTTCTGTTAATGGGCTAGGTGTATAGGAAATGCAAAGATAGTAGTCAACAACGTAATAATAACTGGTGGAGTGGTTGCCTAACAGATTAACTCCAATTATATTCTAAGAATTACTACAAGGAAGGAACTATCTAGGTAGGGACTAAGGGTCCTTAAATACACAACTGTACTCCTATAAAATCCTTCTTATACGTAATATACGTCTTATCTATATTAGACGTGACGTCCCTTATATTTAATACAGCTAACACGTTTAACCATTATATAACTCGCTTATTATTCCTCGTCATATAGTTCCACGGGTTCTATCCTAGTCCATACCTATATTAACTAACTAGCTTTCTCTAACTCTTCTCTAAGTAGTTATAACATCATACTTAAAGCGTCCGTAACACCATCTCCCTCCTCTTTATCTTTGTCCTTAAAGATACCTAGTATCTCTAGGTTATTTACTAAA
The DNA here is from genome assembly GCF_001692895.1 of Cenococcum geophilum 1.58. Taxonomy (NCBI): domain Eukaryota; kingdom Fungi; phylum Ascomycota; class Dothideomycetes; order Gloniales; family Gloniaceae; genus Cenococcum; species Cenococcum geophilum. The sequence continues at coordinate 1,778,565 of NW_027137581.1, read as the reverse complement.
GGTATAATATCCATCTAATTAATTTGGTTAATATTATTACTTATTATACCTAAAGCAATTTCTTCTCTCTCCTAGATTAAGCGTCGCCTTTATACCATCTCCTTAATACTATCGCTGGGTAAAATAATAGCAATTCCTTACTCTTATTATGCGAAAGAGGGGTTAAGTTATATTACAATTGTAAGTCCTTCCGATCGCTAGCCTTTCTCTTACTCTAAATGCACTTACGCTAATATGCGTTTATTATATAACATTCGTTCTATATCTAATATTAAGTATACACGTCCTATTGTTCTTAATAGTTTTTAAGTTCCCTAAGTAATTTGTTATAGGGTCTCGTATTTAATCTACCGCTATAAAGCTTAATAGTAAGCCGGCCTCTACGCTGCTTAAGGTTTAGCGTGCCTTAGAAAAGTTTACACGTATCCTTAAAGCTTAGCGTCTAGCTTACGCTTATCTTTAGCGTTTAGAACATATCCGTAAGAAAGTTTATTTAAAGGAGTAAAAACTTATTTAATAAGGTCTTTAGGAACTAGGTAATAAGAGAACTAATTCTCCTCCTATAGTAAGGGGAACAACTCCAAGTAGTTTAGCAGTCGCTCTTCCTAGGTCCCCCTTAGGTAACTTATTCTTTAACAATCCTTCTTTATTAATATTGCCTAACCTATTCTCTTCCAATACTCCTATACCTTTCCTATAGCGTTCTTTAAATTTTCTAGTAGCTCCTAGGTAGTCTTAGTATAGCCTATCTACTTAACCTTATACTATATTTTATTGTCGATGTCCTTATAACCAATAATCCTTAAAACTTACTATTCGTCTTTTTCCTAACCTCTATACGTGTCTGCCTCGTAAACTAGTAGCTTAATATTCCTATATACTGGCTCTAGCATCGCGATATGCTATATAGGGTAGATCTTTATTTTAGCTAGTAAGTTTAACTTAAACATAACTAGTGAAATCTTCTATATAATTTCAAAAGGTCCTAATCTAACGTAGTCCAATTTCTTACTCGGTCGTTAACTTTTAAAATTTTTATATAGTAGCCATACTTTATCTCCCTCCTTAAGATCTGGTCCCTTAGATCTCTTAGCGTCATAGTACCTTTTTATTCTTTACTATACTGCCTTAGCTATTTCCGTAAGGTTTGCATAAAGATTTATTAAAGTCTCCATTCTTTACTTAATATAGCGATAATAATGTTCTTAGCTTATATCTATAATTCGCCTTAAATAGTAATATACCTATTCCTTCTTGTAGTATTATATTATATACAAACTATATAACTAATAATAGCGATACCCAATTATTTTATACATAATTAACATAATGCCTTAGATACTGCTCTAGTGTCTAATTTAATCTTTCCATTTAACCATCTGTCTGCGGATAATATACATTAGAAGTTGCTACTTAAACTCCTTATTCCGCCAAGAATACCTCCTAAAATGCTACTATAAATCTTAGATCTCTATCTAATATGATTTTACTTAGTACTCTATATTTTATAAATACTTCCTTAATATAGATTCTAGCAACATCTTCCGCTAAGATTTCCTCTATATATACTATAAAGTATCCCCACTTTATAAGCTTATCTACTATTACTAAGATTATATTATAATTTTATCCGGTAATAGAATCTCTTAACTTTAGTAACTTAATAATAAAGTCCTATAATATAACCTCCTATAGTCTCTCTAGTATTTTAATAGGTTATAGCCCTCTATACGGCTTATACCTTATTAATTTATTCCTTTAGCAATCTAAATACTCTTTAGTAACTCTTCTAGCTATTTTCTAGATTCTATTAATAATATACTCCTTCTAAAGTCTTAATACTAAGCCTATAGCTCTATTATATCCTTAAGTTAGTCCCTTATAGAAGTCCTCCACGAACTACTTCGCTATACTTCTTAGGATATACTTTACTTCTTAATTTTTATATATATCTGACTGTAGATCTTCTAGTTATACTTCTAGAATTCTTTATACCTAAAAGCTTTTTAGTGTCTTATAGACCTTTTCTAACTTATTCTCTTAAGTTGCTGCAATTTTTGGATAATTATACCTAATTAGTCTATCTATATCTTTTTATAGTAAAGCCCCTAATAGCTTATCGTTATTTTATAGTTTAGCTTTTTAACTTAACGTATTGGCTTACGTATTATCTATACCCTTAGTATACTAAATCTTAAAATAGTATTCTATAAGCATCTCTACCCATTTAATCTATCTTTAGTTAAGTTCCTTTATTATTAGAAATTCTGTTAGGTTTTTATAATCCGTTTTAACCATAAATAGTTTTTCTATGCCTTATAAGAATGCTTTTTATTCCTTTAGTGCTATAACTATACCTAATAACTCCTTATTATAGATGTCATAGTTTAACTCTAGTGGTGTTATCTTCCGACTATAATATACCACTAGATGCCATCCGTCTAGATGCCTTTATATAAAATATACTTCTAGTATAAAGTCTAATACATCTATTTCCACAACCGTCTCTAGTCCTAGTTAATAGATCTTAAAAACTGGCTCCTGGGTAAACAACTCTTTAACTTTCTTAAAGAGTTCTCGCTATTCCTCTCCCCATACCTATAGTTCTTCTTTCTTTGTTAATCGCGTAAATAGTTTAATATTCTTTAACTATTGCGCTATAAACCTTCTACAGTAATTACAAAATCCTAAAAACAATCTTAATTACATAACATTCTCTAGTTCTTACTAATTTACTATAGCCTTAATCTTCTTTAGATCTATACTAAGTTAGCCTAGTTTAATAATAAATTTAACAAAATTAGTCTTCCTAGTGAAGAACTCGCATTTCTTAATTACTACTAGCATCTATTCTTCCTATAGTCTCTTTAAGACCTATTTAACGTATTCTCCATATTCTTCCTTATTTATTAAGTAGATAATAATATTATTAAGGTATACTATAACAAATTCATCTAAATATTCTCCTAATATATTATTAATACGCTTCTAGAATATTACTAGTGTGTTTATAAGCCCGAATTATATAACTAATAGTTTATATAGTCCTTCCTTTAATCTAAAGGCTACCTTCTATTTATTGCCTTCCTTAATCCTAATCTAATAGTACACCTATCTTAGATTTATTTTCGTAAAGATTTATATATTATCTATCCTATCTTAGATTTCGCTAATTAAGGGTAAAAAATACCTATCCTTTCTAATAATGCTGTTTAACTATTTATAGTTAATACACAGTCTTAGTTTACTATTTTTTTTGGTATAAATAGTACTGGATAACCTACTAATAACTATAATAGTCTAATGTATCCCTTTTATAAGTTTTCTTAGATAAACTCTTTTAATGCTCTACCTTCCTCTTTAGTAAGCTTATAGATTAGAAAAAACCTTAAACTTATTCCTGGTTCTAATTCTATTTTATAGTCCTATACTATATACTCTAACAGCTTTTCGCTCTTAGGTAACCATAGTTTCTTACCATATTTGTGGTATCTTTTCAGTATATAGCTTAGCCCTTTTTCTATTTCTTTATAGGTTACTCCTACTTAGTACTATACCAACTTAGCTTATTATCGCATCTTATAGCGTTGTATATCTCTAATATTAACCTAACCTATAACTTAATCAATCTTTAGATTATATTCCTATAACTAAGGCATTCCTAATACTACCTTATTATTCCCTAATAGTAATATATTAAAAGATATCTCGACTTATCTTCCTTTAATGGTTAACTAAATAGGTCCTATTTTAAGATTAATAATGCCTCCTTTATAGGCTATTAGATCTCCTAAAATTATTACTAATAGGTAAGAATATTCCTTCTATCTATATAGTATCCCTATTCTTTTAACCGTTGCTAGCGAGATATAGTTTCTTATTGCTCCACTATCTACTAATACCTTAAACTGTTAATCTTGCCATTTTACTTATAAATTTAGGTGTTATCCTTAAATTCCTTTAAGGGTCTAAGGCTCTACCACTAGCTCCCTCTAGTCCTGTAGGCCTCTACTTTTCCTAACTACTAGCTACTAGATCCTATTTATACTTAGTCCAACTTAGGCCAATACTTAGTTTATTTTTTATCTTTAATGTGCCATAAATAGGTATTCTCTAGATATTCCTACTATTGTTATCCTTCTAGGCATTCTTCCATAAGGAATTTTCCTGGTTAAAGTATTAAGTCCCCTTATTCTTAAACTTCTACTAGGTGCTAACTATGCATATACTTAGCATTTTAATACTTTACTTTATCCGTTATCTAATATATCCTTATTAAATACTTCCAATTTTTATCTTTTAGTGCTCTATATATGTTACACATATCATCCACGTATACTATCTATAATAGTATATAATATGCCTAATATCTTAGGTTAACTCTCGGCTCGTCTTTATTCTTAAGTTTAAACCTTTCTTATATTAATCTAAGCATTGCAACTTTATTTACGGGTACTAAGATTCGCCTTTTACTTTTCTAATCCTTTAATTACTCCTCTAAATCCTTTAATATTATAATTAAGGCCCCTTTAATATAAGTTATAGCCTTCTCTATAATCGGGTAGTTTTAGATAACTTTTTCGTCCAACTATATATAGAAATCTTCTTACTTATTATTGTGTCGTTATCTATACCACTTTTAGTACAGCTACTTAAGTATATATGGCTCGTCCGTAAGGAAATATCTCTTTATTACTACGTTATAACAGCCTTTAGTATATTATTTCTTAAACTTAGTAGAAATCCCTAGATCCTTTTCTTATTCCAGTTTAGTAAGCCACTTAGCTCTTAGTATGCCTACTCTAAGCCTATTAGTAATCCTTCATATTAGCGCTCTGTCCCTTATACATCTTAATATACTAAACCTCTTATTTAGTTTCTGTTCTTGCCATAAGGTAATTCTTGCCTTAAATTCCTCTATAGTTTCCTTTATATTACGTCTTATAAGTAAATTCTTAAAGTCTTCATGCTTCTTAATCTTGGTATTAACTTTTTAATCTTTAGACTAAACACTATATTCCCCTAGTAAGTCTTCTAGGTCTATATATCTATCTCCTAGTCTAATCACTATTTATACTACAGATTCTCTAATCTATAAAGAAGCTTTTTGCCTTTTACTTATAGGTATTCTAATTCGTGCTCCAAATTCTTAACCCTTTAGATTCTTTAATCCTAAGCTTACTTCTAACTTAAGCTTAGCTCTAGCCTTAGTCTAACTAAGCTTAACTAGTATCCTTATCTTATCTTAAGAGTCCTAAATCTTACTTATCTCATCTTAAGAATCTTATATTATTAGGAATTCTTGCCCTAAGCTTATTTATATATCTTTAAACTAAGCTACTGCTCTACTCTATTNGTTNNTGTCTATTATANGTCNTTAAGCTTANCTTATCNNGTNTTANGAATCTTANNNNTCTNTTATCTNNTNTTAAGAATCTTAAGNCTNTGGCCTTTTACCTTTATTAAGTGGTAAGCTAGCACTAGCAGTTATCTACTTGCTTAATTATCCCTAAATATTACTCCTTCCGTCTTATAAAGCGATGGACGCCGTGTCTAATAGTGTTATAATACCTGTTACTAAACCTTACTCTATAGCGGTCTTAGTCTCTACTTCTATTGCGTTATTAAGGTTTAGATACCCCTAGTTAGTTTCTTTACTGTCCTTATCGCTATTAATTAATAAGTACTCTAACTCCATTATTATTATTACTAATTATTATCCGTATATTGCTGTAATATCTTAATCTAGCTTATAGAGTTAATCTTATTCTTTATCTAACTCTTTAGTTTCTTTAAGTCCTTTTAACTCTGGCTTTTATGGCTAATAGCTTATGCCGTACTTAGCGTCTTTATAAATTTGGTATACGTTATTATAACAAAACATAAAACTTTTAATTAAACACTCTTTTGTTCCTCGCAGTATACTATTATCCCTCTATACATATGTGTTATATACTATTAGTCTAGTTCCCTTTATTATATAGTAACTCTAACCATCTTTATAATCCCTTATAAAGTAACCCTATTTTCCACAATTTATATAAGCTCCGTCTCTAAACTATTAACTTTATTATAGAGTCCGCCTAAATATCTTCTGCTATTAAGATCCCTGGTTTAGCCTCTACTCCTTAGTCCTATAATCACTAAATCCTTAACCTCTAGGTTTCTATAGTTTCTTACTCTATCTCTTATAGGCTTCTTTAGTACCACTTAGGTCCATTAACTCTACGCCATACCATAGTTTCTAACTTAGCTTTAGTTATTACGTACTCTACGTCTTATACAACTATAAAACTCTATCCTAGCCTTTCTTAGCCTATTTCCTTTAGAAGATCCTATTATTAATCTTAATCGCTTAATCTATTAATTCCCTTAGGGTGTCCACATCTTCTATTAGAATAATTACGTCCTAGACTTTAGCCTTAAGTCCTTATTTATACTATGCTATAAGCGCCTTATTGTTCTATTTAATCTATATTATAAGTATTTAAAACTATATTATATACTTAATTGCTAAAGTTCGCTATATTAGGTCCTAAAGCTTTCTCTTTACTATAGTTGTTGCTTCTGGGTCCCTAAATATCTATATTAATTATTCCGCGAATCCTGTTTAGCTAAAAAACACAAATCGTACCTCTTAATTAGTAGTAGTTATTCCGTTAGTCTATATTTCTATTAAGTAGGGTTTAAACTATTTAAGTGCCTAACCCGTTAGGAATAGTCCTGCATAGGCTATCTAGTCCATTGTTATAGCTAACTTAGCCCCTTCTTACATAACTTTAAAATGCATTTACATTAGAAATCCTTTAAGCTTTAATCTCTCTTCTAAGAATTGTTTAATTAATGGTAACTTAACCTTTACCGCTTTAATTCCGTTAAGTCTGTTCTTAAGTACCATATTATTTTCTATTAATCAATCCACTATTTCCTGTAATTATCCTACCGTCACAGGTTATTGCGAGTTAGTGTCCGCCATACTGGTGTCACCCCCTAACCTTAAAGTAGTTGCCGCCATTAATGGCGTTGTAGTAGCTGCTTTTAGTAGTATATTATTTAACTTTCTATATTTAATACTATAACTAGGTAGTAATTATATAATGGAACCTTATAGTAGGAACTACGGTGGGTTCTGTTAATAGGCTAGGTATATAGGAAATGTAAAGATAATAGTTAACAACATAATAACAATTGGTAGAGTGGTTGCCTAATAGATTAACTCTAATTATATTCTAAGAATTACTACAAGGAAGGAACTATCTAGGTAGGGACTAAGGGTCCTTAAATACACAACCGTACTCCTATAAAATCCTTCTTATACGTAATATACGTCTTATCTATATTAGACGTGACGTCCCTTACGTTTAATGCAGCCAACACGTTTAACCATTATATAACTCGCTTACTATTCCTCGTTACATAGTTCCACGGGTTCCATCCTAGTCCGTGCCTGTATTAACCAACTAGCTTCCTTCAACTCTTCTCTAAGTAGTCGTAACATTATACTTAAAGCGTCCGTAACATTTAGCTTATTGTTAACTACTTCTTCTATAACTACTAGTTAAAGACTACCCTTATTTCTACTCTCTTTGCCTTATTTATTATAGTTAATAACTACTTACTAACTTCTTACTCCTTAAAGTTTACCCCTTTAAGTTACTATATAGTTTATACCTAATATTTCTTATATTATTATCTTAAGAAAACCGTCTTACTAGCTGCTTATAGTAGATTACTTATTATAGTTAGTATTTATAATTTTAATAGCTTCGCTAGCTATCCTAACTCCTTTCTTCTTAACGTTAACTTTTTTAATATCCTCTATCTTAACCCGTTTAAGATATATACTACTAGGTTTCTAAAGTTATAGATTTACGGAGGATTGCGCAAAAAGAGATTTCTCCTTCCTTTTTGGGAAAAGCGCGGTTTTGGTGCCAAGACCCCACCAAAAACCAGCTTAGTCAACTTAATTAAAGCTTTTGACACTAATATATCATCTATATAGCTTCCAAATCGTAGTGTTTTACTATTTGACATTTACGTAATTTACCTCATTCCATCGCACCTTATATTCTATATATCTCTTACGCTTTTTTAAGCCCAAAATGCCTTACTACAGCCTTAAAATAAGAGCGTAGGCTATAGTAATAAGAGCTCTAGGTACTCCTCTAAAAGCGATCGCTTAAGTTACTGGAATTAGCACTAAGCACATTAGCAACCTACTAAAAAAGGCAGTAGAGAATGGCTAGCGTGCAGATTGGGTCCTCCTTAATAACTACCTTAGGGATAAGCCCCGCGTAGGGCGTAAGAAAAAGATTACTCCTAATCTTAAGTAAAAAGTTATCAACGCTGTCACATGCAATCGTTACGGACGTGAAAAAAGTACTAGAAGGATTGCTTATAAAATAGGCCTCTCTACATCGTCTATTTAAGCTATACTTAAAAAATACGGCTACTGTAAAACAAAGCCAATAAGGAAGCCTGGATTAACTGCAGCTATAAAGAGCGAATGATATAAGTTTATATTAGCCTACCGTTATTAGACCTTAGAAGATTAGAAGGCTGTAATTTAGTTGGATAAGATAAGTATTATTTTAGGCCACCGCCGAGGGGGCTATTAGGTATAGCGACGTCCTTACAAGGCTTACGTACGCAGCTATGTACAAAAATGATAGAAGGGGTACTCTAAGTTTATATTTTGGGGTTGCTTTACGTATAACTTTAAAGGTCCTTATTATATTTAAAAGCCTTAAATAAAGAAGGAATTAGATAAATTAAAATTAATTATTAAGATCTGGAATTAGGCTTTAGAGCTAAAGGTATATAAGGCTTAAGGCCGTCAAAATCGGACTCTGCACCTATACGTGGTGACGGCTACGAACCTAGTCTTTGAAGTTCAGATCCAGAGCCAACGCAGAGACGTCGCATAGCGTGCGGATAGGACCTGGTGGTGGTTGTGGGCGTCGAGGGCGGTGGTAAAAAATTTTCGGATGGTGAGATCTTGAAAACCACTACTGTTGGCCCTTTACAATACGACGACTACTATACTGTTCTATCCAGGGCACCTGTATAATCTAACATGGATAAGTAGTTTTCGATAATATCCCCAAAAACCCCAATAGAAAGCATTAATAACCTCATATTGACAAACAGATAAGCGCGAACGAACGGATAAGCAAATATACGGCCCCTCCTAACCCCTAAGGCAATCGCCCGCGGAGCATGCGGTTACTTACCGTACTACCATAATACTACTAAAAGGCAGCTGGATAACCCCGTACGGTTTTCCTTGTCTCCTCTTAACGGAGTAGTGCCCTTAGAGAGGGCCGAGTGACTGGGGCCTAGGCATAAAAGATACCCAGATACACATATATATATCCCGCTTTCGTCTTTTAGTATTAGGATGGTAGAATGGATGAATTCCCCTTACGCCTTTGATAGGCCTTAGGGGGGGGGAGGCAAGGCGTATTGGTAATGGTTAATAAGAGATAGTATATAGGGGGTGGCTAAGATACGGGACACAACTATAAGCGTACGGCAATCGATTAGCAAGGCCTAGCTAGGACGTAGTGAACCCTAGCTTTGGATAAGCTAGAGAAGGAAGTAGTGGTTTCTAAGGAGTTTAAAACATCTAAGGAGGAGGACGTAGCTGTAGGCCTGTAGGGCCGCACTACGTGCAAACATAGTAATTCGGGGTTTTTCATCCGACTAAGGTGGCTCATAGGGTTTTTCCTTCCCCTAACTACAGGGTTTTCTTTATGTAAACTATAAGTTTTCCCCCTGTAACGGAGTAGTCTGCGTGGGCCTAGATAGGATCCGTATCAGACGTTAATTAAAGAGTTACTACTATATAAGGCTTAAAAGAAATAATAAAACGCTAAAAGAAGAGTATACGAACTATATTATAATAGGTGCATAAGCGAAGCACGTACTAAGTAAAAGTTTATAATATTATACAGAGCTTTTACTTAATTAGATAGAGGTAGAATTAACTAGTAGTAATATTTAATAAATATCCTAATACTAAAACTTCTTCTGTTTACCTAGAGCCTTATATGCTTAAATCCTAATACAATTATATAGGAAGATAAGGCTACTTCTTATATTATAAAGATTTACTAAACCTACTTTAACGCCTGCGAGATTTAACGTCTTCTTTAGCTAGGTAATTCGCCTAATCTAAATATAATTAAGCCTTACTAGGGCTACTTAAAACGAGTCACTATAAAAAGGGGCCCACCTACCTCTTATGCAGCTGTAGAGAAGGCTTAGCTTAGAGCTTAGCAAGATCTTAAGTAGTAGCGAATTTAATAGTAGATCGAGAGGATCCCTTACTATATTTAAAAGATTATAGAACTTAAAGGAGGTAATAATTATAGAGAGGGAGTAAAGGAAAGGTAGTAAAGCTAGAAGCAGCTCTATAAAGAAGCCAATCGCAAGCTTCCTATAATTGTTAAGGTGCTTTAAACGGGCTATAAGACGTTGCGTAATCACTATAGTTTACCTAACACCTACCTATAATTCTTCCTTCCTACGCAAAGCCGTAAGGAAATTAAGGAAATTACTAAGGAAGAGTGGCAAAAATTGGTTAATATAATCGTTCTAAATCCACGTTAAAATACTTAAGGCCCTAGCTTAATTGTAGATCGACAGCTTTACAATCAAAGACGCTAGAGGAATAATCGCAATCAGGTAGTTAAACGGGTAGAGAGCTAGGCGGAAAGTCAAGAGCAACAGAGGCAGTTACGGCCTTAAAAACCTCGAAAGCCTATAGAATATAAGGTGCGATAGAACGAGGTAAATTACGTAAATGTTAAACGGTAGAACACCACGATTTGGAAGCTATATAGATAATATATTAGTGTCAAAAGCTTTAATTAAGTTAACTGAGCTGATTTTTAGTGGGGTCTTGGCACCAAAACCGCGCTTTTCCCAAAAAGGAAGGAGAAATCTCTTTTCGCGCAATCCTCCGTAATAGCTGTTGCTTTACCTCTACCCTAACAGGCTCCACGACTAGACTCCACCTAAGGGCATAGATATAGTAACTCTAAATAATATTAAGGACTGGTTAATAGGCACCTCTAATACTGTCGCTATAGATAGGTGGGTAGTAGTCGCTTATAGGGGTTAAGTAGGCTAGTAGTTAACCTAGGACATAAACCGCGACCTAGTTAACTGTTACTAGCCTCTTTAATTATATACTATCCGCTTTAGCTCCTTAAGTAGGCTAACTTAAATTAGTAGTAATAAGAGTGGTAAAGATACTGGTAAATTAATTATAATTAGTAGTAATAAGGATAAGGGTAATACTAGCTAGGAGTAGTCTTAGCAGTTTTAGTAGTCGTAGTAGTTACAGTAGTTAGATAATAAGTAGCCCCCGCTTTTTAGGGAGAGATAATAATGTTTATATACCTTATAGAAGTTATAGTAGTCTAACCCTATTAAGCTATCGGATAATAAGGAACTTATACCTCTTAGAGAGAGGCAATAATAGCTATATACCTTTTCTATAGGTTAAATATTAACTAGTAGGGGTACTCTAATATTAACTAGTTGTAGTTATAGTGCTCCAGTGTCTTATAGCGCAGCCTTAAGCATATTTACCTAACTACTACCAGTTTATTTAATAGAGGAACGTTAAACCAATCTTCTTAATATAGTGAGTTATTAAGGTGCTATTATAATTAGTATTTAATGCGGGTTAACTACTTCGGCGTTCCTTTTACCTTAATATATAGTGGTGGCGAGTCTTAACACTTATAATTAACTAAACTATTAGGTATAACTACTTAATCTATTCTTTAACAAGTTGCCGCTATATAGTAATCTCTATTGTACTAAATTAATTTTGAGCGACAGTTTGGATTGGTTTAATTCTACTTTTAAAAAAACGGGTCACCTAATTACCCCATCAAATTCGCGACCAACTGACACTTATAATGCACCCCCTAATAGTACGTAAATAAACTTTCTATTTATATAGATTTATAGAGCTTACGCAGCGCTTTAAAATACTACCACTTTTATCTAAATATCCTAAGGATAACTAATAATATAGAGCTTTAAGAGTCTGCGGAAAGCTTAGGGGTAGCCGCACGGAGCCGTGCACGGAGCTCTGCAGGCTCTGCAGGCCTACCGCGATACCGCGACCTTGCGACCTCGCTGGCAGAACCTAGCAGAACTTGGCAGAACTTGGTTAGCAGAACTTGGCAGAACTTCGCGGTCACGTGACTAGAAGACCGCCCTACTTCAACTAGCGCTGCTCTTCTTCTCCTTTCCTTTCTCTAGCTTTAGATCCTCGTTTATAAACTACCAATTATATAGGCTTACGCGTCCCTCTTACCGTGCTCGTGCCTTAATTAACTAAGTTACTAATATTATCTAAAGCTTAACTACCCTTTCTTCCTAAGAAGGAACTTAAATATATCTACAGACCACAAACTAGAATAGAACACAGAATTAGACCTAAAGAATATTACTAGAACTAGAAGAATAGAAAAGAATAATAAGACTTATAGAATACGCACAGACTAGAACCCCTGTAGAATCCTACTAAAGGTTACCCTAATAACCGTACCACGATGCTAAGAAATATAGCAGCCGGCAAAGCAGCCGTAGAACCCTTGAATACCTCCGATAGTAAAATAGTAACTAACTTAAACTCCTAAGCGGAGCTCGCAGCAGCCAATGCTAAAATTAAATAACTTTAAGAGCTGCTTAAAGCCAGAGAACCCCCTACGCCTAGCGAGGAATTATTAGACACCTAAAGACTTGCTATAGTCCTTAAGGCTCTAGCCCAATATACAGTATTAGCATTATTACGGTCCGCAAAGGTCGTGGACCCCCTATTACTTACAGACGGAACCAACCCTATATTTAACAATTGGAAGCTTTAATTACAGGATAAGCTTAAAGTTAATACGGACCACTTCCCTACTACTTAGGCTAAAATGGCCTACGTCTTTAGCCGTACCGGCGGGGACGCATAAACGTACCTACGTCTGCGGTACGTATAGGACTTAGCAAAGCCCTTCCTCTCTAAAGAAGAGATAATTGTCTACCTATCTTCTATTTATAAGGACCCCTTTAAAGTATAAAACGCCCAACTTAATTATAAAAGCCTAAATATAAAAACAACAGAGACCTTCTTAGCTTTTTAAACCCGCTTTCTGCACCTAGCCGGCCAGGCTTAAATTCCCTAGGAAGATCTAATGCTAGACCTATTTAATAAGCTTACCCTAGACCTACAGCAAGCCATACTGCTAGTTTTTACTACTATATAAACGCTAAAGGAACTTACGGACTAGTGCTTAGCTATTAACCAAGGCCTTTACCGAATTAAGGCACGCGCTAAATGGTATAAAGCCAGAAACCCTTTAAATTAGACCACAAGCAATACAAGAACGGCCCGCAATACCCTAGCACAATCAGCAACCCCCGCAGTACCACCCATACAGCCTACCGCCAATTCAGCAGCTAGCCGTGCGGCTAGCCCTACTATAGGTCCGGCGAATGCTCGGCCTATATACAGCAACCCCTATATACAGGCCCTTAGTAATTAAGGAGCTTGCTTTTCTTATAGATAGAAAGGTCACTATATAAAGGATTACCTAATAAACGTAAAAGCGGACGAGGTTCTATTAATCTAGGAGGACAGCGCGGAGTTAGAAAAAGAGGAACCCTAAAGGAAGACTCCTCTCTAGGGTTAAAAGGGATCGACATATCAGATATTAATCTAGGTCGGCTAGTTAGTAAAAGAAGCTACACTATCCCTTATACTTTATTCCGTAATAAATACCAAGTTTTAACCTTTGCTTTAGCTAACTCTAGAGTAAATACCTTCGCCTTAATAGACACTTAGTATACCGTAAAGCTGGCTAACTTTCTAAATGTACCTATTAAAGAACTGCCCAAACCAATTCCTATCCACGGGTATAATAGGTAGATAGAACCACCTATCACAACTATCTTACGGATTTACCTCCGTGTTAATAGACAAAGGTAGTATAACACCCCCTTCCTTATTACGGACCTAGGTAGCTATAATATAATCTTAAGGCGAAAATAGCTAGCCTATTTAGGCTTACAGCTTAACATATAAAGTAGACGGCTTACCTAGCCTAAAACTCTACCCCTAACCCCTTCCTTTATAAAAGAAATCAGCATTATAATAGAAAACCTTATACGGCCCTAAATTAATACTATTTACCGGGCCGATGCTGTGCGTAGGGACTAGGCCTTTAAGAAAGATATATAGCTTAATTCATAATAGATCCGTATACTACGTCGCCCCCAGACTACCTATATCACGCCACCCGCATTAAAGACCTAGGAAGTTAGTAGTGACCTAGAAAAGCCCCCTATAGAGAGCTTAGGCCCTATATAGCTATAAAGAATAGTAAGGGATATTAAACGTTACACTAAACTAATAAATCGGAGGGATAACCTACGGAAGATAAAATAGGAGCTAAGAAAGATTATAAACCCTAAACCGCAAAATATAGTCCGGAAAACGGCTATAAGGAAACCAGCGGACCTCCCACCAGTTAATATCTGCTATATTAATGCCGTAGGATTTTACCAGAACTTAGTTCAGCCTAATACCGTCACCTTTATGACGAGCTTATACAAAATTAATTAAATAATTAAGGAAAAGGGAAATAAGCTTAACGGACAAGAAAGCGAGCTTATAGATAAGAAACTAGTAGAACAAAAGCTACCCTATTAATACCAGAAATTTAAGGACGTATTCTCTAAAGCAGCGTCCAATATACTTCCACCTTACTAACTATATAACTATAAGATTAAGATTAAGCAGGGCAAAAAAAAAACCCTTAGCTTTAGCCCCCTCTATAAGCAGTCTATTACCGAATTACAGGCCATAAAATAGTATCTTATTAATAACCTAAATAAGGGCTTTATTAAGCCTAGCCAAGCCCCTTTTACCTTACCTATTCTCTTTATTAAAAAGCTAAATAGAGGACTCCGCTTCTGTATTAACTACTATAAGCTAAATAATATAACCCGCAAGGATTGCTATCCGCTACCCCTACTTAATAAGACTCTGGCCTAAATAAGTAGAGCTAAGGTCTTTATAAAGCTTAATATCCGCTAGGCCTTCTACCGAATTAGGATAAACCCTAGGTCTAAAGATCTTACTATATTTTAGACCCGTTATAGAACGTATAAATATAAAGTGCTCCCTTTTAGACTAACTAACGGACTAGCTACGTACTAGCGGTACATAAATAATATACTCTTTAACTACCTTAACAATTTCTATACGGCCTATTTAGATAATATTATAATCTACTCTAAGAACGAGCTAGAATATAAAAAGCACGTCTATAAAGTCCTATAACGGCTCCGCAAGGCTAGCCTCTAGGTTAATATTAAGAAGTTAGAGTTTAGTGTTAAGTATATAAAGTACCTAAGTTTTATTATTAGTACGGACGGAATTAAAACTAACTCAGAGAAAATAGCCGTAATTAACTAGTGGGCACCCCCACGGACTATAAAGGGGGTATAATCCTTTTTAGGGTTTTATAACTTCTACTAATGCTTTATTAAGAACTATAGTAGGATTACCTGGCCTCTTAACCGTCTTACTAGAAAAGACTAGCCCTTCTACTTTAACGCTATATATAGGCAGGCCTTTAATAAGCTTAAGAAACGGCTAGTATTGGCTCCCCTACTTACCTATTTTAACCCAGAACGGCCCTTAATACTAAAAACTAATGCCTTAAACGGCGTAATAGCTAGTGTTTTTTCCCAGAAGCAACCGGACGGAGAGTAGCACCCTATTATATACTATTTAAAGACTATAATAGATGCCGAGCTAAATTACCATATCCATGACAAAGAAATGCTAGCTATTATCTCTAGCTTTTAGCACTAGCGTATATAGCTAGAGGGGACCCCTAAGCCAATTAAGGTAGTTTTAGATTATAAGGCCCTAGAATACTTTATAACAACTAAGGCCCTTACGGCCCGGTAAGCACGCTAGGCGGATACCCTATCTTAGTTCAACTTCTTAATTATATATAGACTAGGCGCTACGAACCGTGCGGACGCTCTTATAAGGCGTAAGCAAGACCTAGATAACCAGACGGCTATAAAGATCTTACTACGGACCTAGATGCTACTACAACTAGAATACCTTAACCCCTAAATATAGGCAGAACTAAGTACGGACTCCTTAGGCGCCGAGATATGTCCTATTAACTCCTCCGAACTTAACCTTATTAATAAACTACTATAGGCCAACTAAACAACCCCCTCTCTATAGGAATACCGTAAAAAGGCAAAGAACGTTACTAGCCTATAGTCCCTTAAAAACGGACTACTTAAGCACTAGGAACGGCTAGTAGTAGCTAAGAAATAGAACTTATAGACCTAGCTTATTACCAAAGCTTATGCCTAGGTCTCTACAGCCTACCCTAGAAAAAATAAGACCCGTAAGATTATTGGTAACCGCTACTACTGGCCCAGAATAATTATAGATATTAACCGTTATATACGGAACTGCGACAGCTGCCGTAGATCTACAATTCCATAAGATAAAACCCTAAGACTATTAAAACCTCTCCCGATACCCGACCGCCCCTAGTAGTATATCTCTATAGACTTCTATAAGCTACTAACAGACCGCAACGGATATAATATAGTTATAATTCTAGTTAACCGCTTTAGTAAGCGCCCGTTCTTAATTCCCTATTATAAGAATATTAATACCAAGGAGGCGGCCTAACTGTATATCCACTATATCTACCACATTTATAGACTACCAGATACTATTATATCCGATTACGGCCCGCAATTTATATTAGCCTTTTGGAACAAGTTTACCTAGATCCTAGGTATTAAGCTAAAGCTCTCTATAGTATACTACCCCTAAACAGATAGCTAGACGGAGATTATAAATTAATATTTAGATTAGAGACTTCAGCCTTTTATTAACTACTTCTAAAATAACTAGGGCGAACTACTACCCCTAATAGACTATACCCAGGCGACCCTACCCCATAACTCTACGGGATTTGCACCTATCTAACTAGAAATAGGGTATTTACCCTAAATAAGCTTTAACTGGGATAGACTAGAAGGACTACGGACTATACGCAAGAAACTATCTTATAAGGAAGCCTAATAGTACACCAAGCGCTTAGAGGAAGCCTAGACGGTAGCCTATACAAATTTAGAAAAGGCCCAGAAATCAATAGAATAGTAGGCAAATAAGTATAGGCGCGAACCCGACTTTACCGTAGGCGATATGGTCTAGGTTATAACAAAGAACTAGAAGACAGAACGGCCTAGCTATAAGCTAGACTATTAAATAGCGGGACCGTATAAGGTCCTTAAGAAGATAGGTAACTCGTACAAAGTAAAGCTCC
The DNA here is from genome assembly GCF_001692895.1 of Cenococcum geophilum 1.58. Taxonomy (NCBI): domain Eukaryota; kingdom Fungi; phylum Ascomycota; class Dothideomycetes; order Gloniales; family Gloniaceae; genus Cenococcum; species Cenococcum geophilum. Next base: position 1,761,175 of record NW_027137581.1, on the reverse strand, counting down.
CGGATTTAATTAAGGTTTACCCCGTTTTCTCGCCGGATAAGCTATAGAAAGCTATAAATAACCCATTACCTGGACAAAAGAACGAACCTCCCCTACCGATTTAAGTTAATGGCGACAACGAATGGGAAATTGAAGAAGTACTGGCCTATAAACTAGTAAGGAAAACGCTAAAGTACCACGTTAGTTAGAAAGGCTATAACCTAGATCCTACCTAGTACCCTACATGGAACTTTATTAGCAGTCCCTATAAGCTTTAAGAATTCTATAACCGCTACCCTAATAAACTAGGACCCCTAAAGTACCTAGACGAGTAAATAGAGTGCTAGTATAGCGAAGATAATAAGCTATCGGAAGAATATAAAGATAAGAACGCCCTATAAGTATAATACGGACTATAAAGCCTAAGGGCAGGCTTTTGCGGAGGGGGGGGGGTAATGTTACGGCACTGGTAGAACCTGGCAGAACCTGGTAGAACTTAGCAGAACTTAGTTAGCAGAACTTGGCAGAACTTCGCGGTTACGTGACTAAAAGACCGTATAAAAAGAACCCTACTTCAACTAGCGCTGCTCTTCTTCTCCTTTCCTTTCTCTAGCTTTAGATCCTCGTTTATAAACTACCAATCGTATAGGCTTGCGCGTCCCTCTTGTTACGGCACTGGCAGAACTTGGCAGAACTACGCACCGGCAAGTTGCCACAGATTGCCGCATATTGCGGTCACGTGACGCGAAGATCGTATATAGCTTCGAGCGGCGCTCCCCTTCTTCTCCTTTCCTTTCTTTAGCTTTAGATTCTCGTTTATAGACAATCTAATTATATAGGCTTGCACGTCCCTTATACCGTACTTATACCTTAATTAACTAAGTCGCTAACATTATTTAAAGCTCACTCTACTCTTTTTTCCTAAGAAGGAACTTAAATATATCTACGAGAACATAGAATAGGACCCTAAGGACATTACTAGGACTATAAGGACAGGACCTAAAAGAAAAGAATAGAACCCTAAGGAAAGGACCTACAAGACACGCACAGACTAGAACCCCTAAAGAAATTACCCGAAATTACCTAACACCCCTACTACTATACCACGAACTACAGCTGTAGGTAAAGTAGCTGTAGGACCCTTAAATACTTTAGATAAAGAAATAATTAACGTTTTAACCCCCTAGGCGGAGCTTACGGCTGCTAATACCGAAATTAAATGATTGCGAGAGCTGCTTAAAGCTAGAGATACCCCTATATCTAATAATAAGTCATTATTAGACAACTAAAGACTTACTATAGTCCTTTAGGCCCTATCCTAGCGCCTTAGTGGATCTACTAAGGCCTATACAGCACCGAAGCGGTTAGTAAAGGTTATAGACCCTCTACTACTTACAGACGGAACTGATCCTATATTTAATAATTGGAAGCTCTAATTATAGGATAAGCTTAAAGTTAATGCAGACTACTTCCCTAACGCCTGAGCCAGAATGGCCTATGTCTTCGGCCGTACTGGCGGAGACGCCTAAACGTATTTACGCCCGCGATACACTAAAGACTTAATAGACCCCTTTATCTCTAAAGAAGAAATGATTAAATACTTGTCTTTTATTTATAAGGACCCTTTTAAAGTATAAAACGCCCGCCTTAACTATAAAAGCCTAAATATGAAAATAACGGAGACCTTTTCGGCCTTCTAAACCCGCTTTCTACACCTAGCCGGATAGGCCTAGATCCCCCAGGAAGACCTACTACCAGACCTCTTTAATAAGCTTACCCTAGACCTATAGCGGGCCGTATTACTAGCTTATACTACGGTATAGACGTTAAAGGAACTTACGGACTATTGCCTAGCTATTAACTAAGGCCTCTATTAAATTAAGGCACGCGCTAACTNGCTAAAAACTAGAAACNTTNTAAACNAGGCNNTAAGTACTNTAAGTACGGCCNNTAGTGCCCTGGCANAATTAGTAACTCCTATAGCTAACCTAGCAGCTAGCCGCGCAGCTACCCTTACTGCGGGCCCGGTATACACCTAGCCTATATATAGCAACCCCTATATATAGGCCCTTAGCGATTAAGGAGCTTACTTCTTATATAGTTAAATAGGCTACCCTATAAGGAACTGCCTAATAAAGGTAAGAATAAATAAGGTCCTGTTAATTTAGGAGGATAGTACGGAGCTAGAAAAAGAGGAATTTTAGAGGAAGACTCCTCTCTAGGGTTAAAAGGGATCGATATATTACATATTAATCTAAATTAGCTAGTTAGTAAAAGAAGCTGTACTATCCCTTATACTTTATTTCGCAATAGATATTAAGTTTTAACCTCTACTTTAGCTAACTTAGGAGTAAATACCTTTACCTTAATTAACACAAAGTACGCTGCAAAACTGGCTGACTTTTTAAATATACCCCTTAAAGAACTGCCTAAACTAATCCCTATTCGCGGTTATAACGGACAGATAGGGCCACCTATTATAACTATCTTGCGGATTTACCTCCGCGTTAACGGACGAAGGTAGTATAACGTCCCTTTTCTTATTACGGACTTAGGAAGCTACAATATAATCTTAAAAAGAAAATAGCTAGCCTATTTAGGCTTATAGCTTAAAGTACGGAGTAGACAGCTTATCTAGCCCGAAACTTTACCCCTAACCCCTTCCTTTATAAAAGAAATTAGCATTATAATAGAAAACCTTATACGGCCCTAGATTAATACTATTTACTAGGCCGATGCTATGCGTAGAAACTAGGCCTTTAAGAAGGACGTACAGCTTAACCTATAACGGATCCGTATACTACGCCGCCCCTAGACTACCTATATTACGCCACCCGCACTAAAGACCTAGGAAGTTAGTAGTAACCTAGCTAAGTTCCCTATAGAGAACCCTATAAAGCTATAAAGGAAAGCTAGGGATATTAGACGCTATACTAAACTAATAGATAGGAAGGATAACTTATGGAAAATGGAATGTGAGCTAAGGAAGACTATAAACCCTATACCGTAAACTACGGCCTAACAGACGCTAAAGAAACCCACGGACCTCCCACTAGTTAATGTCTGCTATATTAGCGCTGTAGGATTCTACTAGAACCTGGTTTAGCCTAATACTATTGCCTTTATAACTAGCCTATACAAAATTAACTAAATAATTAAGAAAAAGGAAAGTAAGTATAGCGGATAGGAAAGCGGGCTTATGGATAAAGAACTAGTGGAGCAAAAACTGCCTAATTAACACCGGAAATTTAAGGACGTATTCTCTAAGGCAGCGTCTAATATGCTTTTACCCTACTGACTATATGACTATAAGATTGAGATTAAGCAAGATAAGGGAAGCACCCTTAGCTTTAGCCCTCTCTACCTATAGTCTATTGCCGAATTATAGGCTATAAAGTAGTACTTTATCGACAACTTAAATAAGGGCTTTATTGAGCCTAGCTAAGCCCCTTTTAACTTACCTATTCTCTTTATTAAAAAGCTAAATGGAGGACTGCGCTTCTGTATTAACTACCGTAAGCTAAATAATATAACCTATAAGGACCGCTACCCGCTGCCCTTACTTAATAAAACTTTTACCCAAATAAGTAGAGCTAAGGTTTTTATAAAGCTTAATATCCGCTAGGCCTTTTACTAAATTAGGATAAACCCTAGGTCTAAAAATCTTATTATATTCCGGACCTATTACGGGATGTATAAATATAAGGTACTTCCTTTTAGACTAACTAACGGACTAGCTACGTACCAGCGGTATATAAATAATGTACTTTTTAACTACCTTAATGACTTCTATACAGCCTATCTAGATAATATTATAATCTATTTAGAGAATAAACTGGAACACAAGGAGCACGTCTATAAAGTCCTACAACGGCTTCACGAAGCTGGCCTCTAGGCCGATATTAAGAAGTTAGAATTTAGTGTTAAGCGTATAAAGTACCTAGGTTTTATTATTAGCACAAACGGAATTAAGGCCGACCCAGAAAAAACGACCGTAATTAATTAGTAGACGCCCCCTTAGACCATAAAGGGGGTATAATCGTTTTTAGGTTTCTATAACTTCTACTAACGCTTTATTAAGAACTACAGCAGGATCGCCTAGCCTCTTAACCGCCTTACTAGGAAAGACTAGCCCTTTTACTTTAACGCCATGTGTATATAGGCCTTTAATAAGCTTAAAAAACGGCTAGTGTCGGCCCCCCTACTTACCCACTTTAACCCGGAACGGCCCTTAATGCTAGAAACTAATGCCTTAGATGGCGCGATAGCCGGTGTTTTTTCCTAAAAGCAACCGGACGGAGAATAGTACCCTATCGCATACTATTTAAAGACTATAATAGATGCTAAACTAAACTACCATATCTATAATAAAGAAATGCTGGCTATTATCTCTAGCTTTTAGCACTGGTGTGTATAGCTAGAGGGGACCCCTAAACCTATTAAAGTAGTATTAGATTATAAGGCCCTAGAATACTTTATAANAACTAAGGCCNTTANNGCCNGGNAGGCANNCTAGGCGGANNTCCTATCTTANTTTAACTTCTTAATTATATATAGACTAGGCGCTGCGAACCGTGCGGATGCTTTTACTAGGCGCGAATAAAACCTAGGTAATTATACGGCTGCGAAGATCTTATTATAGACCTAGACGCTACTACGACTAGAGCACCTTAACCCCTAAATATAGGTAGAACTAAGTATAGACCCCTTAGGCGCCGAGATGTATCCTATTAACCCTTTAGGACTTAACTTAATTAACGAATTGCTATAGATAAACCGTACGGCCCCTTCTTTATAGGAGTACCGTGAAAAGGCAAAGAACGTTACCAGCCTATAGTCCCTCGAAAATGGATTACTTAAGTATTAGGAACGGCTAGTAGTGGTAAAGAAACAGAACTTACAGACTTAGCTTATTGCTAAAGCATATACCTAGGTCTCTACGGCCTACCCTAGAAAGAATAAGACCTATAGGATTATTGGCGACTGCTACTACTAGCCTGGAATGGTTATAGATATCGACCGCTATATACAAAACTGCAACGACTGCTATAGGTCTATAATCCCACGAGATAAGACCCTAGGACTATTAAAACCCCTCCTAATACCCGACCGCCCCTAGTAATATATCTCTATAGACTTTTATAAGCTACCTCTAGACCGTAATAGATATAATATGGTTATAATCCTAGTTAACCGCTTTAGTAAGCGCCTATTTTTAATTCCCTGTTATAAGAATATTAATACTAAAGAGGCAGCCTAACTGTATATCTATTACGTTTACTAAATTTATGGACTACTAGACACTATTATATCTAACCGCAGGCCGTAGTTTATATCAGCCTTTTAGAATAAGTTTACCCGGATTCTAGGCATTAAGCTAAAGCTTTCTACGGCATATTACCCCTAGATAGACGGTTAAACGGAGATTATAAATTAATACTTAGATTAGAGACTCTGGCCTTTTATTAACTACTTCTAGGATAACTAAGCTAAACTATTACCCTTAATAAACTACGCCCAAGCAACCCTACCCCACGACTCTACCGGATTTGCCCCTATTTAACTAAAAATGGGTTACCTACTCCGCATAAGCTTTAACTGGGAAAGACTAGAAGGGCCCTAAACTATACGCGAAAAACTATCTTATAAGGAAGCCTAGCAGTACGCTAAGCGCTTAAAAGAAGCCTAGAAAGTAGCCCGTATAAACCTAGAAAAGGCTTAGAAATTAATAGAATAGCAGGCAAATAAGTATAGGCGCGAGCCTAACTTTACTGTAGGCGATATAGTCTAGGTTATAATAAAGAACTAAAAGACAGAACGGCCTAGCCGTAAGCTAGACTATAAAATAATAGGACTGTATAAGATTCTTAATAAAGTAGGTAACTCGTATAAGGTTAAGCTCCTAGACTTAATTAAAGTCTACCCTATTTTCTTACTAGATAAGCTATAGAAAGCTATAAATAACCTACTACCTAGATAAAAGAATAAACCTCCCCTACTAATTTAAGTTAACGACGATAATAAATAGGAAATTAAAGAAATACTGGCCTATAAACTTGTAAAGGGAACGTTAAAGTATTATATTAGTTGGAAAGGATATAACCTGGACCCCACTTAGTACCCTATATAGAACTTTATAGGTAGCCCCTATAAGCTTTAGAAGTTCTATAGCTATTACCCTAATAAACCTAGACCGCTAAAGTACCTAGATAAGTAGATAGAATGCTAGTATAATAAAGACGATAAGCTACTAGAAGAATATAAGGATAAGAACGCCCTAGAAATTTCTTAGTTACGTAAGGTGTTAAGATATTTAGAAACTTTAACCGGCGGTTAAAGTTGTCTAATTAGTTAGATTCTCTTACTAAGACTTTTAGCGGCAAAGCCTAAGGGCAGGCTTTTTTAGAGGGGGGGGTAATGTTACGGCACTAGCAGAACTTGGCAGAACTACGCACCGGTAAGTTGCCACAGATTGCCGCATATTGCGGTCACGTAACGCGAAGATCGTATATAGCTTCGAGCGGCGCTCCCCTTCTTCTCCTTTTCTTTCTTTAGCTTTAGATTCTTGTTTATAGATAATCTAATTATATAGGCTTGCACGTCCCTTATACCGTGCTTATGCCTCGATTAACTAAGTCGCTAACACCTCTTACCGTGCTTGTGCCTTAATTAACTAAGTCACTAACATGGCTAATCCCTTACATTAAGCTTACCTCTATAGATAGAGAACTGCCGTTTATTATTAGTAGAAGGCAGTTTCCAATTTGGTTATACTTTACTATAACTATAAATAAGTCGTAGGGTTAGTCCTTTAACTTTATTAGCGTTAACTTACGTATACCGGTCTTTACCTATAGGCAGCTCTATATTGCCCTATCTTAGGTTACTACCGTAAATAGTATTTTAGTACTACTTCCCCTAAATTAAACTACTATAGACAATATTATATATCCAGAAGTTTTACTTACGTAATAAGGTATATTATTTTTTTAAACAACTACTTCTATAACTGCCCTATAGGGTTAGTAAACTATCTATAAATGCCCCGCAGGGCCTAGTAAACCCTTCTTCCCCTTACCCCCTACCTCCTCCCCTACCCCTTATACTCCTTAACTATATCCGCTAAATAGTGGAGTAGCCCTGTAAACTACTGGCGCTGCTTAAAATAGGGATAGGCGCGGGTAAGCAGGGCCTCCTCTTCCTTATTATCGTTATCGTCATTATTATCGTTATTATCGTTGTTATTATCAGCGGCGGCGGTAGCAGGAGGCGCTAAGGTGCGGGAGGAAGCGCGGCCGTGGCGGACCGGCATAGTAGTAGTGGTAGCGGCAGTGGCTGCGGTGGGGGCAGACGCTATTATCTTTATTAGTTATGCTTTTTACTATTTATATTACTAACTTATAGGCCCAGAAGAAGCACCGCGCCCCTTTGCTGCTATAATAGCAGTTAGTATAGCTACCGCGTAGCTAGCCCGCGACTAATACATACTTTATAAATAGGCCACTACCCTGCGCGTACGACGTATAAGCCTACGGGGCTACTATACCCCGGCTTTACGCTAGGGCTACCTCCGTATTTAGGGCCCTGGCCTTAAGGCGGACCCCCTAATAAACCTTAGGAGCTCTACCTAGGCTAGAAGCCTACTGTAGAGACACGCCCCAGACGCGCGGTAGGGGATGTAGCGCCCGTATTGTGGCCGTATTGGCGGTAGTAGCTTTAGCGGCAGCAGCGAGCGCGGTAGGCAATGGATTCTAGGGTGGGAGGGCGGTAGGTAGCGGGAGGGCGGCGGGCTAATTAATAGCCGTAAAGCCGGCCACGGGGGGAGCGACGGGAGCGGTAGCGGTAGTAGTAGCGGTAGTAGTGGGGGCAGGGAGGGCCCTGGCGGCAGCTATAGCTATAGCAGCTATTTATATATTAGTATCTTCTTAAATTCTTAAATTTTTTTATAGTACTAATACTTACTAGTACGCTTATCTGCTAGGACCGAAGTCCTGCGCGTAGGCACCCTAGCCTATAACGGCAGCGGCACGGACGGCGGCACTAAGAGGCGGCGGCCGGGCGCGGACATAGCGGCGGCAGCGGCGGTAGTGGTAATGGTGGTGGTGGTGGTGGTGGTGGCGGCAGCGGTAGTAGTAGTAGCAGCAGGAGTAAGAGCAGAAGACGCAGCAGTAGCAGCAGCGGCAGTAATGGTGGTGGTAATAGTGCTGTTGCTTAAGGAAGAAGACAATAATAACGACAACGACGACGTAAATAGCTATTGTTAATATACGTCATGTGATTAATTGTATAAATCTATATTACGCGATTATCACGTAAAGGCAGCCTTACGTCACCACTATAATAGTAGGCCAGTAGTAGGGCAGCAGTAGGGCAGTAGTAGGGTAGTAGTAGGGCAGCAGTAGGGCAGTAGGGCAGTAGTAGGGCAGTAGTAGGGCAGTAGTAGGGTAGTAGTAGGGTAGTAGTAGGGCAGTAGCAGGGCAGTAGTAGGGCAGTAGCAGGGTAGTAGCAGGGTAGTAATAGGACTTCGTCCTAAAAGGACTTCGTCCTAAAGGACAAAAGCCCGCCGTAGGCGCGAGAAATAAGTAAACTTTTCCAAGGAACTGAAATTGCCGGCTATAAGTTAGCAATTTCAGAAATTTTCCTTAGAAAATTTGCTTATTTCTCGTCTTATATATACTGAATTACTTTCTAACCTGAGTTTCTAATTGGTCTAGAAAAAAACTGGTCACCTGATGAGGGACGTGCTACCCTATTAATTCGCGACCGAGCGACCTTAATACTTGCACTTGCGATGCACTCCCCAGTATTACCTAGATAAAATTTCTATTGCGATAGGTTTATAGAGCTTGTAAAGCGCTTTAAAATGGTATCACTTTCATTTAAATATACCAAGATTAAGTAATACTATACCGATGTAAAGCTTTAAAGCTCTGCGGAAGAAATTTCACGGGGGGTGCACGGAGCTCTACACGGAGCTTTGTACGAAGCTCTACACAAAGCTCCGTAAAAACTCTGCACGATACTCTGTAAAAGCTCTGTATAAAGCTCTACGTAAAGCCTATCTAGAGCTCTAAAGCTCTACTAACACGCAGCACTAATATACTAGAAAGTCTCTACGGACGCCCCTACGGACGTCTCTACGAACAGCTCTGTATCATCTCTATGACGGCTCTACATCGTCTCTACGTCGGCTCTACTACTGCCTATACAATNGTCNATACAATCGTCCGTACCAACGACTCTGCATCGGCTCTACGAACGGCTCTGCATCGTCTCTACGAACGGCCCTACGAATAGCTCTGCATCGTCTCTACGAACGGCTCTACGACNGCTCCGCAACGGCTCTATGANGGCTCTACGAACGATCCTACGAACGGCTCTACAGCTGCTCCACNAACGGCTCTACGACGGCTCTATAACGGCTCTACGAACAGCTATACGAACAGCTCTACGAACAACTCTACGAACGGCTGTACNATCGCCTATACAAACAGCTCCACGAAACGGCTCTACTATCGCCCATACAATCGTCCGTACGAACGGCTCTCTAACGGCTTAGGGAGAGCCGTGCACGGAGCTCTGTCTAGAAACTGTTACGTGCGTATACTACGCGTATATAACCAACGCGTACACAACCAACGCGTACATAACCACCGCGTATACAACCCTTGCGTATACAACCACTACTCTATGGATCTCCCCCTTAACCGCTTATTTTGTGACCGTTGTCATTGCGCTAGGTCTATTTCTGAATACCCCTTTAATTCTAACGGTCTCTACCTTACTGTATGTATTTACTGCCAGTATAGGCAGAAGGAGAGGAAGGAGAAGAAGTAGGCCCAACAGCCTCCGCAACAGCCTCCGCAGCAGTCTCCGCAACAGCCTCCACAGCAGTCTCCGCAACAGCCTCTACAGCAGTCTCCGCAGCAGTCTCCGCAGCAGTCTCCGCAGCAGCCTCCGCAGCAGTCTCCACAACAGCCTTCGCAACAGCCTCCGTAGCAGTCTCCACGCCACTGCTCTAGTTGTAACCAGCGGCGCCAACCGTTCCAATTTGGTCGGTTTAAAACTTGCGAGATCTGCCGTATAAATAAGAAAGCTCTATACTAAAGGTCTAAGTAGACGCTATAGAATCAGCACCGGCCTCCGTTACGGGATTTAGCATAAACACATTTATAACAATGGGTACAGTAGGCTGGTGAAGAGGAGGTTTATACTACCGTACGGAGATCTAAGGGCTGGGAACCGCTCCTTAAGCGGCAGGCATTAACTATAGATAATTACCTTTAGGAGATTAAGCCACAGGAGCAGTTACGATAAGAGGAGCAGTATAAACAGCGCAAGCAACGTCAGAAGCAGCTCTACTAGCTTCGTCAATAGGGGATATATGAGCACCAGTGGGTATAGGCTATACATTAGGTGCAGAGGTAGGAGCAGCAGCAATAAGAGCAAGAGCGGCGGCAGCAGCGGGAGGAGGAGAAGGAGCTGTAGCAGTAGTAGCAGCAGCAGGATAGCAGCAGGACAGTAGTAGGGTAGTAGTAGGGCAGTAGCAGGACAGTAGCATAGCAGTAGGGCAGCTACTTAGTTTTTTAAAAGGACTTCGTCCCTAAAGCCTAAAAGCCCGCCGCAGGCGCGAGAAATCCGTTAAATTTACCCAAGGAACCAAATTGCTGGCTGTAAGTCAGCAATTTGGAAATTTTCCTTGGAAAATTTAACGGATTTCTCGTCTTATATATACTGAATTACTTTCTAACCTAAGTTTCCAATTGGTCTAAAAAAAAACTGGTCACCTGATGAGGGACGTGCTACCCCATTAATTCGCGACCGAGCGACCTTGATACTTGCACTTGCGATGTACCCCCTAGTATTACCTATATAAAGTTTCTATTGTAATAGATTTATAGAGCTTATAAAACGCTTTAAAATAATACCACTTTCATTTAAATATACTAAGGTTAAGTAATATTATACTAATGTAAAGGTTTGGAGCTCTAGGGTGCACAAAGCTCTGCAAAAGCTCTAACGAAGCTCCGTAAAAACTCTGCACGATACTCCGTAAAAGCTCTACACGAAGCTCTACTTAAAGCCTATCTAGAGCTCTAAAGCTCTACTAACATGCAGCACTAATACTAGGAAATCTTATCTCTACGAATAGCTCTATAACGGCTCTACGACGGCTCTACGACGGCTTTACGACGGCTCTACCATTGCCCATACAGTCGCACGTACAATCGTCCGTACGGACGGCTCTGCATTGTCTCTACGACGGCTCTGCATCTCTACGACGGCTCTGCATCTCTACGACGGCTCTGCATCTCTACGACGGCTCTGCATCTCTACGACGGCTCTGCATCTCTACGACGGCTCTGCATCTCTACGACGGCTCTGCATCTCTACGACGGCTCTGCATCTCTACGACGGCTCTGCATCTCTACGACGGCTCTGCATCTCTACGACGGCTCTGCATCGTCTCTACGACCGGCCCTACGAACGGCTCCGCATCGTCTCTACAAACGACCCTACGAACGGCTCTACGACGACTCTGCATCGTCTCTACGAACGGCCCTGCATCGTCTCTACGAACGACTACGAACAGCTCTACGACGGCCCTATAGCGGCTCTGCAACAGCTCTACGAACGGCTCTACTATGGCCCATACAGTCGCCCATACAATTGTCTGTACGAATGGCTCTGTATCATCTAACGAACGGCTCTACATCGTTTGACGAACGGCTCTACGAACGACCCTATAAACGGCTCTATAACGGCTCTATATTGTCTCTATAACGGCTCTACCATTGCCTATATAGTCGCCCGTACAATCGTCCGTATAAACGACTCTATATTATCTCTACGAACGGCCCTACGAACGGCTCTGTATCGTCTCTACGAACACCCTACAAACGGCTCTACCATCGCCAATATAATCGCCTATGTAATTGTCCGTATAAACGGCTCTCCAACGGCCCAGGGGGAGCCGTGCATGGAGCTCTGTCTAGAAACTATCACGTACGTATATAACTACGCGTACACAACTACCGCGTACACAACCACCGCGTAACCACCGTGTATGCAACCCTTATTACTACCACTACTCTATAGATCTCCCCCTTAACCGCTTATTTTATGACTGTTATCGTTACGCTAGGTCTATTTCTAAATACCCCTTTAATTCTAACGGTCTCCGCCTTACTGCATATATTTACTACCAGTATAGGCAAAAGGAGAGGAAGGAGAAGAAGCAGGCCTAACAGCCTCCGCAACAGCCTCTACAGCAGTCTCCGCAGCAGCCTCCATAACAGCCTCCGCAGCAGTCTCCGCAACAGCCTCCGCAGCAGTCTCCGTAGCAGTCTCCGTAAGAGCCTCTATAAGAGCCTCCGCAGCAGCCTCTGCAGCAGTCTCCGCAATAGTCTTTACGCTACTGCTCTAGTTGTAACCAGCTGCGCCAACCGTTCCAATTTGGTCAGTTTAAAACTTGTAAGATCTGCCTTATAAATAAGAAAGCTCTACGCTAAAGGTCTAAGCAGATACTACTAAATTAGCACCGGCCTCCGCTACGGGAGTTAGCGCATATATATCTATAGCAATGGGTACAGTAGGCTGGCGAAGAGGAGGTTTATACTACTACACGGTTATCTAAGGGCTAGGGACCGCTCGATTGGTTTAAGCGGCGGCCATTAACTATAGATAATTACCTTTAGGAGATTAAGCCACAGGAGCAGCTATAACAAGAGGAGCAGTATAAACAGCGTAAGTAATAACGGGTGCAACGATAGGTGCAGCGGCGGCAGCTTTATAAGCAGTGGGTATATAAGTACCAGCGGGTACAGGCTATTGGCGGGGGCGGGGAACGGGGCAGTAAGAGCAGTACTAGAATTGGCAGTAGTGGTAGCAGTAGCAGCAGTGGCAGTGGCAGTAGTGGCAGTGGTGGCGGTAGTGGTGGTAGTGGTAGCAGTAGCAGTACTGGCAGCGGTAGGGCAGTAGCAGGGCAGCAATAGGGCAGACTGAGTTTACAAAGCCAAAAGCCCGCCGTAGGCGTGAGAATTCCGTTAAATTTACCCAAGGAACCAAATTGCTGGCTGTAAGTCAGCAATTTGGAAATTTTCCTTGGAAAATTTAACGGAATTCTCGTGTATATGTACTAAAAGTGGTAGTTACATTAAGATAAGCTTTTCTATCCTTAATAGATTTCTTTTACTAACTTTAAGCTTTAATAGCCTAGCGACAATCCTTTAATATCTTTAACTACTATATTACCCAGGCTCTCTCCTATTTAAGCGCTAATGCTAAATATCTAGGTTAAATTTAAGATTATATTATAGCCATCTATACCACCTATAACTCTTAGTAAGCTAGCTAGTAACGCTTAATATAAAAATAAGGTTAGTATACTAAGGATAGGGTAAGGGATAGAAGTAATAAGAAGAAGGTTGCCGTTTACTATAGGAAGGAGTTCGCGTATACGCGTTAGGTTTTAAAAAAGCATAATATAATACGTTATTAGTGTTATAGGAGTCACCCGCGTACGTTCGTCCGGTAACACCTACGCACGTACTATCGCAACCCCTATATCTTTAACAACGTTTCCTAACCTGTTCCTGTTCTGTATCGAACGTCTTAAACCATTACGCGTTAATATACTTAGCACGGTCAATAGCTAGCAATTAAGCTTATTTGTAAACTGCTTTATTGACTCTATAAGGGCGTAGAGAGACTTTAGGGAAGATTTAAAGGAATGATATAAATTCTATTTAAATCTAAGGGTATATAGTTCTCGTTAAGAACAAGACGTTGCGTAAAGAAGAGAAGGAAATAATAAGAGAATTATATAATTAAATAGTTAGGGGCTTAGTGGTTAATGCGTGCGTATATATATACGCGGTCTTTAACGGACTTTAGTAAAATTTAATTAATCTAGTAGAATTTGGTTAAAGCGTTAGAATTTATTTGTTAAGTATTTTACTAAGACATTCCTACTATAACTAAGCTAGTCCCGTTATAGTACCCCCCCTTTTAGCCAAAGGTCTAAATAATTTATTTTTAGTTAATACTTATAACTTATTACGTGTTGTATTTTCGCGTTAAGTGGTGGTATAGGATTTTACTAGTTCTAATTGTTAAGTGGGCTAATTAGGATTTCTATACCTAGTATAGAAAATCGCTATTAGCTTAGTTAAGGCGGTGAGCTAAACTAATATCTTCGTAGTAGGTTTTAGTAAGGTAAATCTAACTAATTAAATAACTTTAACCGCTAGTTAAAGTTCCTTAATATCTTATATATTACGTAATTATATTACAAACGTTATAATATATTTTAAGTTCTTTTCAATTTTAAGCTTCCTGCTATTATTTATATTAGGTAGCAGTTGTTTGCCTTTATATTATATCTATCTAGCTAAAGTAGGCCGCAAAGGATAGTCTTCGTGGAATTCTTTTACTAGGGAAGGCGCGTTGGTCTTAATCTGGTTATAGGTTTCCTAAGTATATATTTTATATTCTTCCTACTTAATGTTACAGATGCTTTAAGCACAATGTTACGACTACTTGGAGAGGAGTTGGAAGAAGCTAGTTAGTTAATATAAGCACGGTCTAGGATGGAACCCGTAGAACCATATGACGAGGAATAGTAAGCAGAGTTACGTGATGTGATCTGTATGATCTGTATAATCTGTAAGATCTATTATAGAGTGAATAGAGCAGACAGAGCAGATAGAGTAACAACTTTCTTAGGAGTACGGTTGTGTATTTAAGGACCCTTAGTCCCTACCTAGATAGTTCCTTCCTTGTAGTGATTCTTAGAATATAATTAGAGTTAATCTGTTAGGCAACTACTCCACCAGTTGTTATTACGTTAACCGACTTTTATACTTACATTTCCTACACACCTAGCCCATTAACGAGCCCATCGTAGTTCCTGCTATAAGGTTCCGTTATACAATTACTACCTAGTTACGGTATTAATATAAGAAGTTAAATAACATGCCACCAAAAGCAGCCACTATGATGCCATTGACGGCAGCAACTACTTTAAGGATAGAAGGTGACACTAGTATGGCAGATACTAACTTATAGCAACCTGTGACGATCGGACAGCTATAGGAAATAGTCGACCAGTTAACAGCTAATAATATAGTATTGGAAGAAAGACTTAACGGGATAGGAGCGGTAAAGATCAAGCTACTATTAATTAAGAGATTTATAGGAAAGAGGTTAAAGCTTAAAGGATTCCTTACGCAAATGCACTTTAAGGTCTTATAGGAGGGAGTAAAGTTACCTACACCTGTAGATCGGATAGCCTATACAGGACTATTCTTATTAGGAAAAGCACTTAAGTAGTTTAAACCCTACCTTACGGAAATACAGGTAAACGAAATGACGACCACTAACTAAGACGTGCGATTTATGTTCTTAAGTTAGGAAGGATTCGTAGAACGACTTACGTAGATATTTAGAGACCCGGAAGAAACAACTATAGCGGAAAGAAAACTCCAGAATCTCGTATAACGAACTTTAGTAATTAAGTATACGATATAGTTCCAGACACTAGCAATATAAGTAGAGTGGAATAATAAGGCGCTTATGGCATAGTATAAATAGGGACTTAAGGCTAAAGTCTAGGACGCGATTATCCTAATAGAAGATGCGGACACCCTAAGGGAACTAATAGATTAGGCGATTAAGATTAATAATTAGATCTACTAAAGGGAACAGGCTAAAAAGGGTTAGGATAGAGTTCTATAGTTATATAAGGCGTAGAGTACGCAACGATAAAAGCTAAGTTAGAAACTATAGTATGGCGTAGAGCTAATAGACCTAAGTGGTACCAAAGAAGCCTATAAGAGATAGAGTAAACTATAGAAACCCAGAGGATAAGGATTAGGTAATTAAAGGTCTAAGGAGCAAAGGCTAAATTAGGGATCTTAATAGCAGAAGACATTTAGGCGGACTCTATAACAAGAGAAATGGTTTAAAGAAGGAGCTTGCATAAATTGCGGAAAATAGGGTCATTATATTAGAGACTATAGAAGTGGGCAGAGTTACTATATAGTAAAAGGCATGAAACTAGTAGACGACATACACGTATAAAGGGACGATAATATACTGCAAGGAACAAAAGAATGTTTAATTAAAAGTTTTGCGTTTTATTATAATAACGTATGCCAAATTTATAAAGACGCTAAGTACGGCGTAAGCTATTGGCTATAGGAGCCAGCACCTATAGGATACAGAGGAACTAACGAACCAGTTTACAGATCGGACATTAAGGACAATGAATTCGACTTAGGTAAAATATTCCGTGATAATAAGGCAATAAGGGCCGCTTACTAGGAGCGAGTAGACCTCGGAGATATTATACTAGAGGTAGAGGATAATTCTACTATAGAATAGGGAACATTAGTAGGGATTAAAACCCCACTAGATACGATGTCTATCGCTTTATAAGATGTAAAAGAAGTAGGATAGTAAACTACTTTGGCACTCGATAAAGGTAAAGGGCTAAAGGCTTAAGATTCTTAAAATGAGATAAGAGATAACTAAGATTTTTAAGATAAGATAAGGTAAGCTTAAGGACCTATAATAGACAGAAACTAATAGAGTAGAGTAGTAGCTTAGTTTAAAGATATATAAATAAGCTTAGGATAAGAATTCCTAACGATATAAGATTCTTAAGACGAGATAAGTAAGATCTAGGACTTTTAAGATGAGACGAGGACACTAGTTAAGCCTAATTGGACTAAGGTAGGGGCTAAACTTAAGTTAGAAGCAAGCTCGGGATTAAAGAACCCAAAGGGTTAAGGATTTGGGGTATGAATTAAGATACCTATAGGCAAGAGGCCAGGAGCTTCTTTATAGATTAGAGAATCTACAGTATAAATAGTAACTAGACTAGGAGACGAATATATAGACCTAAAGGATTTACTAGTTAAACAAAGTGTTCGGACTAAAGATTAAAAAATTAATACTAGGATTAAGAAGTAAGACGACTTTAAGGATTAGAGCGTAAGGCGCAAACCAAAAGAAACCATGGAAGAATTTAGGTAAAGAATTATTGCGTGGTAAGAATAGAAACTAAACAGAAGATTTAGTATATTAGGACGTATAAAGGACAGAGCACTAGTACGAAGAATTACTAATAGGCCGAAAGTAGGTATATTAAGGGCTAAGTGGCTTATTAAACTGGAATAAGAAGAGGATTTAGGGATTCCTACTAGGTTTAAAGAACGATATACTAAAGGCTGTTACGATATAGCAATAAAGAGATATTTCCTTATAGACAGACTATATATACTCTAGTAGCTATACTAAAAGTGGTATAGACAAAGGCATAATAATAAGTGGGAAGATTTCTATATGTGGTTAGATAAAAAAGTTATTTAGGACCACCTAATTATAGAGAAGGCCATAACGTATATTAAAGGAGCCTTAATTATAATGTTAAAGGATCTAGAGGAACGTTTAGAGGACTAAAGAAGTAAAAGACGTATTTTAGTACCCGCGAATAAAGTTATAACGTTTAGATCAGCACGATAAAGGTTTAAACTTAGAAATAAAGATAAGCTAAGAGTTAACCTAAAGCACCTAGCACACTATACGTTATTATGGATTGCGTGTGTAGACAATATATATAAAATGCATAAGAATCCGAAAGAAAAGAATTGGAAATACCCTATAAGGATATACTAGATAACGGACGAGCAATAATATAGGAATGCTAAATATATATATAGATGGCATCCAATAGAGACCTAAGAGGAAGGAAGTTTAGTACTTTAACCAGGAAGATTCCTTACGGAAGAATGCTTAGACGGACAATAGTGGTGGGAATGCTTAGAAAATACGTGTCTATAGTATATTAAAGATAAAAAACGAACTAGGCATTGGCTAAAGAGCAAGTTAAGTGCACTAGAATTAAGCAGCTAATAGTTGGGAAAAGTAGAGGCCTATAAGACTAGAGGGAGCCAGTGGTAGAGCCTTAGACCCTTAAAGGAATTTAAGGACAATACTTGAATTTACGGATTAATTAGTAAGATTAGCAGTTTAAAGCGCTAATAGATAGTAGAGCAACGCGAAACCATATCTTACTAGTAGTAGTTAAGAAAATGGGACTACCTTATAGATAAAAGGAGTAACCTTACCTATTAGTTATAATTTTAGGAGATCTAATAACCTATAGAGGAGGGATTATTAATCTTAAAACAGGACCTATTTAGATAACTATTAAAGGAAGACAAATTAAGATATCTTTTGATATCCTACTATTAGGACGGGATGAGGTAGTATTAGGTATACCTTAGTTACAGGAATACAATCTAAAGATTAATTGGATTACAGGTTAGGTCAATATTAGAGATACTTAACGCCGCAAGATATAACAATAAGCTAAGTTAGTATGGTACTAAGTAGGAGCAACCTATAAAGAAATAGAAAAAGAACTAAGCTATGTACTAAAAAGATACTATAAGTACGGTAAGAAACTATAGTTACTAGAAAGTGAAAAGCTGTTAGAATATATAGTATAGGATTATAAAATAGAATTGGAACTAGGAATAAGTTTAAGGTTCTTTCTAATCTATAAGCTTACCGAAAAAGAAGGTAGAGCGTTAAAAGAGTTTGTTTAGGAAAATCTATAAAAGGGATACATTAAACCATCGCAGTTATTAGCGGGTTATCCAGTACTATTTGTACTAAAGAAAAATAGCAAACTAAGGCTGTGTATTAACTATAGATAGTTAAATAGTATTACTAGGAAGGATAGGTATTCTTTATCCTTAATTAGCGAAATCTAAGATAGGATAGGTAATGCGCAAATCTTCATAAAGATAGATCTGAGATGGGCGTACCATTAGATTAGGATTAAGGAAGGTAACGAATAGAAGGCAGCCTTTAGGTTAAAGGAAGGACTATACAAACTATTAGTTATGTAATTCGGGCTTATAAACGCACTAGTAACGTTCTAGAAGCGTATTAACAATATATTAGGAGAACACTTAGATGAATTTGTTATAGTATACCTTAACAATATTATTATCTACTTAATGACTAAGGAAGAACATGGGGAATACGTTAAATGGGTCTTAAAGAGACTATAAGAGGAACAGATACTAGTAGCAATTAAGAAATGCGAGTTCTTTACTAGGAAGACCAATTTTGTTGGATTTATTATTAAACTAGGCCAACTTAGTATAGATCTAAAGAAGATCGAGGCTATAGTAAATTAGCAGGAACTAGAGAACGTTATATAGTTAAGATCGTTTCTAGGATTTTGCAATTACTGTAGAAGGTTTATAGTATAGTGGTTAAAGGATATTAAACCATTTACACGATTAATAAAGAAAGAAGAACTATAGGCATGGGGGGAAGAGTAAAGAGAACTCTTTAAGAAAGTTAAAGAGTTATTTACCTAGGAGCCAGTTCTTAAGATCTATTAACTAGGACTAGAGACGGTTATAGAAATAGATATATTAGACTATATACTAGGGGCGTGCTTTATATAAAGGTATTAAGATGGATAACACCTAGTGGCATACTATAGTCGGAAAATAACACTACTAGAGTTAAACTATAACATCTATAATAAGGAGTTGTTAGGTATAGTTATAGTATTAAAAAAATAGAGAGTATTCTTATAAGGCATAGAGAAACCATTTATAGTTAAAACGGATTATAAAAACCTAATAGGATTCCTAACGATGAAGGAACTTAACTAAAGACAGGTTAGATGGGTAGAGATACTTACGGAATACCATTTTAAGATTTAGTATACTAAAGGCACAGACAATATACGGGCAGATGCTCTAAGCCGTAAAGCTAAACTATAAAATAAGGAAAAGCTATTAGGGGCTTTATTATGAAAAGATATAGACAGATTAATTAGGTACAATTACCTAAAAATTATAGCAACTTAAGAAGATAATAAACTAGAGAAGGTCTATAAGACACCAAAAAGCTTTTAGGCGTAAAGAATTCTAGAAGTATAGCTAGAAGATTTATAAACGGATATATACGAAAATCGAGAAGTAAGGTATATCCTAAGAAGTATAGCAAAGTAGTTTGTGGAGGACTTCTATAAGGGACTAACTTAAGGATATAATGGAGCTACGGGCTTAGTGTCGAGACTCTAGAAGGAGTACATTATTAATAGAATCTAGAGGATAGCTAGAAGGGTTATAAAGGAATATCCGGATTGCTAAAGAAATAAACTAACGAGGTATAAGCCGTATAGAGGGCTATAACCTATTAAAACACCAGAAAGACTATAGGAGGTTATATTATAGGACTTTATTATTAAGTTGCCAAAATTAAAAGATCCTATTACTGGATAAGATTACGATATAATCTTAGTAATAGTAGATAAGCTTACAAAGTGGGGATACTTCATAGCATATACAGAAGAAATCTTAGTAGAAGATGTCGCTAGAATCTACGTTAAAGAAGTATTTATAAGATATGGAGTATTAAGCAAAATTATATCGGATAGAGATCTAAGATTCGTAGTAGCATTTTAAGAAGTGTTCTTAGCGGAGCAAGGAGTTTAAGCAGTAACTTCTACCGCATATTATCTACAGACAGATAGTTAAATAGAAAGATTAAATTAGACGCTAAAGCAGTATCTAAGGCATTATATCAATTATGCATAAAATAATTAGGTATCGCTATTACTAGTTATATAGTTTATATATAATATAACACCTTAAAAAGGAATAGGCATATTACTATTTAAGGCAAATTATAGATATAAGCTAAGAATATCGTTGTTACTACGGCAAGTAAAGAAAATAAGTAGTACAGCTAAAGAAAGAATAAAGACATTAATAAATCTTTATGTAGACCTTATGGAATTAGTAAAGAAAGTATAAGAGAGAATAAAAAAGTACTATAATGCTAAGAGATCTAAGGGACTAGATCTTAAGGAGGGAGATAAAGTATAGCTACTATATAAAAATTTTAAGAGTTAACAACTAAGTAAGAAATTGGACTACGTTAGACTAGGACCTTTTAAAATTACGTAGAGGATTTCACTAGTTACGTTTAAGTTAAACCTACTAGCTAAAATAAAGATCTACCCTATATAGTATATTATAATGCTAGAACTAGTATACGGGAATATTAAGCTACTAGTTTATAAAGCAGACACGTATAGAGGACAGGAAGAAGATAAATAGTAAGTTTTAAAGATTATTAGCTATAAGGACGTTAACAATGAAATATAGTATAAAGTTAAGTGGATAAGCTATACTAAGACTACCTAGGAGCTATTAGAGAATTTAAAGAACGTTATAGGAAAGGTACGGGAGTATTAGAAGAGATTAGGTTAGGCAGCATTAATAAAAAAGGATCGCTAAAGAACGAGTTACCTAAGGGGGACCCAAGAAAAACAGTTGCTGAACTACTTAGATCTATTTCCTTCTCTATTAGAGGAGAATTTATTCTTTTATTACCCAGTTCCTAAAGACCTTATTTTATAAGTTTTCACTCCTTAGAGCGAACCTTCTTACGAACGCGTTAAAGACGCTAAACTTTTATAAAGGTAGACTGCTAAGCCTTAAGGGCATAAGCAGACTCTTTGAATTAACGATAGGCTTCCGCCAACACTACGGCAAGATTACCCTTAAGTTTTTCTGCCTTAAACTAAATATAAAACCCTAAGATAAATTAATTAGGGAACTAAATAACTATTAAAAGTAATAGGTCGCGCATATTTAATATTAAAGATGGAGCGAACGTTATAGGATAACCAAATGTTTGCTTTAGTGCACTCTAAATAAAAGGAAGGTTGCTAGGATAAAGGACTTACCAATATAACGTAAACTAGCCCCTCTTTCGCGCAATAAGAATACGGAGATAGTATTATCTTACTAAGAGATAATATTACAGCAATGGTATAAGACCGACGGGCTATAGAGGAAAAAGAAGGTGCTTTAGGTATTATAAGTAACAATATTAACCAAATTAATTAGATGGATATTATACCTCTAGTAAACAACTTAAAGATGCTAGGAATCTTTAAGGACAAAGATGGAGAGGAGGGAGATAGTGTTATAGACGCTTTAAGCATAATATTACAACTACTTAGAGAGGAGTTAGAAGAAGCTAGTTAGTTAATATAAGTATAGTCTAGGATAAAACCCGTAAAACCATATAATAAGGAATGGTAAGCAGAGTTACGTAATATAATCTGTATAATCTATATAATCTATAAGATCTATTATAGAGTAAATAGAGCAGATAGAGCAGATAGAGTAATAACTTTCTTAGGAGTACGGTTGTGTATTTAAGGACCCTTAATCCCTACCTAGATAGTTCCTTTCTTGTAGTAATTCTTAGAATATAATTAGAGTTAATCTATTAGGCAACCACTCTACTAGTTGTTATTACGTTAACCAACTTTTGTATTTGCATTTCCTACACACCTAGCCCATTAACGAGCCCATTGTAGTTCCTGCTATAAGGTTCCGTTACACTTAATAAGAAGTTTAAATTGTTTAGATTGTATTTTCTATTATATATTATTAATTAAGTTAATAAAGTAAGAACCGTTACCGTTATTAATAATTATAGGAGGTAGCGATAGCACTTTACAAGTTATAGGTTTACCTTTTAAGGGTTATAGTAAGTTTATATAAAACGTTAAATATATTTTTATCTTAGTTAGCAGTTTAAGCTTATAAGCGTTCGGGCTTAGTTTTTTTTTATTTAGTATAGGCCCGTAAACTTCCAGTCTAGTTTCTTTAAGGGTTATTAAGTCTTTAGGTTTTATATATTTAGGTAAACTATATTACCTTCCTTAAAGTCCTACATAGGAGCTTATTTTTTATTTGTATGCTATTCCTATACTATTTAAGCGTACGCTAATTTACTTTATAATAATTCCGTTAACTACTTTATTTAATTAGCAAAGTTATACGCGTTAATAAGTTAAATCCTCTTAATTATAGGTTCTATTATATTAATTTTGGGTTATAATTTAAATTTAAGTTAAGGGTCTTATCTATAGGTTACGTAAAACGGCGTTATGCCTATTAATTTATTTCTTATATTATTCGCAGTAAACTTAGCTAAAGATAGCCACTTTTTCTAGTTATCTTATAGGTAGGAGCAGCATATTTATAAGTATTGTTCTATAATTACGTTTATAATTTTAGCTTAACAGTTTATCTCTAGATAAAATATAGTTAAGAGTTATATTTATATACTTAATTATTTATATAAGGCTTACTAGAAGTCTAAAACAAACTAGCTTCTATAATCGGATATTATTAAATTAGGAAGTCCATATAGCTTAAAGATATGCTTAATAAAATATTCAGCTACTAATATTGTATTAATTAAGTCTATAGGAATTATGTATCGCATTTTTATAAGGCGGTTAATAACTACTATAACATTCGTAAACCTATTACTGTTAGGTAGGTTAACTACAAAGTTAATTAAGATATCTTGCTATCTTTATATTAGAATTGGTAACGGTTAAAGTACTCCTTACTTCTTTATATAAGAGGTCTTCCTATATACGTATATTCTATATACTTAAATATATTTTTATATATAGTTATATATTATAGGCTAGTAATATACTTATTAGATAATCTTATAGGTCTTTATATAGCCTAGATGCCCTACTATAGGGAAATCGTATATAAACTTAAGTATCTTAAATTATAAGGGTTTAGAATTTGGGACTACTATCTTCTATTAATAGTATAACCAATTATTACGGATTTTGCATTTAGTAAGTATAATATCCTTATATTGCCATTTCTCTATTTAAATTGCCTTTATTATATCTGCTATCCAAAGGTCGTTCTTATATTTATGTTCTATTAATTTATTAATTTCTATATCCTACTTATTAATTTCCAAGTTATTCCTATTAAGCTTCACGTCTAGAAATATAGGGCGTAGTTTCTTAAAGCGTTTAGAGGGTAGTAGAATTTATAATTAATTTATAATCCGTTTATTAGAGGCGTTCGCAGATAAGTCCTATAATTTTTATATTAATAAGTTAGGCTTCTAATTAAGTTTACTAAGTCGGTATATAATCTTAAAGTTAAATTATAAGAGGTATTCGGCCTAACGAATTTAGCGCTGTATTAATTGCTTTATAGTTATAAAGTACTGCAGGTTTTTATAGTCCGTTAATACGCATATTAGAAATAATAATCCTTTAAGTTCTAGACGCCATTATTTAAAGTATTTAACAATTATAAGTAGTTTCTTATTATATATCTTATAGTTTAATTTAGTAGGGGTAAGTTTCTGGGAGAGAAAGGCTACTAGGCGCAGCTCGCCGTTCTTATTATATTGCGATAACACTCCTCCTAGTATATAATTAGATAAGTCTATTTTAATAATACAATAAAGGTCCGGATTAAAGTGGGCGAGAATTAAAGCAGTTATAAAATAATATTTTAGGTCGTTAAAAGCTTATTTACATTTAGTAGTCTATTTAAATCTTATATTCTTCCTTATTAAGTTTACTAATAGCTAAATAATTTTTAAGAAGTAATTAATAAATTAACAATAGAAATTTGCGAATTCTAGAAATCTTTAGATGTCTTATATACTACTAGGACTTTCTTAGTTTATAATTTTAGCGATTTTCTTAGGGTCTATTTTAATTCCGTTACGGGATATAATTAGGCCTAAGTACGTAACTTTAGACGCGTAGAACTTGCATTTCTTAATATCGCATCATAAGCCTACGTCTTATAGGCATTTAAGGACTATTTAGACGTGCTTTTAATGCTTAGAAGGTAAAGACAAATAGATTAAGATATTATTAATATACGCGGTAATAAATACATTAAGGAATTCGCGAAGTATATTATTAACGTATTACTAAAACATACTGGGACCATTCTTTATACTAAACGGCATTACTAAGTATTTAAAAAGTCCCTATTATATATAAAAAGCTATATACTTCTTATCTCCTTTATAAACACAAATTTGATTAAAGGTAGTAACTATATTAAGCTTTATAAAGTATTATACTTTTACTAAGTAGTTAAGCATTTCTTAAAGTAGAGGAATTAGATATTAGTTTTAAATCATAATTATATTTAGGGCTTAATAATTAATATAGAACCTTAAGCCTCCTTTAGGTTTCTTAATAAATAGTATAAGTAAGGCGAATAGTAATTAACCAGGGTAAATAAATCCTTTCTTTAGGTGCTCTTTAAGGTATTATTATATTATAAGTAGCTCTTCTTATAATATACCATATAATAGGCCGAACTTTAGCGTTATACAAGGTTTAAGTTCTATTTTAAAATCGTGCTTATCTTAATATAGGGGTAGTTAGTTTGCGAATCGTTTCTTAAATATATTAATTAGATTATAATATTCTTTAAGTATAAGAGGTTAGGGGTTAATATATTGCTTTAGTTCTAACGCCTTCTTAATATTTTCTAGTGTTATAGTAAAGATTATATAGTCTTATTTTCTTGCTAATAAATAAAAGGGTGCGGCTTATATTATATAAATTTTAAGGGGTTTTAATATATTATCTTTACATTCTTTACCGCAATTAGTAGTTATAACTTTATTATATTGGTTTGGGGTTTATAGCAAGGGTAATTTATATTATATTAAATTTAAATAGTTATATACATATTTATAGGGTAAGTGGTATTTTAAGTAATAACTTTAGTAGTAGGTTGTATGAAATTTTAGTGTTTCTTTAACCTAGCTAATTAAAGGGTTATATTGTTTTAGCTATCCGTATCTAAGTATTACCTTATAATACTTTAAAGGTATTATAAATAGGGAAATATATTTAAGGTATTTGCCTATCCGCATCTTTATAAGAGCGTAGTACATTAGTTCGCTGTATATTAAAGGCTTGCTATTAAAGCCTTATAGGCCTTAAGGCTTATTAAGTTTCTTTAAATTTAAGCGTTAAGTTTTCGCGTAGTTTGTATTAATAAAGCCTATACTAGTAGCTCCGCTATCTATAAGGATTTATACTTCCTTTTATTTTCTAAGTATTTAAATTTCGCCAAGTATATTAAGGGAGTTATATTATATATTAGCGCTAAAAAGCCTAGACACTTATACTCTTCTACTTTTTATTCTAAGGCGTAACTTAGCCCTAGGACGATTTATTTTCCGAATTAACTAAAGGTAAGATACTTTATAGCGACTAAGTATAATTTATAGAATAAGTATAATTTATAAAATAAGTATAACTTAAGGATTAAAAGGAGCTACGGTGGACCTTTTTAAAAGGGTAAGTTTGGCAATCCCTTTAAATATATCCCTTTTTTCTATATCTAAAATATTCTTTATTTACGGCTTATATTCTTTATTTATTAGTTCCTAAGGGTATATAGAATTAAGTGGCGTTAAGGTCTATAGGGTTATATATAGGGCTTTTAGGTCTTAGAAACGGATTACGCTTTAAGGTATATACTAGTTTTATAAAGTTTTAAACATAAGGTATAGTTAGCTTTAGGGAATAAGTTTATTTATTATATTAAAGGTCTTTATTAATTTATTAATATATTATGGCAAATTCGAGTAAATCCTTTAGCAGTTCTTTACCTACTAACTATACTCTAATTTTATCTAAAATAGCTTAACGGAGAGTAGTAACTCTAGCGGCTTTATTTTAATCTAGTTTACTAATAAGGCCTAAAAATTCTAAAAAGAAGCTAGTAAAGTCTTGGTTCCGTTATTATAAGTTTTTAAGTTTAATAATAGCTATATATTCGCGGCTGGTATTATTATATATTTATTCTAGTAAAGAGATAAAGACTTTAAAATTAATAAAGGTGCCGTTACAGAAGAATAGGTCTATAGTTTATATAGTGTCTTTACTTAAATAAGACATTCCATAGCTAATCTTGCTAGCTTTAGTAGGGTATTAGTTATAGTTTATTAAAAGTTTAAGACGGAGCTTAGTTATAAAGGGACGTAGGTTATTTTAATTTCTATTAAATATTAGAGGGTTAAGGAGCTTTTTAGATTTTGTAGTAGGTACTGGGTTTATTATAGGTACGGGTTAAGCTGCCGTTACTAGTTTAGGGTTTATATTTAATAGGTCGGGTTTATAT
Organism: Cenococcum geophilum 1.58; assembly: GCF_001692895.1. Classification (NCBI taxonomy): domain Eukaryota; kingdom Fungi; phylum Ascomycota; class Dothideomycetes; order Gloniales; family Gloniaceae; genus Cenococcum; species Cenococcum geophilum. The sequence goes on along the minus strand of NW_027137581.1, from coordinate 1,734,140 downwards.
ATAGTTATTTCAATTTTATTTATAGGTATTGTTATTAGGGTCTCTAACGTAAGTACTTTGGCGTTATAGAGTTTTTTATATATTGCTTTAATTAATTGCTAATACTAAGCTTCTAGTATAGTTCGTTACTAGGCTAAGGCATCTATAAAGGACTATTACATTATAGTTATTTATTCCCTAACTAGGGCTATAATAGTTAACGTGGCAGATTTAAGTTCGTTTGCTATTTTAAGGGTATTAGTATTAATATAACGTAATGTAAGGGCGCGGAGAGACTTTGGGGAAGATTTAAAGAAATAATATAAATTCTATCTAAATCTAAGGGTATATAGTTCTTGCTAAGAACAAGACGTTATATAAAGAAGAGAAGGGAATAACAAGAGAATTATATAATTAAATAGTTAGGGGCTTGGTGGTTAATGCGTGCGTATATACGCACGCGGTCTTTAACAGACTTTAGTAAAATTTAATTAATTTAGCAGAATTTGGTCAAAGCGTCAGAATTTATCTGTCGAGTATTTTACCGAGACATTCCTACTATAACTGGGCTAGTCCCGTTACAGACTCCGTGACAATTAGGTAGGTTACCCTTTAGGTACCTAGTAGATAGGTAACTAATAGTTGCCGTAGTAAGGTCTTAGTGGTTTTAGATTATACTAGCCAGCTAACATCTCTATTATTCTAGGCTTAAGTATATCTTTATTAACTATAAGCTTACGCCATAAGAGCTTTATTAGTATTAGTTTAGACCTAATATTAGTATTAATCGTTTAAGGATCTCTGCCCTAGCTACACCTTATTATCCTACCCCTGTTTTTATACCTACCTATACCCCTACTAAGGGGTCTAAATCCTATTCTCGTTAGCCATTACTTAGTAGCTTAATAGATACTAATCCTACTCGTAAGGATAAGGTATAATAGCTTTTTTAATTAGGTATTTGGGATTTATTTTTATATATAGTAGCAATTAAGAACCTTAATTAAGTGCTTAGAAAGGCCTTATAAGGCTTTTAAAAAGGGCGTAGAAGCCCTAGGAATATAGTTCTAGTAAAATACCCTGTTAATTCTATACTATATATATAAAAAGGCTAAGGACCTGTCCTGCCTTAGGCTGTAGCCTTATCCCTATAGTTTCCGGAGCCTATCTGTTCTATATCTAATTTAACCTATTTCTTACTTTTTAGAGTCTCTTTGCGGCCTACTACAAGCTTTCTTTATAGGTTATAATAATACTATAGTATTAAAGCGCTTTCTATAATTTGTAGATTATAAACCTTAGTCCTAATATTCTTTTAAAATATCTTTATAATAATTAAGGTAATCCTCTAGTTTCTATATAGAATCCTTAGTAGGCTAGCCTAGTTATTTAACTTTATATTAAAGCTTATTCTTAATAAACTTATAGTATAATATAGCTTCAACATTATACCGCTCGCCCACTACCTTAGGGTATTTAATTAGGCCTAGACGGAAGTTCTTTTCTAGCGGTAGTCTATCCTATAGCTCTAGTAGGTTTATATAAAACACTAAATATATATAGGCCATAGATAGGCGTAGTTAGAGACAGTAGGCTAGCTTACTAATTTGTTTTTTAACTTAGAAGGGACCTAGGTATCTTATATTAAGCTTCTTTAATAGTTAACGGGTTTTAATATTTATTAAACGTAATAGAACCTTATTACTTACTCCGAAATACTTATCCTAGTGCTTATAATTATACTAACGTCTCTATTACTCTTAGGCATCTTATAGGCTCTACTTTGCATACTTTTATTACTTCTCCTATTCCTTAAGGTATCCTTATACTCTTTAGTAAACATCCTTAAACTTCCTAGTAGGATTCTATAATTAATTATACAGCCTTAGCTAGTAATTATTAGGTATATTATTAAACCCTAATAATTAAATACTATAGGTAATTTGGATTAGTGTAAACCGATATAATAAATATTACTTTAAATTATAAGCGTACTCTATATATGGAAGTAGCTTATACTGATTATCTTACTAATAGTTTAAATATATTTATAGGTAAGACTCTAGTTCCTAATTCTAGCATTTTATTTATCCGTCTATCTATAAATAAAAAGACGTACTATAATAGTGATTTATCTTTTAATAGAAGTATAGATCTAACTAGTATTAGCTTATAAAGACGCTGCCCCTATTAGTAATAATAGAGTATAGCTAATTTACTTTAAGAGAGCATTTCTTCTTAATTAGGCTGGTAAGCGCTTTTATATTAATTGTCTTACTAACAAGAAGTTATTAAATATACTTTAAAAACCTATTAATAAGTATAAGGACCAAATTGTATATTTATCCTTAGCTATCTTTAGGTAGTAGAAGATCTGTAATAAAGTCTATGGCGTAATATTGCTATAGCTTACTAGTAGGGGGAACTAATTTAAGTAGACCCTATGGCTTGTGCCTTTGGATCTTATATACTTAACGCTTTTTATAATAGCTAATATACTCCTTTACTTACTACTTAAGCTTTCGCCAATAGTATTTACGCTAAAGTAATTCCACTATCTTAGCTTAACTATAGTGGCCGCTTAGAGAATTATTATAATTCTTTATAAGAATCTTCTGTTATAAATTTACTTCTTATAGCACCTAAACCTTACTCCATCTATATAGTAGGCCTATTGGGTCTAGTTCCTAATAGTCGCGCCTAGTAGCTTTCTTTTTGTTATATTTCCGGTCTACTTCCGCATTAAAGATAGTATAAAAAGCATCTATCTATTATACCTTATAGATAAGATCTATTAACCTTTTAAATAGTTTTTAGGTAAAAGCTATTTTATTCTATACTACTCTAAGTATAAGACTAGATAGTACTATAGATCTTATAACCTCTTAATATATATATATTAGGAAGGCCACTATAAAGTTAAAGTTCTTTAGTTATTATAGGGCTCTAAGTTCTAATTGCTCTATAGCTTCGCTGTTAGTATAAGGGGATAGCTTAGCAATTAAAGGTAGTATATTACTAGGTTCTAAGAATATATTAGGGACGTTCTATCTAGGTATATTTAGACCCTTATTAGCTATAGACTGGGTACTAGCTAAAACGTTAATAAAAGCTAATAGGGTTTATACCGCCTAAGACTTAATATATAAAGCTATAGGTACTTAAGCATTCTATACCTAGAGCTTATTCTATAATATAGGGAGTGGAATATTTATTATCTGTTTTCCTTCTCCTATTTTAAAGCCTTTAGTATAGTCTAGCCGTTATAACAGTTTATTAGTAGGGTTGCTTTTCCCTAGCTTATATTTAATCTTTAAATTAGGTTATATAAGCTCCTTTACCTATTTAGCTTATTAAGGTATAAGCTTCTTTATAGTTATAGAGTAGCGTAAATTATAATAATCTAAGAGTATATAAGTAGTATAGTTCGTATATTTAAGGTAGTATTGCTACTATTTAAAGCAGTTAACTATAGCTAGTAGTTCCTTATTATAGGTATAATACCTAACTTTAGGCCGCTAGAATTTTCTACTATAAAATACTACTAGTTTTTAGTGGAGCTAGGTAGTATCTAGATGCCTATTAGGTTATAGTAGGATACTAGTAAAGGTAAAATTTAATATATTAGTGACTATTATTAGTAGCTAATTTAGGTTAAATACCGTAGTAATAAAGCTTTTATAAAGCTTATACGTAGTTCCTAAAGGCCTTTTAACCCTTTTTAGGCTATAACTATAGATTATACTATTTAGTTAATCCCTTTTTAGTTTTCTTTCTTCCTACCTTTAAGCCTTTTACTTTTTAGGCTAGTTCTTAGAAGCTTTTATAATATAGTTAGATAGATATTAGGTAATATCTAAGTAGTTATAAATAAAGAGCCTATAGAAATTGGCAAAGCCTAAAAATATTTAAATATTCTAGTAGCTCTCTAGCTCTAGCCACTCTTAAATTATCTATACCTATACTAGGTCCATAACTACGCTTATAGGTATTATAATATTGTGGAAGGGTACGACCACTCTTAGATAGGAAAGTCATAGTGTCGTCTATCTATCTGTCTGTCTGTCTATCGGTCGGTTGGTCGGTCAGTTAGTCGTAATCAATTAGTAGAAAAGCAGTCAGTAAGAAGAAAGGAAAGAATGTATTCTGGTAGGTCCTGCTAGAGAGAAGGAGAGAAGCCCAAGGCTCGATATATGCAGGAAAATGCCAAGGCACTAAGTAGTGGCCTATTTTACCCCACTATAATATAACTTAAGAACTTAACCTACTTAGTATTAAAGATATACTTTAATGACTTAGCGTAGAGGCCCTAATTATCTAAACATTCCAGCACTTTGCGGATGTATTACTTATACTAATCCTTATCTTCTAAGTAGATTAGAATATTATCTAAATAAATAACGTATATGCGGTTAACTAGTCCCCCTAAGGCTTTATAAATATATAATTAGAATATTATAGGCGTATTAGCTAGCCTAAAAGGCATTACTAGATACTTAAAGTAGCCGTATTAGGTCTTAAAAGCGGTCTTTTACTTATCCCCTTTTTTAACACCGAGCCTATAATAGGCGTTTTATAAATCTAGCTTTGTAAAAATCTTCGCCCTAAATAGTCTATCTAGCATTTTACTAACTAGTAGTAGTGGGTAACAGTTCTTAATTATAATCTTATTAAGGCCATAATAGTCTATATATAGCTTTATAGTTCTATCTAGTTTTAAAATAAAGTGAATTAGATGCCTACTAGTAACTTACTAGGCTAGATCTACCCCTTTTCCAGTAAATTATTAAGGTACTCCTATAAGATCTTAAGCTCTTTATAAAAGAGGTTATAGATAGAAAGGTTCGGCGGTTATTTACCTTCTTTTAGATTAATTATATAATTATATTCCAAGTTCTGTGGTAGGACTTTAGCTTATCTGCCTAAAAATACCCTTAATAAGTCCTTTAGGCCTAATAGAATATTTAATAAATTAGGGTTGTCCTTTAGGCTTATTAGTAATATACACCCTTCTAATTTTTTATTATTCTACTATTTAAAGGCTCCTGTCTTAAAGCGTATCTTAAGATCTACTTTTATAAGCTAAGGGTATCTAAGAATAAGGTTATAACCTATAAAGTTAGTCGCCTAAAAGGGTTATAGGCTAACTACCTTAGTGCGGTTATATATATCGGCCACTAATACTATAAGCTTATAGGTACTGTATAGTTTAATCCAATACTTATTTAGGAAGCCTATAATAGGTTTCCACTACCTTAACAATAGGATAAGTTTATGCTCCTTTACCAAATTATATTATATAAGATTAATTTTAGCGCCGCTATCATATAGTGCTTGGAATTAACACGTCTTACCTATAGGGAGTATTATTTCTAGCTTAATAGTAATATAGAGGGTCTTTTCTTCCGTATATTGCCCTAATTATAGCTAGGAGACGTCCGTAACTAGAGCTTTTCTCTTTTTAGATTATTAGTACTATTATCGCCTAACTTGTTCTTCTAATAAGATTTACCTTTAGGGGAATTTCCTTTTAGCTTCTTAAAGTGTTCCCGTAAGGGTATTAGACGGGTATTAGGTTGGCCTTAGGAGTCTTTCCTATTACTTAGGGCTCCTAACTTTAACCCTTTTAAAGTTCTCCTTAAGAACGGCTTCTTTAAAGCTTAGGTCTGCCCTATGTTACTATTAAAATGCCTACGCTTTTAGTTACCCCTTAGCTTTCTACCGGAAGAGGTTTAGTTCCTTACCGCGTCCTTAGTATTTAGAACTACTCGTTTAAAATCTATATATACGGTAATCCTACGGGCTTTATTTTATTATAAATTGCTAGCTTAATTTTAGCCTAGATAAATCCGATCTTCTTTTTCTTATAGACCCTACCGTCCTTGTTTTTAAAGGGCTTTAGATCTATCTATTAAGTATAAGTTTTTACAAAGTATATAAACTGGCGGAAGTCCTAATAGTCCAGCTGCGCACCATTCTAGAATTGTTCTATATTATTATATTATATAATATATAGATCTTAGGTCTAACCCTTTAGAAAGGTCTACAAATATAGCCATATAGTAATTTGCTCTTTATTAAGTTAATTAAGCGTAATCTGGTTTAGTAATTAGTCTTTAATCTTACTAATAATCCAGCATATACGCTCTCTGGTATTATCTTATATTATTAGCATTTTAAAGAAGTTATCTACCTTATAAACCTAATTATCTAAATACTAGGCGTTAGGTCTATAACGGAGTTCTAGACTACTAAAGGCCTTAGTCAGTTAGTTTATATCCTTTTTCTTTTTATTGCGTAGGTGCCTCTCTAAGTCTTCTATACCTCCTTAAGTAGATTTTAAGTAACCCCTAAAAAGCCCTTAGCCTTAACTAAATTATAAAACAATTTACCTAGCTTAGATTAAACCCTACTAGATATAGATTTGCCCTTAAAGAGTTCTAATATATTTATTAGTGGCTTCTTCCCATATAGCTTCTAAGAGCCTTATAATAGCTTCCCAATATCTATCTTAAAGAAGATTAGTGTGGGGCTCTTAACCTTCTAAACTTAGGCCTAGGGAAGCTCCTACTATAGAGGTAGTATTAGTACTAGCAGCTAGTACGGGTTTCCTAATAAGCCTTAGGTCTTAAGTTAGTATTTAGGTTTAATTCCCTAAGGGGGTAGGCCTACTTGGCTTATAAGCAGTCTATATACTATTACTATACTAATTATAGGCCGGTAGTCTTCTGGAAGGGTTCTAGTTGGGTCCCTAGTTAAATATATTAGTATATTCCTCTAGTATTTCTAGCTTAGGGGAAGATCTTAAAGTTACCTCTAGAGCTTAATCTTCTAATTAGCCTAGGTAGGGCTAGAGGGGTTCTAGTTACTTTTTAGTAGTATTATAACCGTTATAGACGGTGTTTATATTTTTCTTAGCGGTAACTATAGGTATATTAAAGTCTTTAAGCTCCTAGCGTATTTAGGTATTAGGGCTTATTTAGCTATCTTACCTAAAGGTTTATATTATCGTAATCTCTTACTATTAAAGGGACTATCCTACCTTTGCGCGACGGCTTTTTATAAGGTGTCTATAGAGTTTCCATTTAGGTTATTACGAGATTTTTTAAGATAGTGGATATAAATAAAAATATAAATAAATAATCTGGTCCTTAAGCCGACTGCCCTTTTAAAAAGGAGTATGAAGGATTTAAATATAAGGGGACTTATAGATAGGGGGCTATAAGGCACAATTATAGGAATAGAATAGATTGGTAAGAGAGACAAATCCTTAAGGAGGTAATGCCTTTGAGATTGTGGAGACTATATACTATAGGTGTATGCCTTTAGCACGTAACTGGCGACTATCTGAGGGGCATCTAGGGGTTGTCCTAAGGGCAACCTAAGGTATCCGCAAGAATATCCCTTATACCTATATTACTAATATATTACTTCTATATTTACCCTTAGACTATTAGGTAAAGTTAAGAAGACTTATCTCTTAAGATTTAGTATATATACTTTTAAATCTAGTGGTCCTATACTATATAGTTAGCATAGCTCTACTACTTAGTAAATAGGAGGGATACTTTATAATAGTACATATAGCCATATTATAACTATTAAGAACGTTTATAACGTTATTCTTTAATACCCTAACATTATTTAGATATAATTTAACCTATTTACATCCTTAACTAACGTCTTAGTTACCTCCCTTAGCGGTATAATTAGTTCTTATAAAGAAGTCATAGCCTAATAGTTTATAGTTATATTTTCTTTTAAGTTACTACAGAGTTATATTAGTAAGGTCGCGGCTATATACTAAAAGGGTATTAGGAGGCAAATTATAAAAATACCTTGCCTCCCTTCTATTAACCTTTATCTAGCTTTAGACTTTTACTTAACATTTTATTTGGATTTACTTTTTTCTTAGTATTAATTTATTATACCTCTTTAACCCTCTATTAATCACTCTTCTAAGCCTATTTTTTAGTGTATTCTAGCCCTACTATTATATATAGAATTTTAGCCTCTACTAACCTATAACTAGTACTAGTCCTACCTAAATAACTTTATCTATACCTCCTCTAGGGATTAACGTAGTCTATAGGCTAGTGGCCTACGCGGGTAAGTGGCCCACGCGGGTAAGTATAAAGGCTTAGTTAATAGAATAAGAATCTATTAGTAGCCAGTAAACTAGAATTCTAAGACAAGGACTAGAAGAAGGTCGAGGAAAGGGCACGTCTATATACGTGGCGCTAAGGCTCGGCCGAGCCCCTAACTAGGGTCTGTAACAGTGCCGTAACAGTAAGTAGGCCACCTTAAAAACTAGAAAATTTATACCTTAATATCTTAACCGCTTTATAATAAATTCTAATAATTTAGATTTGGACGTTTATATATACTTTGCAGCTTCTATTAAAGTTATATTGTAAATAGTTTAGTAGTTTTTAAGATATTAAATTTTGGGGGCCAAAATAAGACTAAATTAATATATCTTAAAAACCACTAAACCATTTACTATATTAAAATTTTTATAGTAATAGCTAAAGTACTTATTTTATTATAGATTTTTTTAAAAGTTTTCTTTTTTTATAAAGCTATATAGCTACTTATTAATAGTAAATTATAGGCCGTCGAAAACGGATTCTGCACCTGTACGTAGTGACGGCTACAAACCTAGGTCTTTAAAGTTCAGACCTAGAGCCAACGCAGAGACGTTGCACAGCGCGTGTAAGTAGGACCTGGTGGTTATGTGCGTTATAGGGCGTAGTGAAAAGTTTTTATATGGGATAGTAAGATCTCGAAAACTACTACTAACGGTACCCCTTTATAATATAGCCACTAGTTCTCCTACTAAGCACCTATATAATCTAACGTAGATAAATAGCTTTTAAAAGCATCCCCTAGCCCCTAATAGAAAGTATTAACGACCTTATATTAACGGATAAACGAGCGTATAAGTAAATATACGGCCCCTCCTAACCCCTAGGGCAGTCGCCCGCGGAGCATGCGGTTACTCGCCGTTTTTAACTACCAAATACTACCTAGCAGCTTAGATTGCGACCCACGGTTTTCCCTATCTCCTTTTAACGAAGTGGTAACCCTTAGAGAGGGCCTAGCTAAGGCCTAGGTATAAAAGATACCTAAATACAATATAATATCCCACTCGCTTATTAGTATTACGGTAGTTAAAACGGATGAATCCCCCTTACGCCTTTAATGGCTCTAGGGGGGGGGAGGTAAGGCGTATATAGTAGTGGTCTACATAAGAGATAGTATATAAGGGATGGGCAAGATATGGGATATAAAGAGATAATAAGATATAGCAATTGATTAGTAAGGCCTAGCTAGGACGTAGTGAACCCTAGCTTTAATAAGCTAGAGAAGGAAGTAATAGTTCCTAAGGAGTTTAAAATATCTAAGGAGGAGGACATGCAGTAGGCCTATAGGGCCGCTGCTACGTGCAAACATAGCAAATTGGGGTTTTTTTATCCTACTAAGGCTGCTTATAGGGTTTTTCCTCCCCTAACTGCAGGGTTTTCTTTATATAAATTATAAGTTTTCCCCCCTATGACGGAGTAGTCTGCGTGGGCTAAGATAGGATCCGTATCAGACGTTAATTAAAGAACTACTACTAATAGTAAATTATAATAATATAAATATATATATATATATTTAAAATTTTATAATAATAGCCCTAGGGTTTACCATTTTATAAAGGTTAAAAATTCGCGATTTTGTATAGGAAAAGGGTATGCGAGAGGTGGTACTGTGCGCGAGGTGGCACGGACTTCTACCTCGTACTTAGGCTCCTCCTTTCCCTTAAGGATTCGTCTGATTATATAATATACCCTATTGTTCTATGAATTAGACTCCCTACCTATATCCTTACCTTATATAAATAGAGGTTTAAAAAGACTTTAAATATTAAATATTATAGCTACTAATTGCTTATTATAAAGAAGTACAGTTTTTATACTAATATTAAATTTACACAGTTTAACAGTGACGTAAGGTTATTTTGTATATCTTTTACTTTAGAGAAGGCCCGTATATTATCGAGGAATTAAGTCGCGGGTAATGGGGTAGCTAAGGAGCGATTAATGAAATTTTTTATAGAAATAAAATTCGTCGCGAAGTTTACAGTTTGATGCTTGAAGCCCCGCGCTAAGTCTAATCGGGCGATCTCTTAGGAAAATCAACACTATAAGGGGCTCACGAGAGCCCTCCAAAATGCCTTGCATTTGATTGCGAAATATTATTCGACCACCAAATATACACTTATCAGGTGGATCATTTGGCGACGTCGAGTAGGCATCGCAGGCGCAATTCAGGGACGCTATGGGCCTCATGCGACAACCATTTACCAATAACATCTAAAGGTGAAATAAAAATTAAGCGTAAGGCGCAACTATTTTAAACAGCTTCGGCTTCGCGATTGGCGGTATAGATGCAGCGTTGGCAAGCCTTAACTAGGCTGTATCACCTTACAATTAGCCTGATCTTTAAAAGATCTATTCCGGAATGAAGCGGCCAAAAGCGATACACGATTTGTTCCCCCCTGAGGACGATCTGTTCCGGGATGAGGCAGAAATATTCCGGAACGGGCTGTGTTATTGGAGAGAATAGATTCTTCATGTTGTGGCACAAAACAACCTATTGGCTCACCAGCGTTTGCCATCACAGATCATGCTTCCACTCCTTCCCGCTTTAACATTTTACTTGCGTCTTTCGATTCCATTCAATTCACGGTTTTTTATCGCAAGAAGACTGATGGTTCTTTCAATTTCATTAACTGGCTACTTCAATCTCCACCCCTTAAATTCCTCACTTCATAAAAGGTTTAGACCCAGAAGCCACCTAATGGATGTTTCGTGTAACTACCCTTCAACGGCAGTCAACAAGCCCGACTTGATATCATAAACGAAACCAACGGATCGCTCACCCAGCTCTTTACTGATGAGAGGGGATTTCTTGAGGATTGTGAGGTCGTCTTTCACGCTTTGCTCAATACTAGACAGTGGTTAGCCACGATAAGTGAAAACCATCGCGGGAAAGGACAGAAGTTCGGTATTATACGTACTTAGTAATCGCGCCGAAAGACATCGTATCAACATCCTCGTTGCTTGGGAAGCGCTTTTTCAATCCGTCACGAATGAGAGAGTCATTGAAGTGACTAGCACCACAATCTAAGTTTGATTAGTATCAGGTGCTGGCGATTATAGGAATGCAGCATACCCGTGTGATGGACCACCATGATGTCGGAAAGGCCGATAAAGACATCCAGTGCGGCAATGTCATTCAGAATCGGGGCGATATGTCCGCATACGTTTCGTATAACAAGGGCATCTGGTAGATTTGATTAGTCCTCATAACGCCGTCGTTCGACATGATAAATTCGAAACGCCTCCCTTCGACACTCACCACCTGGGTTCAACCCTAGAAACCTATCTGGATTAGAGCGCGGATCGATACAAGTTACTATATACGTGTTAGGGCTGACAGAGACCCACCAGAGGGACGGAATATTTCATACCAATTGCAATTTTGGCAGGGCTCTTCCCCGCATCACTCATTTCAGAGAAGGTTGGGAATGGTTCGTGAGTAGCGGCTAGCTGCCTTTTCCAAATGTTAATCAACTGTTTTCTTCTGGTAGAGGGACCTTCACGGTTGGAGTACCTGTTGCGCTCGAGAAGTTCTGCAACGGTAGGAGACATTCTAGTTAGAGGTGCTGGGAGACAAAGGCGAGACAAAAATAATAATTTCCTTTACGATTTGGGGAAGATCAAGTGGACAAAATTGCTGAATGTCGGGTGATGTTGAGCTTGCTGATCTGAAGTATGAGGAGAATTCTGATCTCTTTTATACTTGAAGAAAGTCCCTATGGCCCACAGCGCTCTTTCGCCCCATGTCATATCAATAGTGTGATACATTAGAATGAAAAAGCATGTTCAAGCCTACGCCGGGGGACCAATATCCCAAAAAGGCATTGAGTGGATGTGAAACGTATAATTATTCGACCCGGGAGGAATGCGGAGATTTTGTGATGTCAATTTTGTAGAAGGACCAAGATGGAATGGCACCCCACAGCCACTGACCGGGGTACTGATTTGCCGATACGGTATAGTGTAGGTTAGAGAACATTCCATGTGTCGTCGCATTGGGGTGGCTGAAGGCGGTATACGCTGAGGTAATACTGCAGTAAGAGCTGCGGCGTGTATATGTAATCAAACCCTGTAGTCGAAACTTCCGTTACGGTGGGAGAGAGCGGAATGCTGAGGTTGGGGCTTCTAACCCTTTTAGGAAAAGAGTACCCCGGTCTTTCGATTACGAAAGCAGCATGCCATCAAACCAGTCGCTGCTTGTTCTTCTCCCTTCATCTTCATCGCCTGCTTTACTCTCTGATTTGCACTACTGTAATTCTACCATGGCCACAGGGTTTGAATTTGTAATTCACCCATCAGATGGGAATGCAGGCACAAGCAAAGCCGATAAGATTCGGATTCGGAGACAAGCAATGAAGGCAGTTGGAATCTCTCGGCGGCAACGTGGAAATTACGGCCAATACAACCTACGACAATACCCCGTCTATATAGGCAGCCAGCAGCAAACGATAGGCACATATAATGACCCCCCCAAAGCCGTCCAGGAGATTGCATGGACCAATGCAATTCCAGCGCAACCATCCAGCAAAGGATTTGAGTTGATGAAGATAGAATATGGCGTAGACATATTAGATCTATCTGGACTGATAACAATCCATGTGGGTCGAGCCGCCGCCCGAATTCTATCCTCTGATCGTGCCCTTTTGGTTCGCTTGCTACGATGCAAGCAGCAGTGGTCCTATCTGTCCTATCTCCCCAGCCGATATGGTTACAACGCTTGTCTAGATGACGCCATGCGCTGTGTCACAGCTAAGATGAGGCAAATAATCTTCTCCGCCGACCAGCAGCCTAGTTCTATCGTGCTGTCGCTCTACGGGAAGGCCCTCAAAAGTCTGCAAGCGGCAGTCAACGATCCTGTCTCGTGTTTAGAGCCGAACGTCCTGTGTGCAACTGAGATCCTGGCTCTCTTCGAGGTACGTTAAGTGTAGGCCGTCGTTGAATCCGAGCTAATTGGTTATCGTTGCAGCTTCTCAGCTTTTCCGGGGGCGATACGTGGAAACACCATATGGCGGGTGCAGCGCGACTGATAGAGCTACGAGGCTCCCAGAATTATAATACTGATTTCGACCAGGCCCTGTTCATGGCTCTCGCGGGTCTAATGGTAAGCATCGCTTTTGGACACTCAGTGGTCGCGGAGCAAAGATCCCAAATCAATTCAATCGACCAAACAACTAACACACTCCCAGCTGACCGAAGCCATCCTGAACAATGAGCGATGTTTCCTCGAACGCGACGAATGGCAAGCAGTCCTGCAGTCCATGATTGTGCCCGATAGCACATTCACAGACCGAAGCCCCATTGTTATATCTCTATGGAGCCGTGTCGTCCACGGCGCTGGCCTCTTCAAAGACGTAACGTCTATAATCTACGGCCGAGAAGAGCATTCCCAAGCCCGTATTGAAAATCTCATTCGCGGCGGTCTTCACGCTCGGGAAAGTGTCATTAGATGGCGGCGCGATTTCGATAATGTGCCCGAAACCACAACCCAAGACCAATACAACAAGCGGTACCAGATTCTTGGAGTTTGTCTCTCTTGCCTCGCCTTGCTGAATCGCCTCATTGGAGCCATTGATCCATCACGGCGAACGGACTTTGAAGATGAATCACAGGCATTAGCGAGGGAGGTCGCAAGGATGAAGAATGAAGCGTCATTCAAAAGCCCCGTGGCAGGGTTTTTCCTGTCGCAAAAGATGAGCATTGCCCAGTCCATCCTAGATTCTGCCAGGACTTGGAAAGACGATAAGCAATACGAGCCTAAGGAGAGCCACATGCAGGGGAATCTGATTGAGAAATGGAGATTTGAACATTGGTGCGTGGTTCTAGGTCGAGCAACTTGTTGCACTAAGACCGTGCATTGAGCAAACGTGCATATGTTAATTATTTCTTTGGTTTCGATATTGACGGCGTATCCGAACCTCAGCTATTTGTCACAGTCAGCTATTCCTTTCTCAAACCAAACATCGTAGCTAGCAAATGTCATGAAACATTTATCGTAGCAGCTCTTTCGGCCGCCCCCTTTAGAAAACTCATCCCAGAACCCCCGAATTCCTCAGTCCACCTCCAAAATTACCCACCATCCGGCCATGCCGTAACACCAATCCCGTATTTAGGGGTTGTGCTCCAACGTATAGTTCTCTTATTTCATGAAGATCGGTATACAGCCTAGAGTCCCTCGCGGCATGATTATTCTTCATTTAAAGTCGCCAACTCCTTAGCGCTTCTTCACATCTTTCGAGTTCCGTCACAAAAATAATTTCAGTTCTCTTCACAATCTCGCCATCATTGTTTATGCAGAATGGCCTCTTGACTCTGCGTATCCCCAACAGGCGGGCCGACACGGTGGAGCGAGCGATCACGCATCTCCTCTAGCCTATGAATCGCTTCCGCTAAAGTTCTCATAGCCGCTCCTGCCACGAACTATGTAGGCCTTGGAAGCGTCGCTAGACAAGAAATTGAAGCGTCGCAACACTCTCTCTAGCTTGAATAATAGGAGCAGTAGTTGGAAAGTTAGTAGATTTTAGCAGATTTTTTTCAAGTAAATACTAGTATTATTAGTTATCTATATAGTTATACGTAACTAACTACCTGTTTCAAGCAGTAGCTAAAGTTAATTTATATATCGCCTATATTTCTTATCCTTTACTAAAATAGCCCTCTTACTATTCTCTTTAGTTCTATTACGCATTTTTTAAACTACCTATCCCCCTTGTCTAGGTGATATCTTAGGACTTTACTAAAGATAACCTATGCTTTAACAATAATAAAACCTCTAATAATTGCCTATTTTATAGCGGCCGCGGCGTTAAATAAGGATTTAAGCCAGGAGTTAGGCAATAATAATAGTAATTATAATAACATGAATTAGAACTGCGAGGTAATATGCTCCGCACTACACAAGCCACACAAACCTGTAAAAAGTAAGCGAGTAGCTAGCAAGATGCCGGGCACGGCTGTGCAGAACAATATATATTAGCGAGGTAACTCTATTACCTAATAAGAACTAATTTAAGGCCCCCTAAATCCTATATATAGAGCTTAAAGAATACTAAGCTTTATTTAATAATATTAAATAGAATACGAACCCTTAGAACCGGATATATATAGACTAAAACCTCTAAAAGAACTTACTAGAAATTACCTAATACCCCTATTACTATACTAAGGAATACAATAGCCGGCAAAGCAGCTATAAGACCCTCGAATACCTCTAATAGTAAAATAATTACTATCTTAACCCCCTAGGCGGAGCTCGTAGTAGCTAATACCAAAATTAAAAGGCTATAAGAATTGCTTAAAATTAGAGACACCCTTATATCTAGCGGTAACCTATTAAATAGACTTGCTATAGTCCTTAAGGCCTATCCTAGCACCTTTATAGATTGTCTAAGGCCTATATAGTACTGTTATAGTTAGTAAAGATTATAGACCCCCTACTACTTATAGATAAAACAGACTCTATATTTAATAACTAGAAGCTTTAATTACAGGATAAGCTTAAAGTTAATACTAATTACTTCCCTACGCCCTGGGCTAGAATAGCCTATATCTTTAGTCGTACTAGCGGAAACGCTTTCTATAATATACTAGAGATTTAATAAACCCCTTTATTCCTAAAGAAGAAATAGTTAATTACTTATCTTTTATTTATAAGGACCCCTTTAAGGTATAGAACGCTCGCCTTAATTATAAAAGCCTAAATATAAAGATAACGGAGACCTTTTTAGCCTTTTTAACCCGCTTTTTATGCTTAGCAGGTTAAGCCTAAATCTCCTAAGAAGACCTACTACTAAACATCTTTAATTAGCTTACCCTAGACCTATAGTGGGCTATATTACTAGTTTTTACTACTATATAGATATTAAAGGACCTTATAGACTAATATTTAGTTATTAACTAAGGCCTATATTAAATTAAGGTATATGCTAATTAGTTAAAAACTAAAACCCTTTTAACCTAGCTCGTAAGCACTATAAGGATAGCCTATAATACTAGCTATATAGCCTATAATTAACCTAGTGGCTAGCTACGCAGCTACTATTACCGCTGCCCTAATATATACTTGCCCTATATATAAAAGCCCCTATATATAAGCCCTTAGTAATTAAAGAGCTTACTTCTTATATAGTTAGAAAGGTAATATTATAAAGGACTACCTAATAGCGGCAAAGACGAATAAGGTCCTATTAATCTAAAAGGATAGTATAAAGTTAAAAAAAAGAGGAACCCTACGGGAAAATACCTCTCTAGAGTTAAAAGAAATTAATATATTATATATTAATTTAGGCTAGCTAGTTAGTAGAAAAGGCTACACTATCCTTTATACTTTATTCTATAATAGGTATTAAGTTATAACTTCCACTTTAGCTAACTTAGGAGCAAATACCTTTATTTTAATTAGTACTAAGTATATTATAAAGCTAGCAAACTTTTTAAGCACGTCTTTAGAAGAACTGCCTAAACTAATTCCTATTTATAGGTATAATGAATAGGTAGGGTAATCTATTATAACTATCTTATAGATCCACCTCTGTATTACTAGATGTAAATAATATAATATCCCCTTCCTTATTATGGACTTAGAAACTATAATCTAATTTTAAGGAGGAAATAGCTAGCCTACTTAGGCTTATAGCTTAATATACGGAATAGATAACTTATTTAGCCCAAAACTATACCCCTAATACCTTCCTTTATAAAAGAAATTAGTATTATAATAGAAAACCCTGTACGGCCGTAGATAAACACTATTTACTAGGCTAATACTATGCGTAAAGGCCGGGATTTTAAGGACGCATAGCATAATCCGTAGCGGATTTATATAATACGCCAACCCTAGACTACCTATATTATACTACCTATACTAAAGTTAAAGAAGTTAGTAAAAAGCTAGCTAAGCTCCCTATAGGGAACTTGGGCCCTATATAGCCACAAGGAATAGAAAGAAATATTAAATACTATATAGAACTAATATATTAAAAAGATAACTTATAAAAAATAGAACGCGAGCTAAAAAATATTATAAGCCCTAGACTATAAAATATAGCCTAGTAAACGGCTGTAAAAAAACCCTATAGACTTTTTACTAATTAATATTTACGGGATTAGCGCTATAGGATTTTACTAGAACTTAGTTCAGCTTAATACTATTCCTTTTATAACTAGCTTATATAAAATTAATTAGATAATTAATGATAAAGAAACTTAAGCCTGTAATCAGCTTAGTGGAAAGAAGGTAAGCTTATAGATAAAGAGTTGATAAAATAAAAACTGCCTTATTAATACTAGAAATTTAAAAATATATTCTTTAGGGCGGTATCTAATATACTCCCGCCTTACTAACTATATACTAGGCTCCTAGAAGAGAGATATTAGTAAATAAAAGGATAGGAATAGACGTTAGAATTCGTTTTTCTTTTCTACTATTTTCTTATTCCCTAGTAGTTGCTTATATCTTAGTATTTTACTAAGGAACTATAAACGCCTGGTTTAGGGGTTTATAAACTACTAGGATATAGTTACTAGTACATATTAAGCTGCCTTAAGGGTTTTGTATATATAGGACTATAGCATTATAGCCTAGAGGCTGCATGCGCAGTATTATACATAGTATAATACAACAGATATATAAAATAAAATAAAAAGTAGAGCTAAGTTTTTTGTAAGGCTTAATATCCGTTAAGCCTTTTATTAAATTAGGATAGACCTTAGATTAGTAAATTTTACTATATTTTGGACCTATTACGGATTATATAAATATATAATACTTTTTTTTGACTAACGGTATATAAATTATATACTTTTTAACTACCTTAATAAATTTTATACGGCCTATTTAAATAATATTATAATCTACTTTAAGAATAAGTTAGAATATAAGGAGCACGTCTATAAAGTCCTATAACGGCTCTATAAGACTAGTCTCTAGGCCAATATTAGGAAATTAGAATTTAGTATTAAGCATATAAAGTGTTAACGACTTAGTTAATCGAGGCATAAGCACGACAAGAGGGACGCGCAAGCCTATACAATTAGATTGTCTATAAACGAGAATCTAAAGCTAGAAAAAGAAAAGGGGAAGAAGAGTAGCACTGCTCGAGGTTTTATAAGACCTTTGCGTTACGTAACCACAAGGTTCTACTAAGTTCTGCTATTTTCTACTAGTGCCGTAATATTACCCCCTCCCCTCCTTTAGTAAAGCCTGCCCTTAGGCTTTATATAATAAAGCCTTATAGGAAATACTATAGTAGACTTATTAATGGGCTAGGTATATAGGTAAGGAGAAGTTAACTATATAATAATAACTAGTGGAGTGATTGCCTAATAGATTAACTCTAATTATATTCTAAGATTTACTATAAAGAAGAGAACTATCTAGGTAGGGACTATGGTCCTTTAAATATATAATACTGCGCCTAAGAAATATACTAAGTATATCCTATATTCCTATATTTCTATATTCCTACATTCTAAACCTATAATATAATTAACTATATAACTTAGCTATCCCTTATCCTATAGTTTAACTAGTGCTGGTACCTCTTATACTTCCACTACTAGTCCGTTTATATCTCTTCTTAATAGTGCTACTACTGCTAATATAAAGTCTATAATACTATCCCCCTCCTTTTTATCTTTATCTTTAAAGATATCTCTTATCTCTAAGTTGTCTATTAGAGATATAGTATCCCCGTTTTTAATTTAATAACCTTTATTATTCCTAATGCCTTTTATTAGATCCTCTATATCTAATTATTATAACTAGCTAGTAACTATAATTCTTTTACTTAGTAAAGTTATACCGTCCTATTCTCGTTATATAAAGAATAAGTTAGTATATATTATAACTACAGCTCTATTTAGTTACTACCCTTTTTTATACGCTAAGTATACGCAAGCAAACATATAATTGTTTTATAATATTTAATCTATCTCTAACGCCAAATATATATATTTTATAATTCTTTATAACCATTTAGTTTTTTATTTAATTTATTTTAGGATCTTATATTTAATCTACTACGTCCTATCTTAAGGATAAACTAGCCTAAGCCCTCACTAAGATATAAAAACTTTAAGATAATAGAGAAAGGATCTGTGCTAAAGAGTAGCGCGTATTTAACGCCTAACTTACTACTTATACTTATCTACTTCGTCTTAAAAAGGGTTATAAGA
This sequence comes from Cenococcum geophilum 1.58, assembly GCF_001692895.1. Classification (NCBI taxonomy): domain Eukaryota; kingdom Fungi; phylum Ascomycota; class Dothideomycetes; order Gloniales; family Gloniaceae; genus Cenococcum; species Cenococcum geophilum. The sequence goes on along the minus strand of NW_027137581.1, from coordinate 1,714,839 downwards.
AGGTACGCTCTAAAAAGCTAAAGCTTATTAAGTAAAGTCTCTATAAGCTTAAGGCAGAGGAGGCTAAAAAGAATTCCAATTAAGTTAAGGCAGAAATAGTTCGTACGCTAGTAGTAGATCCCTTTAACGATCTGGCTTGTCTATTACCTTTAACTAAACCCTTTATTTTTAGCTTCTTCTTAATATTACCCAACCCGTTCTCTTCTAATACTCCTATAACTTTGCTATAGAATTCTTTAAGTTCTATAGTGGCTTCTAGGTAGTCTTATTATAGCCTATTTACTTAACTTTACACTATATATTATTATTAATATCCTTATAGTTAACAATCTTTAAAACTTACCATTTATCTTTTTCCAATTTTTTATACGTGTCTACTTTATAAACTAGTAGCTCTATATCTCTATACGCTAGCTTTAGTATCGTAATATACTATATAGGGTAAATTTTTATCTTCTTTAGTAAGTTAAGTCTATACGTAACTTCTAAAATCTTTATTATAATTTTAAATAGTCCTAGTCTAACATAATCTAACTTCTTACTTAGTTGTTAACTTGTAAAATTTTTATATAATAGCTATACTTTATCCCCCTCCTTTAGATCTAGTCCCTTAGATCTCTTAGCGTTATAGTACCTTTTTATCTTTTTTTATACTATCTTTATTATAAAATAGAGGTCTTTATAAAGATTTATTAGAGTCTCTATTCTCTACTTTACTATTCCACTTATTTTCTTCGCTTATTATAGTAATAACAATATTTTAGGCTTATATCTATAATTTGCCTAAAATAGTAACATTTCCATACCTTCCTATAGCGTTATATTATATATAAACTATATAACTAGTAATAACAATACCTAATTATTCTATGCGTAATTAATATAATGTCTTAGATACTACTCTAGTATCCAATTTAATCTTTCTATCTATCCTCCGTCTATAAATAATACGCTATAAATATTACTACGCAAACTCCTTATTTCGCTAAAAATACCTCCTAAAATACTGCTATAAATCTTAGATCTTTATCTAATATAATCTTACTTAGTACTCTATATCTAGTAAATACTTCTTTAATATAGATTTTAGCGACATTTTTCGCTAAGATTTCTTTTATATATACTATAAAATAGCCTTACTTAATTAACTTATCTACTATTATAAGGATTACGTTATATTCTTATCCGGTGATAGGATCTCTTAACTTTAGTAACTTTATAATAAAGTCCTATAATATAGTTTCCTATAGACGTTCTAGTATTTTAATAGGTTATAGCTCTCTATATAGCTTATACCTTATTAGTTTATTCCTTTAGCAATCTAAATATTCCTTTATAATTTTTCTTACTAGTTCCTAGATTCCGTTAATAATATACTCCTCTTGAAGTCTTAATACTAAGCCTATAGCTCCATTATATCCCTATATTATTCCCCTATAGAAATCCTTAATAAATTCTTTTATAATACCCTTTAGCACGTATATTGCTTCTTAATTCTCATACTACTCTAAGTCTAGGTCTTTAGATTACGCCTTTTAAATTCTTTTAGTCTAATCGCTTTCTAATAGCTTATATTCTTAGGTTGCTGCAATCTTAGGGTAATTATATTTAATTAATCCATTACTATCTTTACGTAGTATTACCCCTAATAGTTTCCTATTATTCTATAGTTTAGCTTTTTTACTTAGCGCGTTAGCTCTTATATTTTCTGTTTCTTTTATATACTAAATTTTAAAATAGTATTCTATAAGTAGCTGTCACGGCACTGACCTAACGCATACTGTTTTATACTGTCTCGTACTGTCTTATACTATTTCCTACTGTTGGCTAGCCCACCACTAGCGCCTTAGCGGCTGGCCTTACTATTTATATACGATACCCCCTTTTACCTTCTTCTCCTCTTTATATCATAACGTAGTTATTTAGTCTACTTTATTACAGCACTATAACAGTTTTTAGTATCCCTAATTGCGCCCCGTTATAACCTTTGTTTTTTTTGTCTATTATTCCTGTTTTCCTAGTGTAATTACAACCTGGCGTAACCGATAACACTATACTATAAGTCCTAGATAACCCCAGCACAGTTATAAACAATCTTAGTACTATAGCCAGCCTTATAGACTTTAATTATCTTATACAGATCCCTTAAAATAGGTAACTATAATATAGATAATGCCCCGTTAGCGAATATATGTAAAGCACTCGCCTGCATTTTTAATACCTCCTATACCCACATTGCCTAGGCAATTAGGAGTAGCCTAGAGTACCCTAAGGACCTTAACGTAGCAGGAACCTTCCAGCACCTCTCTATATATACAACTTTCCTAACTAGTATTAAGAGTGGTCTCTAAGCCGTTTATAATAAAGGCCGAACTATAAAGTCCTAACTTAAAGAAGCTTAGCACAGAATTAACTCCCTTAAGACGCTTAAACTACGTATATAATAATACAAATAGTAAGCCTTTATAAATACTTAGACTATACAAAGTCTAAGCCTTTAGATTACCACACTTACCTAAACTATTGCCGACAAGAATACCGCTACTAGCTCTCCTTTTCTAACTAAGCCCTATAGAAAAAAGTATAAAGTAAAAGATCTAACCCTATTTAATAAAAAGGGATCACCGACTAAAAAGTAAGAAAAATTTAAAATATGGGAAATAAAGATCTAAGGCGTTTTCTAGAGGGATATAAAGTACTTTAAGACCCTAATAGACGAAGTCCTCTATATATCAGACATGCTAATAGATAAGGCTTATAACTATATTAAGCATAGCCTTAATATACTACGTATATACCTAAACAACTTAAGTAAATAGACCTTCTCTAACTAAGAGTCTATGTTTGTATATATAAGGAAGCACTATAAGACTATAGATATAACCTAAGCAGCTAAAAATAAGCTAGATACCTTAAGCTAAGGTAAGCGTAACTACTAGTCCTAAAAAGTAGAGCTTAATAAGTTAATAATTCAAGTAAACAAAACTAAGGAATAAAAAGTAGATCTACTTAAGAAGAATATTTCCCCTAAGATAAAGGACCTGGCCTTTACCCTTAGCCGTAAAATCGGCGATACTAACTATAAAGGCTAGAGCAAGTAAATAGATATATTTGCTTATAACCTATAGAATTATACCCATTACACTAAGCTAAATACCACTAAGCTAAGTACCGCCGGCGGCTATTAACCTATACTACTGTAGAATAACCTAATAAACCTTAACGCCGTTAAGTTCGGCAGCGGTAGTAATAGTCTCCCTAATAATATCTAAAGATATTATATAGATAACAGACTTTATAGAGCGTGTGGTTAACCTAGCTACTAAAAAGATGCTTATAACCCCTAAAAGAACCTAAATCCCCTTCTAATGCTACCGCGCCAACCCCCTCCTAGCTGCGGCGGATTCTTTAATAGAAGGGATAGCAATTAAGGCGGTAACTATGGACGAGGATATAGGTTTGGATATAAAGACCTACCCCTATAATTTCCTTCCCTAATACAGCCTTAGCTAATAGTCCCGTACGCAAACTATAGATAAGTGCTTTATACCACTACTAATTATAAAACTAGCTATATTATTGGTAAAATACCCTTAAGTATATATATACCGTCAGAGACCGATATATTAGGATATACTGGCTATAACCATAGCCACTAGCCAAGCCCTACAATTTAGCTATTAAAAGGCTAACCCTTGGACTAAGTTACCTTTAAGGGTTAGAACTATACGGGGAGGAGGATAAAAGGATTAGATCTATACTACTAGATTAGTTAAACCTTATTTTAAGCTAGCTACTACTTAACCTTAAAATAGTAAATAGTAATAGGAATGCTATCCTTATTTAGACCTACCTCTCCTTACTATATAACCTACTCCTATAAGTTCTTATTAAAACAGTAAGCCTTATTAATACTAGTAGTATAGCACCAGTGTTTATAGATAAAGACTTATTTATAAAAAAGCACAATATTATAATAAAAAGACTCTTAGTCCTAAAACCACTTCGCCTTACTAATAAACTCCTATCCGGGTTTATTACCTACTACTTTATAGTAATAATAACAATTGGCCACTATATAGAATCTATACTCTTCTACATTATAAAGTTATTACCCTCTATACTAGTAATTCTTGGAATACCCTAGCTTAAAAAGCATAACCTAAGGGTAGACTTCCCCGCCCTAGAGCTTAAGTTTAACCCCAATTACCATGCTTATAACTGTCTTTTATAGCATATTCCTAACTATAACTAAGTAGCACCATATAGACGCATTATATAGCCAATACTTAAATACTATTAGCTAATAGTAGAAGAGGTGCCTAATACTAGTAAGCTAATATACGTAGTAAACTAAGTAGAGATTCTAGAAGACTAGACCACTACCCTATTCCCTAAAAAATAAACACCACTAGAACTATAAGTTCCCTATATACACCCGCTTAACTTAGGTTAGCTAATAAGACACCTAACCCTAAGTTATTTACTATATATATATGCGACCATATATATAATAGCTAAGGGCGTTATAGCTAAGACTGAAACCAGAGTAATTAAGACCTCCCCCCTATAATGCCTAACCTTATATCCGTCTCCCGCGCGTACCATATAGGGCCACCGCCTTATTTCCGCCCCTCTAGGCCGTTTAAGCTATACTAGCTTAGCCATAGCACTAAAAAACTAACACGCCCTAACCTAGACGACATTAGATATACTTATACCGTTAATTTCGCCTAGTTCTATAAATAAAAAGATATAAAGGTAATAAGGATCTATATAGCAGAGCTAGTAGAACTAGTTAAATAAAAAGAGTATTAATAGCTACTTAAGGAGCTGCCTATAGGCCTAATAAAAGTACTAAACCTATTAGAAAGGTCTTTCCGCTAGCTAGTAGAAGGCGACTATATAATAAATAAAGCCCATAAAGCGCTACCCCCTTATTTTTATAACTTCCTTAAAACAAACCTAAATATAAAGTCTAAGTTTCTACGCTAAAAGATAGTTAATACTAATGTTAAGAAATTTCTAAAAGGTAAACCAGGATTAACCCGTAAAGACATTTTATAATACTTACTAAAAGAGTTTCATAAATATATTAAACACTTCCTCCCTAAAAATGTAGATAAGCTACCCCCTTACTAACTATAGGACCATAAAATTAAGATTATACCTAGAAAGCAGGCCCCATATTATAAAAATAGACTATTCTTACCTACTAAACTTAGTTATATAAAGAAGTAAATTAACAAGATGCTAGATAAGGGTTTTATCTATAAATTAACCTTACTAGCTACTGTACTACTCCTCCTTACTATAAAACCTGGCGGCGGTATATAAATTTACTATAACTACCGAGGCCTAAATATAGTTATTATTAAGAATTGGTATCTATTACCACTAGTCTATAAGACACTTAACGCACTCTATAGTACTAAGTACTTTACTAAGCTTAATATAATTATTACGTTTAACCAGATCCGGATCGCAAAAGGCCATAAGTAGCTTATAGCATTTATCACCCGGTTTAGGCTTTATAAAATATTAATTATACTATTTAGTCTCTATAACGCACCCACTATATTTTAAAACTATATTAACTATATTCTATATAACGCCCTTAATGACTACTACACTGCGTATCTTAATAATATCCTTATCTTCTTAAAAACACGCGCTAAATACACGAAATATATAAATAAAATCATCCAGAGACTTAGTAATGCTAGACTCTAAATTAATATTAATAAGTCTAAGTTTTATACTACTAAAATAAAATATTTAGGCTTAATTATCTTAACTAACGGCATAACTATAGACCCTAAGAAGGTGTAGGCCTTATAGGAATAGAAGGACCCGACATTAGTTAAGGAACTATAGTAATTTCTTAGCTTCGCGAACTTCTACTAACGATTTATTTAAGGCTACTCTAAAATAGTTAAGCCCATAACTAGGCTACTAAAGAAGAGCATTAGCTAGTTATAGGGCCCTAACTAAACATAGGCGTTCTAAACCCTAAAAATAGCGTTTACTACAGCACCGGTCCTAGCGGATTATAACTATATAAAGAAGACTATAGTAGAAACAGACGCCTTAAACTAGGCTTTAGGTAGAGTGCTCTATTAAGCTAATAAAAGTAATAAGCTTAAGCTAGTCGCATTTTTCTTTGCTAAGCACTTAGCCCCTAAATTTAACTATAAAATATATAATAAGGAGCTCCTAGTAATTGTTAAGATACTAAAAAAATAGCGCCCCAAACTATAAGGAACTAAGCAGCTATTTAAAATTATTATAGACTATAAGAACCTTTAGACCTTTATAATAATAAAATAATTAAACTAGTGCCAAGTTCGCCAAGCTAAGTTTCTTTCCCAATTTAACTTTGTTATTACCTATAGGCCTAGCACTAAAGCTACAATTCTAGTCGCTTTTAGCCGCCTCCTAGGCGTTATACCTGCTAATACTAATAATAAACGTCTATAACACTAAGACCGTATTATCTTACCACTAAAGAAAGTCAACCCTACTATCCTAGAAGAGCTACTAAGCAAATCCCAAAACTAGAGCATTAAAGACTTTATTACAGTAATAGACCCAGAGCCTAAGAAAAAACCACTTAAAGAGCTTATTAAGAATGCCTATATAGAGAATAAACTTGCTAGGAATATATTAGCCGCGCTATATAAACAGGAAGACTATAAAGTACGCCGTTAGCCCAAGTAGATTAGGAAGCTACTCCGCTATAATAAATCTAAATATTTAATTATTAACGGCCTAATCTACTATAGAAATTAAGTATTCGTCCCTAATTCACCTAAACTCCAACTAGAAGTTATACACTATATATATAGTTTGGGCCCTACAGGTTACCTAAGCCACATTAAAACACTAAACCTCCTTAATTAAACGTATTAGTAGTTAGGTATTTTATAGTTTATAGCTACCTTTATAAGAGACTACGCTCTTTACTTTTGTATAAAGACCCTACGCTTAGTACCGCCTAGTTTTCTAAAACTACTAAAACTACTAGTCCGCCTATAAACCGATATCTCTATTAACCACATTATTAACCTACCTAAGTGCCTTTATAACGGCAAAACATATAGATATATCTTTATTATTGTTAACCGCCTAATAAAGATAAAACACTTTATTCCTATTACTAGCCTAGATACTAAAGAGCTTATTAAAACATTTATTTATACTATTTATAAGTTATATAGCGCTCTAAATACCATCGTTTTTAATAGAGGCTCTTTATTTATTTTTAACTTTTAGCGTTGCCTAAATTAGCGCCTAAAGGCAACCCTAAGCCCTAGCTCTATATAGTACCCTAAAATAGATAATTAAACTAAGATTATTAATATAGCAATAAATAAGTACCTACGCGCCTTTATAAGCTTCACTTAAGACAACTAGGTAGATTAGCTCCCCCTTACTAAGTTTGCTATAAATAACTAGGTTAATAAAACTATAAAAATCTTACCATTTTTTGCTAACTATAGCTATAACCCACATCTAGGTATTAAACCAGTAGGCCCCTAGCTATTAGCCCTATCTATATATATAAAGAAGGAGTACTTATAAGCTAATACTATTACTAACCGCTTTAAGCGCATCTTAACCTAGCTTAAAGCCCTAGCTTATATCTCCTAGCAACACTATAAAGACAACACTAATATAAAATAAGACAAAGGTATAATATTTAAAAAGGATAATATAGTTATAGTTAGCCTTAAAAATATAAAGACTAACTAGCCTAAAAAGAAGTAGAATAATAACTAGGATGGACCCTAGCCTGTTATAACTACCTATAAAGGAGCAGTTATAGTTAACCTCCTAGACCATATCTATGTTAATAAGTCTTTCTACACTTTAAAAGTCCGCCTTTAGTTCCTTAAAGAGATCTCTAGTTAAGTATATATTAATAAAGAGGAACGTTATAATATTATAGGCAGGATGGCAAAAAGGGATAATAACGGCAATATTACGGATAAGTGGGAATTTAAAAAGATTCTTAATATATATAATAAACAAATAGATAAATACGGCTTAATATATTATATTAAGTGGAAGTATTATAATAAGAAAACCTAGGAACCTAAGAAATCCCTAAAAGGGTGTAAGCGCGTACTACTAAAGTTGTATAAATAATACCCTAAGAAGCTAGGACCCCTAGACTGGGCATAAAATAAAAAAGGGTTATACTAAAACTATAGCCGACTATAAAGATAATTTATAGTAGTTAAGATCTTATAGAACTTTAACCGCCAGTTAAAGTTATCTAATTAGTTGGTTTTTTTTGCCAAGAAGCGCTATATAGTGGCGGTATAGAGTTTCACCAACTTTATTCATTAAACTAACTAATTAGGATTTTCTATACCCGGCATAGAAAATCGCTATTAGCTTAGTTAAGAGCGGTAAGCGGAAGTAATATTTGTGCAGTAAAAATAAGTTACTTATTTAGTTTAGGGACCAAACCTTCTAGGGAGGGGAGTACTGTTATAGCACTAACCTAACATATACTGTTTTATACTGTCTTATACTATTTCCTACTATTAGCTGGCCCACTACTAGCGCCTTAGCGGCTGGCCTTACTATTTATATACAATACCCCCTTTTACCTTCTTCTCCTCTTTATACTACAACGTAGTTATTTAGTCTACTTTATTGCAGTACCGTAATAGTAGCTTTACCCATCTAACCTATTTCTAGTTAAGTTCTTTTGTTATTAGGAACCCCGTTAGGTTTTTATAATCCGTTTTAGCTATAAATAGTTTCTCTATACCTTATAAGAATACTTTCTATTTTTTAAGTACTATAACTATACTTAACAACTCTTTATTATAGATGTTATAGTTTAACTCTAGTAGTATTATTTTTCGACTATAGTACGCCACTAGATGCTATATACCCTTATGCTTCTATAGTAAATATACTCCTAGTATAAAGTCTAATATATCTATCTCTATAATTATTTCTAACCCTAATTAATAGATTTTAAAGATTGGCTCCTAGGTAAATTTTATCTTTAGTTTTTAAAATAGCTTTTTTTACTTATTTCCCTATACCTATAGTTCCTCCTTCTTTATTAATCTCGTAAATAGCTTAATACTTATTAACTACTATGCTATAAATCTTCTATAGTAGTTATAAACCCCTAAAAACAACCTTAACTATATTACGTTCTCTAGTTCTTACCAACTTACTATAGCTTTAATTTTCTTTAGGTCCATACTAATATAACCTAATTTAATAATAAATTTAATAAAATTAGTTTTTCTAGTAAAGAACTTATATTTTTTAATTACTACTAGCATCTATTCTTCCTATAGTCTCTTTAAGACCCATTTAACGTATTCTCTGTACTCTTCCTTAGTTATTAAGTAGATAATAATATTATTAAGGTGTTCTTCCAACGTACTATTAATTCGCTTTTAAAACGTCGCTGGTATATTTATAAGTCTAAATTATATAACTAATGGTTTATATAGTCTTTCCTTTAACCTAAAGGCTGCTTTTTATTTATTGCCTTCCTTAATTCTAATTTAGTAATATACTTACCTTAGATCTATCTTTATAAAGATTTACGCGTTGCCTATTTAATCTTAGATTTCGCTAATTAAGGGTAAAGGATACCTATCCTTCCTAGTAATGCTATTTAACTATTTATAGTTAATACATAGCCTAAGCTTTCTATTCTTCTTTAGTACGAATAGTACTAAATAACTTATTAATAACTGCGATAATCTAATATATCCTTTACGTAAGTTTTCCTAGAAAAACTCCTTAAGTGCTTATAACTCTTCTTTAGTTAGCTTATAGATTGGAAAGAACCTTAAACTTATTCCTAGTTCTAATTCTATCTTATAGTTCTATACTATATATTCTAATAGCTTTTTACTTTCTAGGCTCTATAGCCCTTTACTATATTTATGGTATCTCTTTAGTATATAGGATAACCCTTTCTTAGTTTCCTTATATATCGCTCTAACTTAGTACTATACTATCTTAGTTTGTTATTACGTCTTGCGTTATTATATATTTCTAATATTGACTTAACATATAACCTAATTAATCTTTAGATTATATTCTTATAACTAAGGCATTCTTAATACTGCCTTTGTCACAGCGACGGGTCAATTAAGGCACGAGCGCCGTAATTAACGTATGCAAGCCTGTACAATTGGGTTGTCTATTAACGAGGATATCAAGATGAGGAGCAGAAGAAGGTCGTGGAAAGGACACGTCTATATACATGGAGCCAAGACGTAAGCGAACCCCCCTGACTAGGCCCTATCCAGGTTACGCGCGTCAGTGCCGTAACAGCCTTATCCCTTCCTAATAATAGGATATTAAAAGATATCTCGATTCGTCTTCCTTTAATAGTTATTTAAATAGGTCCTATTTTAAGATTAATAATGCCTCCTCTATAGGCTATCGGATCTCCTAAAATTATAACTAATAGATAAGGGTACTCCCTTTATCTGTAAGGTAGTTCCATCCTTTTTACTACTACTAGTAAGATATAGTTTCTTATTACTTTACTATTTATTAGTGCTTTAAACTGTTAATCTTGCCAATTAACTTATAAATTTAGGTATTATCCTTAAATTCCTTTAAGGGTTTAAGGCTTTACTACTAGTTCCTTCTAGTTTTATAGGCCTCTACTTTTCCTAACTATTAGCTACTTAATCCTATTATACTTAGCTTATTCTCTAGCTAATATCTAGTTTACTTTTTATCTTTAATATATTATAGATATATATTCTCTAGGCATTCCTACTACTATTATTTATCTAAGTATTCTTCTATAAGGAATCTCTCTAGTTAAAGTATTAAGTCTCCTAACTCTTAAACTTCTATTAAATGCCATCTATATATATATTTAGCATTCCTATACTATTACCTTTTTTAGCGCTTAATATATACTTAGAAGGTACTTTTAATTCTTTTCTTTTAGGTTCTTGTATATATTATATATATTATCTATATATGCAATCTACACCAATATATAATACGCTAGGTGCTTTTAGTTAACTCTAGCTTTATCTTTATTCTTAAGTTTAAACCTCTATAGCATTAATCTAAATACTACTATTTTATTTATAGGTACTAAGATTCGTTATTCGCTTCTCTAGTCCTTAGATTTTTTTTAGATCTCTTAATATTATAATTAAGGCTCCTTTAATATAATTTATTACTTTTTCTATAATAAGGTAATCTTAAATAACTTATTTATTTAACTATATATAAAAACCTTCCCACTTATTATGTTATTGCTTATACTACTTTTAGTACAGCTCCCTAAGTATATACGGTTTGTCCGTAAGGAAGTATCTTCTTATTACTATATTATAACAGCCCTTTATATATCGTTCTTTAAATCTAGTTAAAATTTCTAAGTTTTCTTCCTCTCCCAGTTCGTCTAACTATCTCACTCTTAGCGTTTCTGACCTTAGCCTATTAGTAATTTTTTGTATAGGCGTTCTGTTCCTTATACGTCCTAATATATTAGATTTCTACTCTAGTTTCTATTCTTGCTATATAAGGATTCTTCGTCTAAATTCTTCTATAATTTCTTTCTTTGCTTATTATATAAGTAAATCCTTAAAATCTTCTTACTTTTTAACCCTATTACTAAGCCTTACTTATAATTTCTTTAATAGTCCTTATTTTATTGCTAAAATCTTAGTCCTATAAGATTCTTAATCCTAAGCTTGCTTCTTTCTTAAGCTAAGCTCTAGCCTTAGTCTAACTAGGCTTTTATAGTGTTCTTATCTCGTCTTAAAAGTCTTAAATCTTATTTATCTTACTTTAAGAAACTTATACCTCTAGGAAACTCTATTCTATACTTATTCGTATATCTCTAAACTAAGCTACTACTCTACTTTATCGGTTATTGTCTATTATAGGTCCTTAAGCTTATCTTATCTTAAGAATCTTAAGTCTATAGCCTTTTACCTATATTGAGTGGTAAGTTAGCACTAGTAGTTGTCTACTTGCTTAATCCTTTTATTAGATATTTCTTCTTCCATCTTATAAAGCAATAGATACCGTATCTAATAGTGTTATAATTTCTATTACTAATTCTTATTTTATAAAGGTTTTAGTTTCTACTTCTAATATAACTATTTTAAGGTTTATATACTCCTAGTAAGCTGCCTTTATTACCTTATTATTAGTAAATATTTCGCCTATATTAAATTTATCGTCCTTAATATCTAATCTGCGTAATAGTTTATTAGTTCCTTTAAACTCTAATAATTCTAGCTCCTATAGCTAATAGCTTACGCCATACTTAGCGTCCTTATAAATTTAGTATATATTATTATAATAAAAGGCAAAACTCTTAATTAAATACTTTTTTATTCCTTATAGTATACTATTATCCCTTTATATATATATATCGTCTGCTAGTCTAGTTCCCTTTATTATATAGTTTCTCTAACTATTCTTATAACTTTTAGCGAAATAACCTTATTTTCTACAATTTATATAAGCTCTCTTTTTAAACCATTTGTCTTATTATAGAGTCCGCCTAAATATTTTTAACTATTGCGATCCCTAGTTTAGCCTCTACCCTAGTCCTATAATTACTTAATCCTTAACCTTTAGGTTTCTATAGTCTCTTATTCTATCTTCTTAATTCTTTAGTACTACTGTTACGAACGCTTTAAGTACGATGTTACGACTACTTGGAGAAGAGTCGGAAGAAGCTAGTTGGTTAATACAAGCACAGTCCAGGATAGAACCCGTGGAACCATATAACGAGGAATGGTAAGCAAGATCACGTAATGTGATCTGTATAATCTAGGTAATCTGCGAGATCTGTAACAGAGCGAATAGAGCAGACAGAGTAGACAGAGCAACGACTTTCTTAGGAGTACGGTTATGTATTTAAGGACCCTTAGTCCCTACCTAGATAGTTCCTTCCTTGTAGTAATTCTTAGAATACAATTAGAGTTAATCTATTAGGCAACCACTCCACTAGTTATTATTACGTTGTTGACTTATTTAATATCTACATACCCGGCCCATTAATAAGTCCCCCGTAGTTCCCACTATAAGGCTCTATTACACAATTACTACTACGGTTACGGTTTTAATAAGTTAAATAACATGCTACCAAAAGCAACCACTACAACGCCATTGACGGCGGCAACTACTTTAAGATTAGGTAACGACACTAGTATAGCGGATACTAACTTATAGCAACCTGTAACAGTAGGACAGTTATAGAAGATAGTTAACCAGCTAACGGAAAATAATATAATACTTAAAAATAGGATTAACGGGATAGGAGTAGTAAAGATTAAGCTACTATTAATCGAGAGATTCTTAGGAGAGAGATCGAAATTTAAAGGATTCCTTACGTAAATGCACTTTAAGGTTTTATAAGAAGGAGCTAAGCTACTAATACCTATAGATTAAGTAGCGTATGTAGGATTGTTCTTATTAGGAAGAGCACTTAAATAGTTCGAGCCTTACCTTATAGAGATATAGAAAAATGGAATAATAACTACAAACTAGGAAGTACGGTTTATATTCTTAAGTTAGGGAGGATTTGTGGAGTAACTTATATAAATGTTTAGAGACCTAGAGGCGATGACTATGGCGAAAAGAAAACTCTAAGACATTACGTAATGAACCTTAGCCATTAAATATACAACGTAGTTCTAAACGCTAACTATATAAGTTAAGTGGAATAATAAGGCGTTTATGGTATAGTATAAATAGGGACTTAAGGCTAAAGTCTAGGACGTAATTATTCTAATGGAAGATGCGGATACCCTTAGGGATTTAATTAATTAAGCAATTAAGATTAATAATAGGATCTACTAAAGGGAATAGACTAAGAGAGGTTAGAATAGAGTTTTATAGTTATATAAGATATAGAGCACGTAATAACTAAAGCTAAGTTAGAAACTATGGTATAGCGCAGAGCTAATGGACCTAAGTAGTACCAAAGAAACCTATAAGAGATGGAGTAAGAAACTATAGAAACCTAGAGGTTAAGGATTAAGTAATTATAGGACTAGGGAGTATAGGCTAAACTAAGAATCTTAGTAGTAGAAGACGTTTAAGCGGACTCTATAACAAAAGTAATGGTTTAAAAATAGAGCTTATATAAATTGTGGGAAATAGGGTTATTTTGCTAGAGACTGTAGAAGTAGTTAGAGTTACTATACGGTAAAGGGAACTAGACTAATAGTATATAACATATATATATAAAGGGATAATAGTGTACTGCGAGGAACAAAAGAATGTTTAATTAGAAGTTTTGTGTTTTATTATAATAACGTATACTAAATTTATAAAGACGCTAAGTATAGTGTAAGCTATTAGCTATAAGAGCCAGAGTTAAAAGAACTTAAAGGAACTAGAGAGTTAGATAAAGAATAAGATTAACTCTATAAGCTAGATTAAGATATTATAGCAACGTACGGATAAAAATTAGCTATAATAATAATGGAGTTAGAGTACTTATTAATTAATAGCAATAAGGATAGTAAAGAAACTAACTGGGGGTATCTAAACCTTAATAACGTAATAGAAGTAGAGACTAAGACCGCTATAGAGTAAGGTTTAGTAACGGGCGTTATAATACCGTTAGATATGGTATCTATTGCTTTATAAGACGGAAGGAGTAATATTTAAAGACGATTAAGTAAGTAGATGACTGCTAGTGCTAGCTTACTACTTAATAAAGGCAAAAGGTTAAAGGCTTAAAATTCTTAAGACGAGATAAGAGATAACTAAGATTCTTAAAACGAGATAAGGTATGCTTAAGGACCTATAATAGACGACAACCGATAGAGTAGAGCAATAGCTTAGTTTAGTAATATACGAATAAGCTTAGGACGAAGTTTTCTAAAGGTATAAGATTCTTAAAATAAGATAAGTAAGATTTAAGACTCTTAAAATAAGATAAGAACACTAGTAAAGCCTAGTTAAACTAAGGCTAGAGTATAGCTTAAGAAAGAAGTAAGCTTAGGATTAAAAAATCTAAGGGGCTAAGAATTTGGAGCATAAATAAGGACACCTATAAGTAAGAAGTAAGCGGCTTTGCTATAGATTAGAGAATCTATAATGTAAACAGTAGTTAGATTAGGAGATAAATATATAGACCTAGAAGACTTACTAGTTAAATAAGACGTTTAGACTAAAGATTAAGAGTTTAATACTAAGATTAAGAAGTAAGATAACTTTAAGGATCTACTTATAAGGCGAAAGGTAAAAGAAACCATAACGGAATTTAGAGCAAGAATTACTATATAGTAAGAAAGGAAACTAGATATAAGATCTAGTATACTAGGTCGTATACAAAATAGAGCGCTAGTACAAAGAGTTATTAATAGGCTAAGAGTAGGCATATTAAGAGCTAAGTAGCTTATCAAACTGGAAAATAAAGAGGATCTAGGGATTCTAACTAGGTTCAAAGAATGATATATAAAAGGCTATTACGACGTAGTAATAAGAAGATACTTTCTTACGGACAAGCCGTATATACTCTAGCAGCTATACCAAAAGTAGTATAGGCAAAGGCATAATAATAAGTGGGAAGATTTCTATATATAGTTAGATAAGAGAGTTATTTAAGACCACCTAATTACGGAAAAAGTAATAAATTATATTAAGGGAGCCTTAATTATAATATTAAAGGATCTAAAGGAGTAATTAGAGGACTAGAGAAGTAAGAGACGTATCTTAATACCTGTAAATAAAGTTATAATATTTAGATTAATATAATAGAGGTTTAAGCTTAAAGATAAAGATAAGTTAAGAGTTAACCTAAAGAACCTAGTATATTACACGCTATTATAGATTGTATGCGTAGACGATATATATAAAATATATAAAAATCTAAAGGAAAAGAATTGGAAATACTTTATAAGGATATATTAGGCGCTAGATAAGCAATAGTATAGAAATACTAAGTATATACATAGCTAGTATTTAGTAGAAGTTTAAGAGTTAGGAGATTTAATACTTTAACTAGGAAGATTCCTTACGGAAGAATGCCTAGATAGACGATAATGGTGGGAATATCTAAAAAACACCTATCTATAGTATATTAAAGATAAAAAGTAAATAAAGTATTGGCTAAAGAATAAGCTAAGTGTATAAGGATTAAGTAGCTAATAGTTAGAAAAAGTAGAGGCCTACGGAACTAGAGGGAACTAGTAGTAGAGCCTTAAACCCTTAAAGGAATTTAAGAACGACACCTAAATTTACAAGTTAAGTGGTAAGATTAGTAGTTTAAAGTATTAGTAGACAGTAGAGTAATAAGGAACTATATTTTACTAGTAGTAGTAAAACGGATGAGGCTACTATATAGATAAAAGGAGCACCCTTATCTACTAGTGATAATTTTAGGAGATCTAATAGCCTATAGAGGAGGTATTATTAATCTTAAAATAGGACTAGTTTAGATAACTATTAAAGGGAGATAAATTAAGATATCTTTTAATATATTACTATTAGGGAGTAATAAGGCAGTATTAGGAATGCCTTAGTTATAGAAATATAACTTACGGATTAATTAGATTATAGGTTAAGTTAATATTAGAGATATATAACGCCGTAAAATGTAATAATAAACTAAGTTAGTATAGTACTAAGTTAGAGCGATATATAAGGAGACTAATTAAGGATTAAGTTATATACTAGAGAGATACCATAAATATAGTAAGAAGCTATAGTTACTAGAAAGTAAAAAGCTGTTAGAGTATATAGTATAGGACTATAAGATAGAGTTAGAAGAGGGAATAAGTCTAAAGTTCTTTCCAATCTATAAGCTTACTAAAGAAGAAGGTAGAGCATTAAAAGAGTTTATCTAGGAAAATCTTTAAAAGGGATATATTAGACTATTGCAGTTATTAGTAGGATATCTAGTATTATTTATACTAAAGAAGAACGGAAAACTAAGGCTATATATTAACTATAGACAGTTAAATAGCATTATAAGAAAGGATAGGTATTCTTTACCCTTAATTAGCGAAATCTAAGATAGGATAAGTAATGTATAAATCTTTATAAAGATAGATCTAAGATAGGCATATTATTAGATTAGAATTAAGGAAGGCAATAAATAGAAGGCAGCCTTTAGGTTAAAGGAAGGACTATATAAACCATTAGTTATATAATTTGGGCTTATAAACGCACTAGTAACGTTTTAGAAGCGTATTAATAATATATTAAGGGAATACTTAGATAAATTTGTTATAGTATACCTTAATAATATTATTATCTACTTAATAAATAAGGAAGAATATGGAGAATATATTAAATAGGTTTTAAAGAGACTATAGGAAGAACAAATGCTAGTAGCAATTAAGAAATGTGAATTCTTTACTGGGAAAACAGATTTTGTTGGATTTATTATTAAACTAGGCCAAATTAATATAGATCTAAAAAAGATTAAGGCTATAGTAAATTGGTAAGAACTAGAGAACGTTATATAGTTAAGATCGTTTCTAGGGTTTAATAATTACTATAGAAGGTTTATAGCTTAATAGTTAAAGAATATTAAGCTACTTACGAAATTAATAAAGAAAGAGGAACTATAGATATAGGGAGAGGAATAAAAGGAACTGTTTAAGAAAATTAAATAGTTATTTACCTAGGAACTAGTTCTTAAAATCTATTAACTAAAGTTAAAGACGGTTATAGAAATAGATATATTAGACTATACACTAAAAGCGTGCTTTCTATAGAAATATAAGGATAGATAGCACCTAGTAGTATACTATAGTCGGAAGATAATACTACTAGAGTTAAACTATAATATCTATAATAAGGAGTTGTTAGGTATAGTTATAGTACTTAAGAAATAGAGAGCATTCTTATAAGGTATAGAAAAACTATTTATAGTTAAAACGGATTATAAGAACCTAACGAGGTTCTTAATAATAAAAGAACTTAACTAAAGACAGGTTAGATGGGTAGAAATGCTTATGGAATACTATTTTAAGATTTAGTATACTAAGGGTACAGAGAATATACAAGTAGATACTCTAAGTAAAAAAACTAAACTATAGAATAATAAAAAGCCATTAGGGGCTTTGTTGCGGAAAGATATAGACGGATTAATTAGGTATAATTATCTGAAAATTATAGCAATATAAGAAGAACAGATCCATAAATTACTAGAGAGTAATTAGATATAAAAGATCCAAGATATATAGGTAGAGGATCCGGACTTAAAGTAGTATGAAAATTAAGAAGTAATATACGTGCTAAGATCTATCGCGAAAGAGTTTATTAAGTCATTTTATAAAGGACTAACTTAAGGACACAATGGAGCTATAGGCTTAGTATTAAGACTTTAAGAAGAATATATTATTAATGGAATTTAGGGACTAGTAAGATAAGTTATAAAGAAATATCTAAATTACTAAAGGAATAAACTAATGAGGTATAAGCTATACGGAGGGCTATAACCTATTAAGATACTAGAGAGACTATAGGAGGTTATATTATAGGACTTTATTATTAAGTTGCTAAAATTAAGAGATCCTATTACCGGATAAGATTATAACGTAATCTTAATAATAGTAGATAAGCTTATAAAGTGGGGATACTTTATAGCATGTATAGAAGAAATATTAGCGGAAGATGTCGCTAAAATCTATATTAAAGAAGTATTTATAAGATATAGAGCACTAAGTAAGATTATATTAGATAGAGATCTAAGATTCGTAATAGCATTTTAGGAAGTATTTTTAGCAGAGCAAGGAGTTTAAGCAGTAACTTTTACTATATATTATCTACAGACAGACAGTTAAATAGAAAGATTAAATTAGATACTAGAACAGTATCTAAGACACTATATTAATTATACACAAAATAATTAGGTATCGCTATTACCAGTTATATAGTTTATATATAATATAACACTATAAAAAGGAATAGGTACGTTACTATTTAAGGCGAATTATAGATATAAACTAAGGACCTTATTATTGCCACGG
This sequence comes from Cenococcum geophilum 1.58, assembly GCF_001692895.1. Lineage (NCBI taxonomy): Eukaryota > Fungi > Ascomycota > Dothideomycetes > Gloniales > Gloniaceae > Cenococcum > Cenococcum geophilum. Next base: position 1,695,865 of record NW_027137581.1, on the reverse strand, counting down.
CAAGTAAAGAAAACAAGTAGCACAGCTAAGCAAAAAATAGAGAATTTAATAAATCTTTATATAAACCTTATGGAAATAGCTAAGGTGGTATAGCAAAGAATAAAAAAGTACTATAATGCTAAGAGATCTAAGGGACCAGATCTTAAGGAGGGGGATAAAGTATAGCTACTATACAAAAATTTTAAGAGTCGACGATTAAGTAAGAAGTTAGACTATATTAGACTAGGACCTTTTAAAATTATATAGAGGATTTTACCAGTTATATTTAAGTTAAACTTACTAGCTAGGATAAAGATCTACCCTATATAGCATATCGCAATGCTAGAGCTAGTATATAGGAATATTAAGCTACTAGTTTACGAAGCAGACACGTATAGAGGACAGGAAGAAGACAAATAGTAAGTTTTAAAGATCGTTAGTTATAAGGACGTTAACAATAAAATATAGTATAAAGTAAAGTAGATAGGCTATAATAAGACTACCTAGGAGCTACTAGAGAACCTAAAGAACGCTATAGGAAAGGTATAGGAGTATTAGAAGAGAAAAGGTTAGGCAGTATTAATAAAAAAGGATCGCTAAAGAATAAGCTACCTAAAGGGGACATAGGAAGAGCGACTGCCGAACTACTTAGAGTTGTTTCCCTTACCATTAGAGGAGAACCCGTTTTTTTATTACTAAGTTCCTATAAACCTTATTCCATAAGTTTCTACTCCTTAAAACGAACCTTCTTATAAACTTTCTTAAGACGGATTAACCGAGTGGACGCAGCAAGACGAGAATTAAGAGCCCGTTATTAAGTATTAGTAGCCTCTTTTTTAGTATTATAAGAACGATAAAGTTCTACTAGAGCGATAGATAGTTTATTATTAAGCTTTATAGCAGCAGACTAAATATAAGACCCTATAATAAATTACTTAGGGAACTTAATAACTATTAAGAGTAATAGGACGCGTATACTTAGCGTTAGAAATAAAACGAATATCGCAAAACGATTAAACGTTTACTTTAGTGTACTCTAAGCAAGAGGATAGTTGCCAAGACGAAGGACTCGCCAGCGTAACGTAAACTAACCCCTCTTTCGTATAACAAGAACACGGAGATAATATAATTTTACTAAGTAATAATATCGTAGTAACAGTACAAGACCGACGAGCTGTAGATAAAGAAGAAGATGCTTTAGGTATAATAAGTAACAATATTAACCAAGTTAATTAGATAGATATTACACCTCTAATAAACGACCTAGAGATGCTAGGAATCTTTAAGGACAAAGATAAAGAGGAGGGAGATAGTATTACAAACGCTTTAAGTACAATATTATAACTACTTAGAGAAGAGTTAGAAGAAGCTAGTTAGTTAATATAAGCACGGTTTAGAATAGAACCCGTGGAACTATATAACGAGGAATAGTAAGTAAGGTCACGTGATGTAATCTGTATAATCTGGGTAATCTATAAGATCTATAATAGAGTAAATAGAGCAGATAGAGCAGACAGAGTAACAACTTTCTTAGGAGTACGGTTGTGTATTTAAGGACCCTTAGTCCCTACCTAGATAGTTCCTTCCTTATAGTAATTCTTAGAATATAATTAGAGTTAATCTGTTAGGCAACCACTCCACCAATTATTATTACGTTGTTGACTTATTTGATATCTATATACCCGGCCCATTAACGAGTCCCCCGTAGTTCCCACTATAAGGCTCCGTTACAACTACTTAGGTCTATTAGCTTTGCGCTATACTATAGTTTCTAACTCTAATTTTATTAATATATGCTCTGCGCTTTATATAACTATAGAACTCTATCTTAGCCCTTTTTAGTCTGCTCCCTTTAATAAATCCTATTATTAATCTTAATCGCTTAATCTATTAATTCCCTAAGGGTTTCCATATCTTTTATTAGGATAATTATATCTTAGACTTTTACCTTAAGTCCCTGTTTATACTATGCTATAAGCGCCTTATTATTCTATTTAACTTATATAGCTAATATTTAAAACTACGTTATATACTTAATTACTAAGGTTTATTATACTAGGTTTTAAAGCTTTTGTTTTACTATAATAGTTACTTTTAGGTCTTTAAATATCTATATTAACTATTCTACAAACCTATTTTAGCTAGCGAACATATATTATACTTCTTAATTAGTAGTTGCCATGCCATATTCTTATACCTCCGTAAGATAGGGTTTAAACCGCTTAAGTGCCCTTCCTATTAGGAACAATCCTACGTAAGCTACTTGGTCCATAGATATTACTAGCTTTATTCCTTCTTATATAACCTTAAAGTATATTTATATAAGGAATCCTTTAAGCTTTAACTTCTCCCCTATAAATTGCTTAATTAATAGTAGCTTAACTTTAGCTGCTCCGATTCTATTAATCCTTTTTTTAGGTATTATATTATTATCTATTAATTAATTAACTATTTCCTATAGCTGTCTAACCGTAACTAGTTATAGGTTAGTGTCTATTATACTAGTATTGTTACCTAATCCTAAAGTAGTTGCTGCTATTAATAGCATTATAGCTAGTGCTTTTAGCAGCATGTTATTTAACTTATTAATACCGTAACCTTAGTAGTAAATGTTTTATAAAGCCTTATAGGAAATACTATAGTAGACTTATTAATAGGCTAGGTATATAATTAAGGAGAAGTTAATAATATAATAATAACTAGTAGAGTAGTTGCCTAATAGATTAACTCTAATTATATTCTAAGATTTACTACAAAGAAGAGAACTATCTAGGTAGGGACTATAGTCCTTTAAATATATAATACTACACCTAAGAAATATACTAAGTACGTTAGTACGTTAATACGTCCCATATTTCTATATTTCTATATTCTAAACCTATAACGTAATTAACTACGTAACTCGGCTACCTCTTGTCCTATGGTTTAACTGGTTCTAGCACCTCCTGTACTTCTACTACTAGTCCGTTTATATCTCTTTTTAGTAGTGCTACTACTGCCAATATAAGGTCCGTAATACTTTATATATCTATATTACCCCTATAGGGCGTTTATATCTTTATATTCTTCTAAAAGCTTATTATATTTACTATACTAGCACTCTATTTACTCGTCTAGGTACTTTAGGGGTCCTAGTTTATTAGGGTAACAGCTATAGAATTCTTAAAGCTTATAGGGACTACTAATAAAGTTCTATATAGGCTACTAGGTAGGATCTAGGTTATAGCCTTTCTAACTAACGTAGTATTTTATCGTTCTCCTTACCAGTTTATATACTAGTATTTCTTTAATTTCCTATTTATTGTCGCCATCAACTTAAATTAGCAGGGGGGGTTTGTTCTTTTATTTAGGTAATAGGTTATCTATAGCTTTTTATAGCTTATCTAGTAAGAAAATAAGGTAACCTTTTATTAAATTTAGGAGCTTTACTTTATATAAGTTGCTAATCTTCTTAAGGACCTTATATAATCCTACTATCTAATAGTTTAGCTTATAGCTAGGCCGTCCTATCCTTTAGTTCTTTATTATAACCTAGACTATATTACCTATAGTAAAGTTAGGCTCGCGTTTAAACTTATTATATTCTAGCTTATTATAACAGGACTAGCCCAGTTATAGTAGGAATGTCTTAGTAAAACACTCAATAGATAAATTCTAATGCTTTAACTAAATTCTACCAAGTTCTGCCAGATCAATTAAATTCTACTAAAGTTAGTCGAAGACCGCGTACGCATGTACGCATATATCGACCACTAAGACCCCTAACTATTTAATATATAACTTTCTTATTATTCCTTTCTCTTCTTTATATAACGTCTTGTTCTTAGCGAGAGCTATATATCCTTAGATTTAGATAGAATTTATATTATTCCTTTAAATCTTCCCTAAAGTCTCTTCGCGCCCTTATATTACGTTATATTAAAACAACTACTATTAAAATAGTAAATAAACTTAAACCCCCCGCGTTAACTATAACCATTATAGCCCTAATTGGGGAATAGTTAACTATAATATAACAGTCCTTTACGGATACTTTAGCCCAATAGCGAGCGGTATTAGAAGCTTAGCATTAGTAATTAATAGGAACAACCCACAAAGAACTCCGTAACCTTAAAACACTTATATTAGAGACCCTAATAGTAACACCTATAAATAAAATTAAAATAACTATATATAAATCCGACCTATTAAATATAAACCCTAAACTAGTAATAGTAGCTTAACCTATACCTATAATAAACCCGGTACCTATTATAAAATCTAAAAAGCTCCTTAACCCTCTAATATTTAATAGAAATTAAAATAACCTATATCCCTTTATAACTAAGCTTCGTTTTAAACTTTTAATAAACTATAACTAATACCCTACTAAAGCTAGTAAGGTTAGCTATAGAATGTCTTATTTAAGTAAAAATGCTATATAAACTATAGCCGCATTCTTCTATAATAGTACCTTTATTAATTTTAAAATCTTTATCTCTCTATTAGAAATAATATATAATAACGCTAGCCGTAAATATACAGCTTTTACTAAACTTAAAACCCTATAATAACGGAACCGAGACTTTACCAGCTTCTTTCTAGAATTTTTAGGCCTTATTAGTAAACTAGATTAAAATAAAGCCGCTAAAGTTACTGCTTTCTATTAAGCTATTTTAGATAAAATTAGAGTATAGTTAGTAGGTAGAGAACTACTAAAGGACTTACCTAAATTTGCTATAATATGTTAACAAATTAATAAGGACCTTTAATATAATAAGTAGACTCATTCCCTAAAGCTAATTATACTTTATATTTAAAACTCTATAAAACCAGTATATACCCTATAGACCTTAATACTACTTAATTTTATATACCCTTAGGAACTAATAAATAAAGAATATAAGCTATAAATAGAGAATACTTTAGATATAACGTATTCCACCAGCGAAAGTCGCAAACCACTAAGTGTCGCACGTCAAACCCCACTAAAAATTGGGAATTTTATACCTTAATATTTTAACAACCACTTAATAATAAATTCTAATAATTTATATTTAGACTTTTATATATACTTTATAGCCTATATTAAAGTTATATAGTAATTAGTTAAGTAGTTTTTAAGATATTAAAATTTAGGGGCTAAAATAAGCCAAATTACTATATCTTAACAACCACTAAACTAATTACTATGCACCTTTAAGATAAACTGTAAAGTGTATATAAAAGTCTAAATATAAATTATTAGAATTTATTATTAAGTGGTTGTTAAAATATTAAGGTATAAATTTCCTAATTTTTAGTAAGTTTTAACATGCGACACTTAGTGGTTTATAACATTCGCTAGTGGAATACGTTAGTAAAAGGGGATATATTTAAAGAAATTGCCAAACTTACCCTTTTAAAAATGTCTAACGTAGTTCCTCTTAATCCTTAAATTATACTTATTTTATAAATTATATTTAGTTACTATAAAGCATCTTACCTTTAGTTAATTTAAAAAAACAAATTATTCTAAAGCTAAGTCGCGCCTTAGAATAAAAAGTAGAAGAGTATAAGTATCTAGGCTCTTCTAGCGCTAATATATAACATAACTTCCTTAATATACTTAGCGAAATTTAAATATTTAGAAAATGGAAGAAAATATAAATCCTTATGGATAGCGGAGCCACTAATATAGGCTTTATTAATATAAACTACATAAAAACTTAATAAGCCTTAAGGCCTATAAGGCTTTAATAGTAAGTCTTTAATATATAGTAAACTAACGTACTATACTCTTATAAAGATATAAATAAGTAAATACCTTAAATATATTTCCCTATTTATAACACCCTTAAAGTATTATAAAGTAATACTTAGATATAAATAGCTAAAATAAGATAACTCTTTAATTAGCTGGGTTAAAGAAATACTAAAATTCCGTATAACTTACTACTAAAGTTATTACTTAAAATACTACTTACCCTATAAATATATATGTAACTATTTAAATTTAATATAATATAAATTGCCCTTACTATAAACCTTAAACTAATATAATAAAGTTATAACTGCTAATCGCGGTAAAGAATGTAAAGATAATATATTAAAACCCCTTAAATTTTATATAATATAAGCCGCACCTTTTTATTTATTAGTAAGAAAATAAAACTATAAGATCTTTACTATAATACTATAAGATATTAAAAAGGCGTTAGAACTAAAGTAGTATATTAACCCCTAACCTCTTTATTACGGAACCCCATTATAGGGGCCTCTATAGGAGAGCCCCGTACTCTTGCGTACACCTTACGTATAGCTTATATTAGCTACGCGTAGGTATATTACCTCCTTGCACCCTCGACCCTTACGATCGATCGCGCAATATCTTGTAAACTCCTCAAATACATACGCTCTATAGCCACTGCCCCCGTCCCATAACATTATATTGCGCCTTTTTACCACTAACGCTTAGCCTACGACTAATTCTATATCTTTATAATACTGTAGGCACTGCTAGAAGCAGCGTGTCTATAAGTTACCTTACTCTATACTTCTAAGGAACCTATAATAGTAAGACAATATTTCTTACTAGCTATTATATTAAACCTAAAGAACAACCTAATACCTATGCTTAACCTACGACGCTAATCAATCCCAGGAGAATTCGATTTATTAGCCCTAGCCTTTACCCCTAAGGAGGTAGATATTAATAATATCTTATCTTTTATTAACTATATAACTACGGATAAGTAAGCGAAAGGGCTACTACCTATTAAAATTAAAATACGAGATGCCGAGACGTTTGTAAAAATAGTAGTATAAAAACCCGATAAATATTACCGCCTTTTATAGAACTACTACCTAAAGCTTACACGAGCTAAGATACGGGCTGCCTAAGATTATAATATTATTTAAGACCTACAAGCTTATGAGGCGCTCGCCGACAACTGTTATGGCACTGGTGGAAACCGGTGGATTATGGCGAATAGTCGTAAACAGTCGTAGACAGTCGTAGACAGTTTTATACAGTTCTAGACAGTTGCCGTCACGTGACTAGAGGATCGTATATAACGTCGAGCGGCGCCGCCCTCCGTCTCCTTTCCTTTCTCTAGCTTTAGATCCTCGTTTATAGACAATCTAATTATATAGGCTTGCGCGACCCTTTTGCCGTGCTCGTGCCTTGATTAACTAAGTCGCTAATATTATTTAAAGCTCGTCTACTCTTTTTCCTAAGAAGGAACTTAAAAAATATCTATAGACTATAAATAAGAATAGAACATAGAAGCAGACCTAAAGACTATTACTAGAACTTAAAGAACAAAATAAAACTAGAAGAATAGAAAAGAATAATAAGATCTATAGAATACGCATAGACCAGAACCCCTATAGAATCCTACTAGAAGTTACTCTAATAACTTTATTACTATGCTAAGAACTATAGCGGCCGGTAAAGCAGCTGTAGGACCTTTGAATACCTCTAATGGTAAAACAGCAACTAACTTAAACTCCTAGGTAGAGCTTATAGCAGCTAATGCTGAAATTAAACGACTTTGAGAGCTGCTTAAAGCTAGAGAACTCCTTATACCTAGTAAAGAGTTATTAGACACCTAGAGACTTGCTATAGTCCTTAAGGCCCTAGCCTAACGTATAGTATTAGNATTATNNCGGTCCGNNAAGGTNGNGGANCCNCNNTTNCTTATAGATNGANCCAACCCTANNTTTAATAATTNGAAGCTTTAATTATAGGATAAGCTTAAAGTTAATGCGGACTACTTCCCTACTACTTAGGCTAAAATGGCCTACGTCTTTGGCTGTACTAGCGGGGATGTATAGACGCACCTACGTCCGCGATACGCATAGGACTTAGCAGATCCCTTCCTCTCTAGAGAAGAGATAATTGTGTACCTATCTTCTATTTATAAGGACCCCTTTAAAGTATAGAACGCCTAACTTAATTATAAAAGCCTAAATATAAAAATGTTAGAGACCTTTTTAGCCTTTTAGACCCGCTTTCTATACCTAGCTAGCTAGGCTTGAATTCCCCAGGAAGATTTAATGCTAGACCTATTTAATAAGCTTACCCTAGACTTACAGCGAGCTGTACTACTAGTTTTTACTACTATATAGACGCTAAAGGAACTTACGGACTAGTGCTTGGCTATTAACTAAGGCCTTCGCCGAATTAGGGTACGCGCTAAATAGTATAAAGCTAGAAACCCTTTAAATCAGACTATAAGCAATATAAGAACGGCCCGTAATGCCCTAGCACGATTAGTAACCCCTATAGCACTACCTATATAGCCCGCCGCTAATTTAGCAGCTAGCCGTGTGGCTAGCCCTACTATAGGTCTGGCAAATGCTTAGCCTATATATAGTAACCCCCGTATATAGGCCCTTAGTAATTAAGGAGCTTGCTTTTTTTATAGTTAAAAAGGTTACCGTATAAAGGATTATCTAATAAATATAAAAGCGGATAAGGTCCTGTTAATCTAGGAGGATAGCGTAGAGTTGGAAAAAGAGGAACCCTAGAGGAAGACTCCTCTTTAGGGTTAAAAGGGATTAATATATTAGATGTTAATCTAGGTCGGCTAGTTAGTAAAAGAAGCTGCACTATCCCTTATACTTTATTCCGCAATAGATACTAAGTTTTAACCTCTACTTTAGCTAACTCTAGAGTAAATGCCTTTATCTTAATAGACACCTAGTGTACTATAAAGCTGGCTAACTTTTTAAATGCACCTATTAAAGAACTAGTTAAACTAATTCCTATTTGCGGGTATAACGGGCGGATAGGGCTACCTATTATAACTATCTTGCGGATTTACCTCCGTGTTAATAGACGAAGGTAGTATAATATTCCCTTCCTTATTACGGACCTAGGTAGCTATAATATAATTTTAGGGTAAAAATGGCTAGCCTATTTAGGCTCATAGCTTAATATACGGAGTAGATGGCTTATCTGGCCCGAAACCTTACCCCCGACCCCTTCCTTTATAAAAGAAATTAGTATTATAATAGAAAATCTTGTACGGCCCTAGATTAATACTATTTACTAGGCCGATGCTGTGCGTAGGGACTAGGCCTTTGAGAAAGATATATAGCTTAATTCGCAACGGATCTATATACTACGTTGCCCCCAGACTACCTATATTACGCCACCCGCATTAAAGACCTAGGAAGTTAGTAGTAACCTAGAAAAGCCCCCTATAGAGAGCTTAGGCCCTATATAGCCATAAAGAATAATAAGGGATGTTAGACGTTACACTAAACTAATAGATTGGAGGGATAGTCTATAGAAAATGGAATAGGAGCTAAGAAAGATTATAAACCCTAAACTGTAAAATATGGTTTGGAAAACGGCTGTAAGGAAACTAGTAGACCTTCTACTAGTTAATATCTGCTGTATTAGTGCCGTAGGATTCTACCGGAACTTGGTTTAGCCTAATACCGTTACCTTTATAACAAGCTTATATAAAGTTAATTAAATAATTAAGGAGGGGGAAAGTAAGCTTAGCGGATAAGAAAGTAAGCTTATAGATAAGGAACTAGTAGAATAAAAGCTGCCCTATTAATACCAGAAATTTAAGGACGTATTTTCTAAAGCAGCGTCTAATATACTTTTACTTTACTGACTGTATAACTATAAGATTAAGATTAAGCAGGGCAAGGAAAATACTTTTAGCTTTAGCCCCCTCTATAAGCAGTTTATTACCGAATTATAGGCTATAAAGTAGTATCTTATTAATAACCTAAATAAGGGCTTTATTAAGCCTAGTTAAGCCCCTTTTACCTCGCCTATTCTCTTTATTAAAAAGCTAAATAGAGGACTCTGCTTTTATATTAACTACTATAAGCTAAATAATATAACCCGTAAGGACCGCTATCTGCTGCCCCTACTTAATAAGACTCTAGCCTAAATAAGTAGAGCTAAGGTTTTTTATAAAGCTTAATATCTACTAGGCCTTCCACCGAATTAGAATAGACCCCGGGTTTAAAGATCTTACTATATTTTAGACCTATTACGGAACGTATAAATATAAGGTACTCCCTTTTAGACTAACTAACGGACTAGCTATGTACTAGCGGTATATAAATAATATACTCTTTAACTACCTTAACGACTTCTATATAGCCTATTTAGATAATATTATAATCTACTCTGAGAATGAGCTAGAATATAAGGAGTATGTTTATAAAGTCCTATAATAGCTCCGCGAGGCTAGCCTCTAGGTTAATATTAAGAAGTTAGAGTTTAGTGTTAAGCGTATAAAGTACCTAGGTTTTATTATTAGTATAGACGGAATTAAAACCGACCTAGAGAAGACGGCTGTAATTAACTAGTAGGCACCCCTACGGACCGTAAAGGGGGTATAATTATTTTTAGGTTTTTATAACTTCTACTAACGCTTTATTAAGAACTATAGTAGGATTGCCCGGCCTCTTAACCATCTTACTAGAAAAGACCAGCCCTTCTACTTTAACGCTATATATAGGCAAGCCTTTAATAAGGTTAAGAAACGGCTAGTATCGGCTCCCCTATTTGCCTATTTTGACCTAAAACGGCCCTTAATGCTAGAAACTAATGCCTTAGACGGCGTGATAGCTGGTATTTTTTCCTAGAAGCAACCGGATAGAGAGTGGCACCCTATTATATACTACTTAAAGACTATAATAGATGCTAAGCTAAACTACTATATCCATGATAAAGAAATGCTAGCTATTATTTCTAGCTTTTAGCACTAGCGTATATAGCTAGAGGGGACCCCTAAGCTGATTAAGGTAGTTTTAGATTATAAGGCCCTAGAATACTTTATAATAACTAAGGCCCTTATAGCCCGGTAGGTACGCTAGGCAGATACCCTATCTTAGTTTAACTTCTTAATTATATATAGACCAGGCGCTACAAACTGTGTGGACGCTTTTATAAGGCGTAAGCAAGACCTAGATAACTAAACGGCTGTGAAGATCTTATTACGGACCTAGACGCTACTATAACTAGAATACCTTAACCCTTAGATACGGGCAGAACTAAGTACGGACTCCTTAGGCGCTAAGATATATCCTATTAACTCCTTCGAACTTGACCTTATTAATAAACTACTATAGGCTAACTAAACAACCCCCTCTCTATAGGAGTACCGTAAAAAGGTAAAGAACGTTGCTAGCCTACGGTCCTTTGAAAACGGACTACTTAAGTACTAGAAACGGCTAGTAGTAGCTAAGGAATAGAATTTACGGACCCGGCTTATTACCGAAGCTTATGCCTAGGTCTCTACGGCCTACCCTAGAAAAAATAAGACCTGTAAGATTATTGGCGACCGCTACTACTAGCCTAGAATAGTTGTGGATATTAACCGCTATATATAGAACTGTAACGACTGCTATAGATCTATAATTTTACGAGATAAGACCTTAGGACTATTAAAACCACTCCTAATACTAGAACGCCCCTAGTAGTATATCTTTATAGACTTTTATAAACTACTTACGGACTGTAACAGATATGATATAGTTATAATCCTAGTTAACCGCTTTAGCAAGCGCCCGTTCTTAATCCCCTATTATAAAAATATTAATACTAAAGAGGCGGCCCGACTATATATCTACTATATCTACCGAATTTACGGACTATTAGATACTATTATATCCGATTATAGGCCGTGATTTATTTTAGCTTTCTAGAATAAGTTTACCCGGATCTTAGGCATTAAGCTAAAGCTTTCTATAGCATACCACCCCTAGACAGATAGTTAGACGGAAATTGTAAATTAATACTTAGACTAGAGACTTCGGCCCTTTGTTAACTACTTCTAAGATAATTGGGCCGATCTACTACCCCTAATAGACGACGCCTAAGCGACCCTACCTTACGATTCTATAGGATTTGCCCCTATCTAGCTAAAAATGGGCTACTTACCCTATATAAGCTTTGACTGGAAAAGACCAGAAGGACCTTAGACCGTACGCTAAAAACTATCTTATAAGGAAGCCTAGCAGTACGCTAAGCGCTTAGAGGAAGCCTAGATAGTAGCCTATATAAATCTAAAAAAGGCTTAGAAATTAATATAACAGTAGGCGAATAAGCATAGGCGAGAGCCTAATTTTGCCGTAGGAGATATGGTCTAGGTTATAATAAAGAACTAGAAGACGGAACGACCTAGCTGTAAGCTAAACTATTAGATAGCAGGACCGTATAAGGTTCTTAAGAAGATAGGTAATATATATAAAGTAAAGCTCCCAGATTTAATTAAAGTTTACCCTATTTTCTCTTTAGATAAACTATAGAAAGCCGCAAATGACCTATTACCTAGATAAAAGAATAAACCTCCCCTGCCGATTTAAGTTAATAGCGATAATAAATGAGAAATTAAAGAAATACTAGCCTGTAAGCTTATAAGGGGAATGTTAAAATATTGTGTTAGTTGGAAAGGGTATAACCTGGACCCTACTTAGTACCCTATATAGAACTTTATAGGTAGTCTCTATAAGCTTTAGAAATTTTATAGTTATTACCCTAACGAACCTAGACCCTTAAAGTACCTTAATAAGTAAATAGAGTGCTAGAATAGCGAAGATAATAAGCTGCCTATTAAGTATAAAGATAAGAATACCCTATGGACATAATACGGACGTACAAAGCCTAAGGGCAGGCTTTTTTAGAGGGGGGGGTAATGTTACGGCACTGGTAGAAACTGGTGGATTATGGCGAATAGTCGCAAACAGTTGTAGATAGTCGTAGACAGTTTTATATAGTCCTAGACAGTTGCCGTCACGTGACTAGAGGATCGTATATAACGTCGAGCGGCGTCGCCCTCCGTCTCCTTTCCTTTCTCTAGCTTTAGATCCTCGTTTATAGACAATCCAATCGTATAGGCTTGAGCGACCCTTTTGCCGTGCTCGTGCCTTGATTGACTGAGTCGCTAACAATAACACATATTAAGAAACTGAAGATAACCTCCGTGTGTCTAAACACAACGTCCAATAGTTAAAAAAGGCTAAGATTGTACTTATTGCTACGGTTACTAAAAAGGAGGGCACAATTAAATACTTATAATTTTAGCTTAATAAGCATATTTGTAAAAACGTTAGATACCTCTTTACTGCATATAACGCCACCTAAGTCTCTACGCTCCTAGTAATCTTACCTACTTAATACTTAATAGAGGATTAGCGCTAAGCAGCTTTACCTAACGGGAACCCCTATTAGAGCGGCAATAATAAAAGCTATAACAATTAAACCTAAGCTGCTACTGTAGGGTTTAATATATATTACCTTAATCCCCTAGTTTTTTAAAGAGACCGTAAGGAATACAGCTACTAAAAGATATAAATCCGCGAGAAACTAACCTAGAGCGCCTACCTTTTTCCTACGGAAGATACTAAGATTGGCTATATTATTAGGCGAATAAAGGGTATACTATTTAATAGACTCTTTGCTTAATAGGAGACTAATAGCTCCTAGAAGTAACAGTCCTACTAGGAAGTCCTTAACGATCTTAACCTAATATACCGCGACTATAACCTATTAGCTACTAGCTAAGCTAAATTACGTGCCCTAAAGATAAGCCCTACTGAATTATTTAATAAGTTCTATATTAAATTCTAGGAATATACTGGAGCCCTTACCTAAGATAATATTAAAGACTAGGAGGATATCCTTAAAAAAGTTACTTATTGACTTAGTTACGTAGCTGCTAGCTATAACTATAATAATGTTTATAATATAGTAGCAGCCCTATAGAAGATTAAACAACGACTAAATTAGATTGCTACTACTAACCCTTACTTAAAGACCTCTTTATAGAAGCCCTTTAGGCCTACTAAACCTATATATACTAAGCTACTAACGCCTACTACCTTAAGTACTACTGGAACTAATATTAACCTCTCTATACTAACCTTTTTATAAAAACTCCTAGACGGAGAGCGCAAGCTATTTCGGAAACTAGGATACTACTATAGATGCCGTTAAAAAGGCTGTTATTATAATAACCTAAACTACCTAATGGCTAAGTTTAGTACTTACTGCCTAATACCTAACCTAATGCCCTAAACACTAAATACGTTGCTATACGCCACTACTATATAAGATAAAGACGTAGTAATAGTAATAGAATTAGATATAAAAGCGGAAAACGCTAAGTTTTAGCCCTAAGTCGCGGGTTAGGACGCCCTAATAATAGAGAGATCTATATATTGGCCTGCTTAATAAATAACTTAGTAAAGATAACTGGACGGAAATAGATAGTTTTACCTATAATAGGAACTACTGCTATAAAACAATATAAAAGCCGTTCTATAATTAACTGCAGAGCTATTAACTAATTTATAAATACCTAACTTATACGCACTTATAACCTGCCTACCTTACCCCTTACTAAAGCCCGCGCCCTATAACTTGCTAACAGTAGTTATACCGTATAGAAGATTACCTATATAGTATAACTCTACTTAGATATTAACGGGCACTAGGAAGAGCTTTAGGCCTATATTATACCACTTACTAACTACCCTATTATCCTTAGAATAAGCTAGCTTAAATAATACAACCCCGCTATTAACTAGAAAAAGAAAGAAGCAACCTTTAACTCTATATACTATAGAGAGACTTACCTAGGACATAGCCTAGCCGCCTTTATTTACTTACTAGGATATTAACCTAAAAAAACCCTTATTACCCTACTTATAACCAACTACCACTATATAAATGCCGCGGCCTTTTACTGTATAGTACGTAGGAAAGGCTAGACCGTTACTACAGCTTCCTAATTATAACTATATAAGCTTAATAAAGAACAGGACTATATCCTTTATAGTAATAAAATAGATATAGTTAACCTTTTAAAAGATAACGCCCCTGCGGAACTTTATAGACTTTTATCTTTAAACTTTAAGAAGTTTATAAAACTTAAAAAAGGACTTACTAATAAAGAACTCCGTAAGCTCCTCCCTAAGAGGTACTATAACTTTATCGACATATACTTATAAAAGGGCGTAGATATACTCCCCCTATATTAACCTAATAACTATACCATTAATATTAAATAAGGAAAAATGCTACTTTATAAGAGACCCTACCTAATATTAAAAAATAGGCTTCTAGTTATAAGAAAGTATATTAACGAGCACGTTAATAAAGGGTTTATTCGTCCTAGTATATTACTAGCAGCCGCCCCTATTCTTCTTACTAAAAAGCTAAAAAAAGGTATCTAATTTTACGTTAACTATAGAGGACTTAACGCTATTATAATTAAAAACTAATACCTAGTACCGCTTATACGGGAGACTATTAAGCGGCTTAGCTAAGCTAAAATCTATACTAAGCTTAATATTATCGCCGCCTTTAACTATCTCTAAATATAGGAAGGTAATAAATAGAAAGCCGCATTTACATTACGCTTTAGCTAATTTAAATATACCGTTATGCCCTTTAGCGTATATAAGGGCCTAGGCACCTTTTAAAGCTATATTAATAACGCCTTATAGGATTACCTTAACGACTTCTACTCTACGTACATGTACCTAGATAATATACCTATTTATAGTAATAACCCTTCTAAGTATACTAAATATATTTAAAAGGTTTTATAGCGCCTTAGGGACGCAGGACTTTATATTAATTTTAAAAAATATATATTCTTAGTTATAGAAGTAAAATACCTTAAACTAATTGTTACTACTAAGGGTATCTATATAGACCCCAAGAAGATACGCATAATTACTAAATAGTAAGCCCCTAACTATATTAAGGACGTATAAGCATTCCTTAGTTTCGCTAACTTCTATTAGAAATTTATATATAACTTCTTGGGCGTAGTAGCACTATTTATAGCAATAATATAAATAAAGGGCCTTTCTATAAAAGGAAGAAAAATATATCTATACTTTACCTAGACGCCTAAATATAAGAAGGCGATTTAAGACCTTAAAACTGCCTTTACTAAAGCACCTATCCTAGCTTACTTTATACTAGGACAATAACTCTATCTTAAAACCGACTCCTTAGACCACATTAACGTAGGCGTCCTTTCCTAGATAGGCAATAATAGTCTCCTTTACCTAGTCGTATTCTACTTATCTAAGCTTATACTATAAGAGTATAATTATAAGATCTATAATAAAGAACTCCTTACAATTATATAAGTGTTTAAAGAATTCTAACTAGAACTCTCCTTAGTAGAGCCTAACTAGCTAACTAAAGTCCTTACGGACCATCGCAACCTTAAGTACTTTATAACTATAAAGTAGCTAAATTAACGCCAAGTACGTTAAAACGAGTTCCTCTCTAGTTTTAACTTTAAAATTATATATAGACTAGGAGTATAAGATATTAAACCTAATAGCCTAATACGCCGCTTATAAGATCTTCCTTAGTCTAAAGATAACCCCTATAATTAGTTCCAATAACAGATAATCCTAAAAGCATAAAATTTGGCCTTAGGTATACTACCTATAATAGAGCTAACTATACCTTAGCTTTATACTATAGAACTAGAGTTACCTCCTAAAATTAACAAGCTTATTACCACGGTATATAATACCTCTATTAACCTACTACTATATTAACTTATTGTTACGGCACTGGCAGAAAACGGCAGAACTTAGTGGCAGAACTTGGCAGAACTTTGCGGTTACGTGACTAAAGGACCACATAAAAGAACCCTACTTCAACCAGCGCTGCTTTTCTTCTCCTTTCCTTTCTTTAGCTTTAGATTCTCGTTTATAGACAATCTAATCGTACAGGCTTGCGCGACCCCCGTGCCGTGCTTATGTCTTAATTAACTAAGTCGCTAACATTATCTAAAGCTCTAACCACCCTTTCTTCCTAAGAAGGAACTTAAAAAATATCTATAGGACTATAAATAGGATAAGGACATAGAATAGGACCCTAAGGATATTACCAGAACCACAAGAACAGGACTAAAAGGAAAAGGATAGAACCCTAAGGAAAGGACCTATAAAACACGCACAAACTAGAACCCCTAAAGAAATTTACCCAGAATTACCCAATACCCCTACTACTATGCCACGAAACACAGCAGTAGGTAAAGCAGCTGTAGGACCCGTAAACGCCTCAGACGAAGAAACAATTAACGTTTTAACCCCTTAGGCGGAGCTTACTGCAGCTAATACCGAAATTAAACGGCTGCGAGAACTGCTCAAAACTAGAGACACCCCTGCACCTAGCGTTGACCCATTAGACAGACTTGCTACGGTCCTTAAGGCCCTAGCCCAATGTACCGTATTAGCATTATCGCGGTCCGCAAAGGTCGCGGACCCCCTATTGCTTACAAACGGGACCAACCCTATATTTAATAATTAGAAGCTTTAATTACAGGATAAGCTTAAAGTTAATGCGGACCACTTCCCTACCACTTAAGCCAAAATGGCCTATGTCTTCGGCCGTACCGGCGGAGACGCACAGACGCACCTATGTCCGCGATACGCCTAGGACTCGGTAGAACCCTTCCTCTCTAAGGAAGAAATAACTAACTACCTGTCCTCTATCTATAAGGACCCTTTTAGGGTATAGAACGCCCGCCTTAGCTATAAAAGTCTAAACATAAAAATAACGGAGACCTTTTCGGCCTTCTAGACCCGCTTCTTATACCTAGCCGGATAAGCCCAGATTCCCTAAGAAGACCTACTACTAGACCTCTTTAATAAGCTTACCCTAGACCTACAGCGGGCCGTACTACTAGCTTTTACTACTATATAGATATTAAAAGAACTTACGGACTACTGCCTAGCCATTAACTAAGGCCTCTATTAAATTAAGGCACGAGCTAACCGGATAAAGGCTAGGAATCCCTTAAATTAAGCTATAAGCAATATAAGAACGGCCTGTAATACCCTAGTATAACCCGTAACGCCTACTGCACCGGCCGCTAACCTAGCAACTAGCCGTGTAGCTAGCCCTGCCGTAGGCTAAGCGCTTACTTGGCCTACCTATAGCGACCCCTATATATAGGCCCTTAGCGATTAAAGGGCTTGCTTCTTATGCGGTTAAAAAGGCTACCCTATAAGGAACTGCCTAATAAAGGCAAAAGCAGATAAGGTTCTGTTAATCCAGGAAGATAGTACGGAGTTGGAAAAAGAGGAACCCTAGAGAAAGACTCCTCTCTAGGGTTAAAAGGGATTAATATATTACATATTAATCTGGGTTGGCTAGTTAGTAAAAGAAGCTATATTATCCCTTATACTTTATTCCGTAATAGATATTAAGTTTTAACCTCTACCTTAGCTGACTCTAGAGTAAATGCCTTTACCCTAATTAATACCCAGTATGCCGTAAAGCTGGCTGACTTTCTTAATACACCTATAGAAGAACTGCCTAAACTAATTCCTATTCGCGGGTATAACGGACGGATAGGGCTACCTATTAAGACTATCTTGCGGATTTACCTCCGCGTTAACGGACGAAGGTAGTATAATGTCCCCTTTCTTATTACGGACTTAGGAAGCCACGATATGATCTTAAGAAGAAAATGGCTAGCCTATTTAGGCTTATAGCTTAAAGTACGGAGTAGACGGCTTATCTGGCCCAAAACTCTACCCCTAACCCCTTCCTTTATAAAAGAAATCAGCATTATAATGGAAAACCTTATACGGCCCTAGATTAATACCATTTATTAGGCCGATGCTATGCGCAGAGACTAGGCCTTTAAGAAGGATATACAGCTTAACCTACAACGGATCCGTATACTACGCCGCCCTTAGACTATTTATGTTACGCTACCCGCACTAGAGACCTAGAAAGTTAGTAGTAACCTAGCTAAGTCCCCTATAGAGAACCCTATAAAGCTATAAAGGAAAGCTAGGGATATTAGACGCTATACTAAACTAATAGATAGGAAGGATAACTTACAGAAAATAGAACGTGAGCTGAGGAAGACTATAAACCCTATACTGTAAACCACGGCCTAACGGACGCTAAAGAAACCTACGGACCTCCTACCAGTTAATATCTGCTATATTGGCGCTGTAGGATTCTACCAGAACCTGGTTTAGCCTAATACTATTACCTTTACGACTAGCCTATACGAAATTAACTAAATGATTAAGGAAAAGGAAAGTAAGCTTAGTAGATAGGAAAGTGGGCTTACGGATAAAGAACTAGTGGAATAAAAACTGCCTAATTAACACCGGAAATTTAAGGACGTATTCTCTAAGGCAGCGTTTAATATACTTCTACCCTATTGACCGTATAACTATAAGATTGAGATTAAGCAAGATAAGGGAAGTACCCTTAGCTTTAGCCCTCTCTACCTATAGTCTATTGCCGAATTATAGGCTATAAAGTAGTACCTTATTAATAATCTAAATAAGGGCTTTATTAAGCCTAGCTAAGCCCCTTTTAACTTACCTATTTTCTTTATTAAAAAGCTAAATAGAGAACTGCGCTTCTATATTGATTACTATAAGCTAAATAATATAACCCGCAAGGACCGCTACCCGCTACCCTTACTTAATAAGACTCTTACCCAAATAAGTAGAGCTAAGGTTTTTATAAAGCTTAATATCCGCTAGGCCTTTTACCGAATTAGAATAGACCCCGGGTCTAAGGATCTTACTATATTTTAGACCCGTTACGGAACGTATAAATATAAGGTACTTCCTTTTAGACTAACTAATAGACCAGCTACGTACTAGCGGTATATAAACGATGTACTCTTTAACTACCTTAATGACTTCTATACGGCCTATCTAGATAATATTATAATCTACTTAGAGAAAGAACTGGAATATAAGGAGCACGTTTATGAAGTCCTATAACGGCTCCGCGAAGCTAGCCTCCAGGCCAATATTAAGAAGTCGGAATTTAGTGTTAAGCGTATAAAGTACCTAGGTTTTATTATTAGCACGGACGGAATTAAGGCTAACCTAGAGAAAACGGCTGTAATTAATCAGTAGACGCCCCTACGGACTATAAAGGGGGTGTAATTATTTTTAGGTTTCTATAACTTTTACTAACGCTTTATTAAGAACTATAATAGGATTGCCTGGCCTCTTAACCGCCTTACTAGGAAAGACCAGCCCTTTTACTTTAACGCCATATATATACAGGCCTTTAATAAGCTTAAAAAACGGCTAGTATCGGCCCCCTTACTTACCCACTTTAACCCGGAATAGCCCTCAATGCTAGAAACTAATGCCTTAGACAGCGTAATAGCCGGTATTTTTTCCCAAAAGCAACTAGACGAAGAATAGCACCCTATCGTATACTATTTAAAGACTATAATAGATGCTGAACTAAACTACTATATCCATAATAAAGAAATGCTGGCTATTATCTCTAGCTTTTAGTACTGGCGTGCACAGCTAGAGGGGACCCCTAAACCTATTAAGGTAGTATTAGATTATAAGGCCCTAGAATACTTTATAATAACTAAGGCCTTTACGGCCCGGTAGGCACGCTAGGCGGATATCCTATCTTAGTTTAACTTCTTAATTATATACAGACTAGGCGCTATAAACTGTGCGGATGCTCTTATTAGACGCGAATAAGACTTAGGTAACTATATAGCTATAAAGATCTTATTACGGACCTAGACGCTACTACAACTAGAGTACCTTAACCCCTAGATATAGGCAGAACTAAATATAGACTCCTTAGGCGCCGAGATATATCCTATTAACCCTTTAGGACTTAACTTAATTAACAAATTACTATAGATAAACTGTACGGCTCCTTCTCTACAGGAGTACCGTAAAAAGGCAAAGAACGTTTCTAGCCTATAGTCCCTTAAAAGTGGACTGCTTAAGCACCATAAACGGCTAGTGGTAGTAAAGGAATAAAACTTACGGACTTAGCTTATTGCTAAAGCACATACCTAGGTCTCTATAGCCTACCCCGGAAAAAATAAGACCCGTAGGATTATTAGCAACCGCTACTACTAGCCCGGAATAATTATGGATATTAACCGCTATATACGGAACTGCAATAACTGCCGCAGGTCCACAATTCCACGAGATAAGACCCCAGGACTATTAAAACCCCTCTTAATACCCGACTGCCCCTAGCAATATATCTCTATAGACTTTTATAAGCTACCTCTAGACTATAACGGATATGATATGGTTATAATCCTAGTTAACCGCTTTAGCAAGCGCCCATTCTTAATTCCCTATTACAAGAATATTAATGCTAAAGAGGCGGCCTGACTATATATCCACTACGTCTACCGAATTTACGGACCACTAGATACTATTATATCCAATTATAGGCCGCAGTTTATATTAGTCTTTTGGAATAAGTTTACCCGGATTCTAGGCATTAAGCTAAAGCTTTCTATAGCGTACCACCCCTAAATAGATGGTTAGACGGAGATTATAAATTAATACTTAGACTAGAGACTCCGGCCCTTTATTAACTACTTCTAAAATAACTAGGGCGAACTGCTACCTCTAATAGACTACGCCCAGGCGACCCTACCCTATAACTCTACGGGATTTACACCTATCCAACTAGAAATAGGGTATCTACCCTGAATAAGCTTTGACTAAGATAGGCCAGAAGGACTATAGACCGTACGCGAGAAACTATCTTATAAGGAAGCCTAGCAGTACGCTAAGCGCTTAGAAGAAGCCTAGACGGTAGCCCGTACGAACCTAGAAAAGGCCTAGAAATCTATGTAACAGCAGGTAAATAAGCATAGGCGAGAGCCTAACTTTACCGTAGGTGATATGGTTTAGGTTATAACAAAGAACTGAAAGATGGAACGGCCTAGCCGTAAGCTAGACTATTAGATGGTAGGGCTATATACGGTCCTTAAGAAAATAGGTAACTCGTATAAAGTAAAGCTCCCAGATTTAATTAAGGTTTACTCTATCTTCTTGCCGGATAAGCTACGGAAGGCCGCGAATAACCTATTGCCTAGATAAAAGAACGAACCTCCCCTACCGATTTAAGTTAGTAGCGATAACGAATAGGAAATTAAAGAAATACTGGCCTGTAAACTAGTACGGAAAACGTTAAAGTACCGCGTTAGTTGGAAAGGCTATAACCTAGATCCTACTTGGTACCCTATATGGAACTTTATTAGTAGTCCCTATAAGCTTTAAGAATTCTATAGCCGTTACCCTAGTAAACTAGGACCCCTAAAGTACCTAGACGAGTAGATAGAGTGCTAGTATAGCGAAGATAATAGGCTACTGGAAGAATATAAAGATAAAAACGCCCTATGGGTATAATATAGATATATAAAGCCTGAGGGCAGGCTTTTGTGGAGGGGGGGGTAATGTTATAGCACTGGCAGAAAACGGCAGAACTTGGTGGCAGAACTTGGTAGAACTTTGCGGTCACGTGACTAAAGGACTATATAAAAGAACCCTACTTCGACCGGCGCTGCTTTTCTTCTCCTTTCCTTTCTTTAGCTTTAGATTCTCGTTTATAGACAATCCAATTGTACAGGCTTGCGCGACCCCCGTGCCGTACTTATATCTCGATTGACTGAGTCGCTAACACTTATTACCGCAAAGACCGCTAGCGCCTATACGCTACTTACTAACCTCTAAAGCTTAGGCTAGATTAATATAGTAGCCTTAGAAGTAAAAGAGAATAGGCTTTATTATAGAGGTCGCCTATTTATCCCTAACTTAGAAAATCTATAACGGTAACTAATCTACATAGCCTATAACCTCTAATTAAGCGGCTACCTAAGTAGAAAAGGAACCTATAAGCTTCTTAGCCGATACTACTTCTAGCTAAAAATAATAGACTTAGTTAAATACTTTATAGGCGCCTACTACAGTTATAAGCGCGCTAAGGCCTTTAATATAAAGTACTAAGGACTATTACACCCTCTATTAGTACCTATATAACAATAGGTAGATATTGCTATAGATTTCGTTATTAACCTATTACCCTATAAACGACATAGCTATACCTATAAGAATATCCTTATAATAATATGCTAACTTATAAAAGAGCGCCACTACGTCCTAACTAAAGGCGTAGCCGTTAGCAACGTTACTAACGCCTTCCTTTATAAAGTTTATTAACTACATAGGTTACCTAACTTAATTACGTCTAACTAAGGTATATAATTTAACTCTAATATATAAAGACAAATCTGCTAACGCCTTAGTATCTCCGTTAAGATATCTATATCCTTTTATTATAAAACTACTAGGTAACTAGAAAACGCTAATACTAGTATAAAAGCGTACCTATAATAGGTAGTCGCCTATAGTTAAAATAACTAGGTAGATTACCTCCTACTAGGTAAATTCGCAGCGAATAACTACGTCTTAACCACTATAGGACTTACCCCGTTCTTCGCGAATAAGGGTTATTACCCCTAATCTAGTATAGAGCTACCAGAACCTATTAATAAGAAACTGCTATATAGAAAACGCCTTAAAATACTACTTACCAACTAGTATATAGACCGTATAAAAAATCTACTCGACTATTACAAGGGAGAAATGGCCTAGGCTTAAGTAAAGTAGGCCTATTTTACTAACCGCTATAGAACGCCACTACTAGAGATACGTGTTAGCAACTGGGTATAGCTAGATATATATAATATCTCTATATAGAGGCCTATAAAGTTACTAAATTACAAAAACCTTAGCCCCTATTTAATTAAACAAGTTATTAATAGGGGAGCTATATATAAGCTAGAACTCCTACCTACCCTAGCTACCCATGGGATATAGCCTATATTTCACCTATAGCTACTATACCTCTATTAGCCTAACCCCTTACTGGGGCAGATATAGCCTAAACCCCTACTAGTACTAATCTAAGACGAGAACGAAGACGAGAACCACGAGGAGTAGACCGTTTAACAAATTATTAACTCTAAATACTTTAGCAAAGGCAGAGAATAATGGCTCTACTACAGAGCTATATACATAGGATTTAATATAAATTAGCTAGAATAGTAACTATAGGAAGACTTTAAAAATATAAAGGATCTAATTAGCGACTTTTACTATATAAACCTACAGAAACCGGGCCTAAGCAGAGATTTTATACTTAATCCTCTATAGGAGCCCTTATAGAGTTAAACCATTATACATTACTATATAAGGGTAAATTACCGTTAAATTGCAGTAAAGTACGATTACGTAACTGGAATACCGTTAAGATGTCTAGGAACTTTAACCGGTGGTTAAAGTTATCTAATTAGTTGGATTTTTAGATGCCAAGCCTTATTATATAACATTGTTTTAAACCTTTAGCAATACCCCCCTTTTATCTTCTTTTCTATACCTTAAGTGTCCCTTCTATATATATATATAGTAACTACAGCGTCGCCGAAGCTCCGCCTCTATAGGAGGGGGGGTAGTATTATAGAACCCTACCGTAGGGGCCTCTATAGGAGAGCCCCGTGCTCTTATATACACCTTACGTATAGCTTATATCAGCTACGCGTAGGTATATTACCTCCTTACGCCCTTAACCCTTACGATTGATCGCGTAACGTCTTATAGACTCCTTAAATATATACGCTTTATAGCCACTGCCCCCGTTCCGTGACACCTCTTATACCGAAAAAATATTCCAATTTAATTAATACGTTTAAGAAATGATTTTATAAACTAACTACCCCTATATTAAGATAAGTATAATTTTAAAATAAAACTTAACCCTAGTATAATGCTAAAGTTTGGCCCGTTATACGGTATATTATAAAAAAAGCTACTTATAATATAATAATACCTTAAAGAGCACCTAGGGAAAGGATTCATTTGCCCTAGTTAATTACTATTTACCTTATTTATACTATTTATTAAAAAACCTAAAAGAGGCTTAAGGTTCTATATTAATTATTAAGCCTTAAATATAATTATAATTTAAAACTAATATTTAATTCCTTTACTTTAAGAAACGCTTAACTACTTAGTAAAAGTATAATACTTTATAAAGCTTAATATAGTTACTATCTTTAATTAAATCTATATTTATAAAGGAGATAAAAAATATATAGCTTTCCATATATAATAAGGACTTTTTAAATACCTAGTAATGCCGTTTAGTATAAAGAATAGTCCTAGTACGTTTTAGTAATACGTTAATAATATACTTTGCGAATTCCTTAATATATTTATTACCGCGTATATTAATAATATTTTAATCTATTTATCTTTACTTTCTAAGTATTAAAAGCATATTTAAATGGTCCTTAAATGCCTATAAGACGCAGGCTTATAATGCGATATTAAGAAATATAAGTTTTACGCGTTTATAGTTATATACTTAGGCCTAATTATATCCTATAACGGAATTAAAATAGACCCTAAAAAAATTACTATAATTATAAACTAAAAAAGTCCTAGTAGTATATAAGATATCTAAGAATTTTTAGGATTTATAAATTTTTATTATTAATTTATTAATTACTTCTTAAAAATTATTTAGCTATTAGTAAACTTAATAAGAAAGAATATAAGATTTAAATAAACTATTAAATATAAATAAGCTTTTAATGACCTAAAATATTATTTTATAACTACTTTAATTTTTACCTATTTTAATCTAGACCTTAAATATATTATTAAAACAAACTCATCTAATTATATACTAGGAGGAGTGTTATTATAATATAATAAGAACAGTAAGCTACGCCTAATAGCCTTTCTTTTCCGGAAACTTACCCCTACTAAATTAAACTATAAAATATATAATAAGGAACTACTTATAATTATTAGATACTTTAAATATTAGTATACTTTAACAACGTATAGAATATATATATTACAATAATATATACTATACGGTGTTATAAATAGATATTAATTCTCTAAGATCTACGCGTTATAAAGGATGAAGCTTATTACGTGTCCTCCCGTAGCTTCTATTGACTAATTAGGATTTTCCATCCCTAGGATAGAAAATCGCCATTAGCTTACTTGCTACTAGCGCCTTAGCCTCCCTTATAATATATCCACTATTGCAATGCAATATATTCTAGCTATACTAGGGGTACTTTAGAAAATGCGAGGAACTAGTATTTTATAACTATGTAGTTCAAAAATCCATATATACACTTCTCCTTCCTTTCTTCCTTCCTTACTATTACGGCACAGGTCGTAATAGTACTAGGTAGTATTAATAATAATTCATTACTTAACGTCCGATTTGGATCCCTATTAGGCCCACGCGGACTACTCCTTATTTACATGTGGGGAGAAAACTCTATTTAAGAAAAATGAGAAAACCCCGTGATCCATCTCCCCGCCTTTTAGGACTCGCCTACTTAGCGCCTACAAGTCGCCTATAGTGCTCTACTACCTTACTATTTGACCTCCTTAGGAACTACTGCTGCCGTAATAAGCCTACGGACGCGCTAGTATTATAAACTATTACTCTACTACTGTAGAGTTACTAGGGGGCACCTGCTGCTTGCCCCCTTGCCTTTTATTACCATTTCCCTTACAACCTAGAACTGATTTAGCACATTTTAACTAATAAGCCACTGGGTGACCGCCTTAAGGCCTTTTTATGTTAAGAGCAGTATATTATAGTTCTCTGTGCTAGCTGCTAAGAGTATTGTTTCTTAATTGGTGTGTAGGGGGCATAGTAGTATTACGTGTTTTAGTATCTGTTTTAGCTAGCCACATTCGTATCTCGGGCTACCTACTAGAACACCCACCCAGTAAAGCCAATCTTTTGGTTCTATTATTCCTGTTCTTAAGAGTGTTGCTATTATATTTTCTGCCTTTATTAGGCCTTCTCGGAGCCCTTAGGTATTTACCCCCATGGCGTTAACCATGCTATAGCTTGGGTTTGTCTTACCTAAGTCAGCCTCTATACCTTTAACTCCCATTCGCCTCTTTAGCGTTGGTCCAACCAGTATTATATTACGGTAGATGGTTTCCTAGCGTTCTTATATATTCTACTTTAGCTCCTTTCTCTGTCTTACTATTATCTTTACTGACCTCTTGCGCGTCTCCCTTCCTCCTCTATATAGGCCTGGGCCCTAAA
Organism: Cenococcum geophilum 1.58; assembly: GCF_001692895.1. Classification (NCBI taxonomy): domain Eukaryota; kingdom Fungi; phylum Ascomycota; class Dothideomycetes; order Gloniales; family Gloniaceae; genus Cenococcum; species Cenococcum geophilum. Next base: position 1,668,984 of record NW_027137581.1, on the reverse strand, counting down.
GCGGCACTATTCTTCTTCTGCTTTCTTTACCTATTTCTCTAATATCTCTTCCCTACTTTGGGGTTGTTGGTTTATTCTCCTACGGGGCACCCTAGGGTCCCTCTATAGTTTACTTAGGCGTGTCTTAATGTACTTTATAACATTAGAGTTGCGTTTATTTTGCGTCCTTTACATTGTAGCGGCTTTAATATGTAACTGTAGGGGGGGAATATTGGATTCCTTCTCAAGCAGTGCTGTGGCCGTTCGCTTGTACTAGGTAGTATTATAGGTATAGGTAAATTGCTACAGATTGCCGTAAATTGCCGTAGATTGCGGTTACGTAACGCGGAGATTGTATATAACTTTAAGCGGTACACTTGTCCTCTTAAGCTTATATATATCCTCTTTGCCGTACTTATATCTTAATTAACTAAGTCGCTAACGTAGTACGTTCTACCTATTCTACTATCCTTAACTTAATTTAGTTTGTGTTAATAAGTCGTTTAAGGGCTAATAATAGTTTGCTTTTAGTTATAGCGTTTATAAGGTTACTATCTCCGTTAATCTACTTAACTTTAGCTATTTCGCGTCTTTTATATAACTGGCGTAGGTATATAACATTAATTATAAGTCTCTTCTCCTATATAGTTCCTAGTTTAACAAGGCATTTATAAACTAACTTAAAATTAGTGTAAAGGATAAGCGGCAAGCTAATATTAAGTTATAATTCAACTATAGCCTTAATTGCAGCACTAATGTTAAAACTATAGGCTATAGCGTATAATTCGGAGGCTAGTACGCTTTTAGTAACTCTTTTACACTTAACTAAGGACTAGTAGATAATATTCGCCTTATTTAATAAGTCTGCTAGTACTAGGATATATCTAATCTATAATAAAAGGTCCTTATTATTTGCGAATAAGAAATTAGTAAATATAAGTAGCTAAAGTGTCTTTATATTAAGTCTAGCAAAGCTTAAGCCTCTTATTAAGTTCTTAATTTGCTACTAAATTCTCTTATTAAGTAGTTTTGCGTCTTTTTTATTAGGGTTAATTACCTGGGCAGCGTAGGATAAATTAAAAGAAGCTTTAGGTTAGCATATGGACGCAATATAAGCTTCTCTTGCTCGTTAGGCGATATATTAGTTCTTAGGTATAAGTACTTTATAAATAGTGCCTTTAAAACTGGTTATTATAACAGCTTCCTTAATATTAATAAGGGTTAAGTTCTAGCATTAGCGCTTTTATATAAGCGTAATTATATAATCCTATTATTAAATAATGCCTCCATTAAACTTAATTAGGTACTCCGGTGTAAGTTACTCGCATTTCTTAGTTAGAAATTTAGCTTTTTTAATCTTCTCCTATTCTAAAGCTATAAAGGCTAAGTTAGTAAGTAGGAGGGTATTATTAGTCTATAAACCAACTATTCTAAAGTTTATTAGGTTATTAAGGTAAAGTAGGCAGGGGTTATAAGTGGATTAGCTCATATTTAGTTCTTTAATATAGTGGTTATAGTAAGTCTTAAACCAATAATTGCCTACCTTAGGAATGCCGTATAAAGGTCTAATAACCTTTAAAATTATACCTTATAAGACTCTAAGCGCTATACTAAGTTTAAGAGGTGCTCTAATATAGAAGTCTTAATTTAGTTTTATAGCTGATTGTATATAGGCCTATAAAATATCTTATAGGTAGAGATATATACTGTTGTTTTAAGTTATAGCTATAATGCAGAGAATAAGGCGTTGGCTAACTCGTTAGATTATAGGTAATTGGGTTAGTATAAGGTCTTTCTCTAGGTCGTTATAGGCCTATATAACTAGTCTCAACTTCTTAAAGGCCTTATTAGTACTATAGTTTTTAATCTTATTAACAAATCTAGAGTTAAATACTCTATTACTTTATAGTATATCTTTAGGGTTAACCAGTTTAAAAACTCCTTTCTTAAGTAATCCCTTAATCTCTTTCTGGCGTAATGCTATGAACTAACTAGAATTTATAAGTTAATTATTATCCTTATCTTATAGATATATTAAAATGTTTACGGTATTAGCTTTATTAGGGTACTTACGTAATTTACCTCTTCCACGCTTAATAGGTTAAGGTCTAGGTTCGGTTTAAGGTAGGGGTCTAGGCTTAGTTTAGGGTAGGAGTTTAAGCTTAGTTTAAGGTAGAGGTCTAGGCTCAGTTTGAGGTAGTTCGCTCTTATTATCTTCTAGCTATATATCCTCTATAATCTCAGGGTCTACTAAATATAGTTTTATAACCGTGCTGTGGAAGTTAATAGGTCTGTAGGGGAGTTATATAGTATAGGTCTTATTTTTAATACTAAGTAGGTTATACGGACCAGACTAGTAACTAGGTTAGCCTATAGGTCCTTCTCTCTATACTAATACGGGTAAGTTAAGTAGTAGGTTATAAATCGCAGTTGTCTTAGATCTGTTACGTATGTTTAAAGTATTTACCACTTAGCGCTTAGCTCTAAGCTTCTTAACTTCTTCTATAGCCTTTTTAAGAGCTACTGCTTATTATATAACTGTAGGATTAAGTGCATCGGATTTTACTATGCGTAGGTAAGCTCCAAATACTAGTAAGGTAGGTATAAAACCGTTAGGGCCTACGGAATCGTTAATTGCTTTAAACGCTATTTGTAGAGCTATATCCTTACTAATATCCAATAGTTCCGTAATAATAATATGGTATATGCGACGGAGAGGGCCATAATAGCGTTCTACCATTCTAACTAAATTGTGGGCTTTAACAGGCACGCTTTTTATAGCTGTTCTAAGTATTATAGCATATTATTTAAATTCCTTGCTTATAAAGTTCTTGCCTATATTATATATAATAATATTAGGGGGTCCTAGGTATATGTTGATCCAGCACATTTATAATATATCCCATATATGCTTGGCGCTAATATTTTACAGCCATTTGCTAGCTTAAAATCGTATTCCTTTATTAATAATATATAAAAGGGATACGCCATTAATATTATTATATAAGGTAAATCTAAATCTATTAGGCGACTTTCTATATTTTTAACAATAGTGGCAGTAGCGTGTAAGATAATCTAAGGTCTTACTATTAATATTATGCCCTAAGCGTTTAAGTATTTATATAAGACGTTTAACTAAAGGGTAGCTAAAGCGACGATATAATCGTCTTAATTTAATATTAGTTAAGTAGCAAGGGTCTTAATTAAATAACTTGGTTAAGTAATTATATAGGGATATATTCTAAAGTAGAAAAGGGTGGCTAAAGTAGCGTACGACCGGTACTTCGCTCTAAGGGGTAATCAGCATATTTTTTAGGTTGTTAAAGTACACTTATAGGTAATCCATATCTGCTAAGTAGAGTAAAAATAGAGTATTAACCTTAACGATATAAAACTCGATTATACCAATTAGGGTGGTTATTTTAGCTAATCCAATTAATAAGGTTGATTTAATGCCAAACTATATATTAACTATGCCTTATATAGTAGTATTAAGCTATATATTGGTATTAAGTCTCTAGAATACTAAGAATTGGCTATATCCTGCTATAGATTGTTTAGATACTCCTATATTAATTATTATACCTATAAAGTTGTTTACAGTATAGCGGGATATAGATGTAGTTGCATTGTAGGTAAAGGGGTCTTAGTTGGTTATAATTGGTACTATATTATCTATAGTTGTAACTAAATGGCTAAAGGCTTTATTAGCTAGGGTAGCAGCTATAGAAATTGCTTTATGCTATTCTACTTAGCTAAAGGAGGTATAGAAGTAACCGATATCTAGTTATAAGTTCTTATTGGTTGTCTCATAACTTGCGTTAATAGTTAGTACTTAAAAAGCTTCCTTAAGCTCTTCTTCTAAGTTAATATTATTATCCTTATAATCCATAATATATTAATTAAGTTATTTCTTAAATCGGTTATTAAATTTGCCAAACTTATCTCTATTAGTAGTCCTAAACTTAGTCCCAGACTCTTCTTACTCCTCTTTAGTATATTTCTATAAGCGGCATCCTTCTTTATTACATATAAAGCAACGTAGTTTCTATTAGTTACGGTTTTATAGGGGGTTGCTGCGGTTACTACAGTTATTATAGTCATAGTTGTTATCTCTTTTATAGAATTATCGGTCTATAAAGAAAGCTTATATCTTCTTTATATACTCTTTCTCCTATACTATAATAGATAATTAAAGTTTATTAATAAGGGATCTAAGGTTATCTAGTGGGTTAGAGACTGTATATTTATATACTAGTATTCCCTGGCAAGAAGTAACAATTTTATTATAAAGGAAGTCCATAGTTTATAAGGTAGGTTTAAGGCTATGCTATAGTTAACAAAGTCTATATATTAGTAATTAGAGGCATTCGCTTATAGACTTATCTATATTCCCTACCATCACTATTATAAGTATAATGGTATTCCACTTATTTAGGTTCTTGCGTTAAAATCCTAGTCCTTTAAAGAAATTCTAAACGTGCTTATAAGCTTTAGCAAATGGTAGGCGGGATAGTTAGTTTATATAAAAGTAGTTTAAAGCTAGTCCTTTTAATATAGTAGGGAATGCTTTAAGGTAAGCTTCTTAGGGTACGTCCACTTAATTACAGATATTGTAGAATATTATTAATTTATAGTTAAGACTTTTGTTTGTACCACTATATTTCTACTCCTCTATATATATCTTAGCTGCATTCGCAATTTCCTTACTATAGCCAGTTATAGTAACAGAGTAGTTCTCCTCGTCCGTAGGTTATACGTAAAGTTACTATATTATTATTATAGGTTAAGGCGTAATAGATAGTGTAAATGGTATAAAGGTAGAGGTATTTATAGGTTAAGGTGTAGCAGTTAATATAAAAGTAGAGGTAGTCGGTATACTAGTTAGTTAGGTTACAGTAGCTTTAGCTTATTATTGCTCTTTTAAAGTACCCTTTATTATATATACCTTAATTAATCTAGATAGCGTCGGTCCGTACTTATTATCAGCTAATTTAATTATCTCTCTACTCTATTTAGTTTGGTTCTCTTCTTATGCTATATTATATAGAGACTAAAGGAGTGTTTTGCCTCGTTTATGGTTAATATTAACCCATACTCCTCTAATATTTAGGTAATTATATAGTTACTAAAGCCAGTATAAGGGGATTTACGTAAAGGTATTAACCGTAAAGTCCTTAAAATCTCCCTAGAACAATTCCCAGAGTGTTAAGTCTAGCTAATTGTATATTTCCGTATATACGTACATTTTATATTATAGGTAGTCGGTTAGTTCGTCTTTAGAGGCTTCCGCTAGGTTAATTCCATCTTTTTATTTAGCTGCTTCTTCCTCCTAGTCTTTCTCTATTGCTAATATCTTATGTTTTATATATTATTTAGGTAAGTAAGGGTAAGGGTGTTCGTAGGGTAAAGGTAGGTAGGCGGTTAATGAGGCGGTTAAGGAGGCGGTTAAGTAGGATAAGGTGTTTTACGCAGTAGTCTTCTAAAATAGATAGAATAAGATATCTAGTAGTTGTTGTGGATACCAAATAAGTACTTCTAGGTAGTTTCTCTTCTTCTCTTTAACTAAAATAGGCTAATAGGAAAAATAGGTAAGTATAACTATCTTCTAGTCCGCTGTAAGGTAAACAGTATAACTATCTTCTAAGCTATCTACGTGTTTCCTAATCTATACGCGCTTACTAATTAGTGTTGGTATGCTTTAACAACGTGCAGAATATATATATTACGATAATATGTACTATACGGTGTTATAAATAGATATTAATTCTCTAAGATCTACGCGTTATAAAGGATAAAGCTTATTACATGTCCTCCCATAGCTTTTGTTAACTAATTAGGATTTTCCATCCCCGGGATAGAAAATCGCCATTAGCTCGCTTACCACTAGCGCCTTAGCCTCCCTTATAATATGTCCACTATTGCAATGCAATATATTCTAGCTATATTAAATAATAGCATTTAGAATTTGAAGAATTATTATTCCTAATACGCGTATTAACGGACTATAAAAACCTATAGTACTTTATAACTATAAAGCAATTAATATAATACTAAATTTATTAGGCTAAATACCTTTTATAATTTAACTTTAAGATTATATACTAATCTAGTAAACTTAATTAAAAGCCTAACTTATTAATATAATAATTATAGAACTTATTTATAAACGCCTCTAACAAATAAATTATAAATTAATTATAAATTCTACTGCCCCTAAATACTTTAAAAAAATTACGCCCTATATTTTTAAACGTAGAGGTTAATAGAAATAAATTAGAAATTAATAAATAGGATATAAAAATTAATAAATTAATAGAGTATAAATATAAGAATAACCCCTAAATAGTAGATATAATAAAAGCAATTTAAATAGGGAAACGGTAATATAAGGATATTACACTCACTAAATATAAAATCTATAATAATCGGTTATACTATTAATAGAAGATAGTAAGCCTAAATTCCGAACCCTTATAATTTAAGATACTTAAATTTATATATAATTCCCCTATAGTAGGGCATTTTAGCTATATAAGGACCTATAAGATTATCTAATAAGTATATTACTAGCCTATAATGCATAACTATATATAAAAATACGTTTAAGTATATAGAATATATATATGCAGGAAGACCTCTTATATAAAGAAGTAAGGAGTACTTTAACCGTTACCAATTCTAATATAAAGATAGTAAGATATCTTAATTAACTTTATAGTTAACCTACCTAATAGTAATAGGTTTATAAATATTATAGTAGTTATTAACCGTCTTATAAAAATGCAATATATAATTTCTATAGACTTAATTAATATAATATTAGTAGCTAAATATTTTATTAAGTACGTCTTTAAGCTATATAGACTTCCTAATTTAATAATATTTAACTACGGAAGTTGGTTTATTTTAGACTTCTAGTAAGCCCTATATAAGCGATTAAGTATATAAATATAACTTTTAACTACATTTTATTTAGAAATAGACGGTTAAACTAAAATTGCGAATGTAATTATAGAATAATACCTATAAATATACTATTCCTACCTATAAAATAACTAGTAAAAGTAGCTACCTTTAGCTAAGTTTACTATAAATAATATAAGAAACGAATTAATAGGTATAACGCTATTCTACGCAATCTACAGATAGGACCCTTAACTTAGATTTAAACTATAACTCAAAATTAATATAATAGGACCTATAATTAAGAGGATTTAACTAATTAACATATATAACTTTACTAATTAAATAAAGCAGTTAACGGAACTATTATAAAATAAATTAGTATATGCTTAAACGGTATAAAAATAGCATATAAATAAAAAATAAGCTCCTATATAGGACTTTAAGAAAGGTAATTGTCGCGAGATATTCATTCTATAGAGCACGTGCATAGAGCACGTGATCTACGCGAGACGCGTATATGTATTAACACTACATTAGAGTAAAAAAGACAATATCTATCTACAACACCGTATAGTACATATCATTGTAATATATATATTCTGCACGTTATTAAAGCATACTAATACTAATCAGTGAGCGCGCACAGATTAGGAAATACGTAGATAGCTTAGAAGACAGTTATACTGTCTACCTTGTAGTAGATTAGAAGATAGTTGTACTTATCCACCTTTTGTATTAGCCTATTTTAGTTAAAGAGAAGAAGAGAAACTATCTAGAAGTACTTGTCTAGTATCCACGACAACTTCTAGACGTCTCGTTCTATCTATTTTAGAGGACTACTGCGCAGAATACCCTACCCCTTAACCGCCTCCTCGAACCGCCTCCTTAAACCACCTCTTTAACTGTCCCCCTACTTTTACCTTATAAATTGAAACACCTTACCCTACTTAACGGCCTCCTTAAACGCCCTCCTTAAACTGCCTCCTTAATGACCTCCTTAACGGCCTCCTTAACGGCCTCCTTAACCGCTCCCCTACTTTTACCCTACAATTACCCTTACCTACCTAAATAATATATAAAACACAAGATGTTAAGAATAGAGAAAGACTAGGAGAAAGACTGGGAGAAAGACTAGGAGGAAGAAGCAGCTAAATAGGAAGACCTAACGGAAGTCCCTAAGGACAAGCTAACTAACTACGTATGATGTAAGATATACGTATATATAGAAATACGTAACTAGCTAGACTTTTTACTCTAGGAATCGTTCTAGGGAGATTTTGGGAACTTTACGGTTGATATCTTTATAAAAATACCCTTATACTGGCTTTAGCAACTACGCGATTATTTAAACAGTAGAGGAGTATAGGTTAATGCTAACTATAAATAAGGTAAAATACTTACCTAGTCCTTATACGATATAGTATAAGAAGAAAACCAAACGGAATAGATAAGAGAAAAGATGAACGCACTTAAGAAGAAGTTTGGTACCGATATTAAGTTAAGATGTATTAAGTATTTTAAGATATACGGAACCCTAGAGGAGTGATAAACCGCAAGTCTACTACTATCTAGAAGAGCACCAGTAGGACCTTTACTATACCATTAATCAACCCAACCACTAGTTGTCCCAATCGCTGTACTGCCAGCTACTCCAATCGCTGCCCCCGCTGCCCCTACTGCCCCCCATATAACTACACCCTCCGCAGCAACCTCTGTAGTAACCCCCTATATAATCGTAACCTAACCAACCGGTACACCGACCACTCCCCCCTTTACGTTACCAACTACCGATCCCTCTACACCTATACACGCTGCCCCCGCACCCGTATAGACTCTAATATATACCCTATTATAACCTACCTAACAGCAGCAATCTCCGCAGCTACCTCCGCAGCTACCTCTGCAATCTACCCAGCAGCAGTATAACCCTTAGTAACCTGGCTAATAGCAGTATACCTTATTGCAATATCCCCTATAGTAGAACGGTTCTGCGGAACGTTCTAAGGGGGTAGTTATACTAAAGGAAGAGCTTAACAAGACGTTAAAAGAAGAGCTTAATAAGATGTTAAAGGAAGAGATTATTAAAACATTAGATGAGGACGAGACTCGAGTAGACATTAGTGGAAGTTAATAGGTAGATTCTAGTGGAAATTAAGACGAACCGACCAATTAAACTAAGAGTTTAGAACATTAAAATAAGGTTTTTGCTAAGACACTAATTAGACCCTGCCTAACCCCATAAATCTTAAAAATAATAACTACTACTAATTAAGAGGAGCTTAACCCTTAAGACGATGACCTAATAGGCCCGTAAGCCTTAAAGGACGATCCTTTACCTAGCCTTCCTACCCTAGCTCAGTTACCAGGTCCTTAATCCTCTAATTATAACCAATTGCTATGGTTAAGAGAGCAGCAACTACAGCAGCTGTAGTAACCGCAGTAGCTATATATATATACACTACCTAAACTAGCCGCGCCTAGTATAGAGTAAAGACCTAAATAAGGATTTGGATACAGCAAAAAGGCGGCTATAATTATAAAGATCTATATAGACTTCTGTATAAACCGCATTCTTATAAACAAATTAATTACTGCTTGCTAGGGAATACCAGTATATAGATATGCAGTTATAATCACCAATACTACGATAGATGCATTCCCTACCGATATAAACCCGTTTACGTATAATACGATATTACGCTATACCTCCATAAAATTCATAGGTGTAATAATTGACACTAGAGCCTCTAATATTCTACAGCAGGATATAGCCAATTCCTAGCATTTTAGAGACTCGATACTAGTATACAACTTAATACTAGTATACAAGGCATAGGGTAGGGTAAGGAAGGGAAGAGAAGTGCGTATATACTACGAATAACGGGAATAGTACGATTTGGTTCCTTTTTTAGAGTTGCTCCAGTGTCGCGAGATATTTATTCCATAGAGCACGTGCATAGAGCACGTAATCTACGCGAGACGCGTATATGTATTAACACTATATTAGAGTAGAAAAGACAACATCCATCTACAACACCGCATAGTACATATCATTGTGATATATGTATTCTGTACGTTGTTAAAGCATACCAACAGTAATATAGTTTACCTAAATATATAAAACCTAAAAACTTAATAACCCTTAAAGAAACTAGACTAGAAGTTTACGGGCCTATACTAAATTAAAAAGAAACTAAGCCTATACGCTTATAAGCTTAAACTACTAACTAAAATAAAAATATATCTAACGTTTTATATATACTTACTATAACCCTTAAAGGGTAAACCTATAACTTATAAAGTGCCACTACTACCTCCTATAATTATTAACAACGGTAATAGGTTTTACTTTATTAACTTAATTAATAATATATAATAGAAAATATAGTCTAAATAATTTAAACTTTTTATTAAATAAAAAGAATATAAAATATAAACCTAGGAACCTTATAAGCAAATTAAGACTAATACGCCTTCCCTAGTAAAATAATTTCACAAGGACTATCCTTTACGGCCTACTTTAGCTAAATAGATATAATATAAAGGCAAATAACTACTACCTAATATAAATATATACAAAACAATAGCAGGAAGCTTAAAATTAAAAAGAACTTAAAAAATATTATAACGTTTATAATACGGTTATATAATACGTAAGATATTAAGAAACTTTAATCGCCAGTTAAAGTTATCTAATTAGTTAGATTCGCCTTGCTAAAACCTACTATAAAGATATTAGTTCTACTTACCGCCCTAACTAAGCTAATAGCGATTTTCTATACCAGGCATAGAAAATCCTAATTAGTCTATTTATAATTAGAACTAGTAGAACTTTATATTACTACCTAATATAAATATATAAAAACGCGATAAGTTATAAAGTCTTAACTAAATTAAATTATTTTAGACCTTTAGCTAAAAGGAGGGGGTACTATAATAGGACTAGCCTAGTTATAGTAGGAATGTCTTAGCAAAACACCTAACAAATAAATTCTAACGCTTTAACTAAATTCTACGAAGTTCTACTAGATTAATTAAATTCTACTAAAGTTAGTCGAAGACCGCGTACGCATATACGTACGTATTAACCACTAAGACCCCTAACTATTTAATATATAACTCTCTTATTATTCCTTTCTCTTCTTTACGCAACGTCTTATTCTTAGCGAGAGCTATATACCCTTAGATTTAGATAAAATTTATATTATTCCTTTAAATCTTCCCTAAAGTCTCTTCGCGCCCTTACACTTATCCTTAAAGTAGATTATAATATTATCTAGGTAGGCCGTATAGAAGTTATTAAGGTAGTTAAAGAGTATATTATTTATATACCGCCTATATATAGCTAGTCTATTAGTTAGTCTAAAAGGAAATACCTTATATTTATACGTTCCGTAATAGGTTTAAAATATAATAAGATCTTTAGAACTAGAGTTTATCCTAATTTAGTAAAAGGCTTAGTAGATATTAAGCTTTATTAAGACCTTAGCTCTACTTATTTAGGCTAGTGTCTTATTAAATAGGGGTAGTAGATAGCGGTCCTTACGGGTTATATTATTTAGTTTATAGTAATTAATATAGAAACAGAGTCCTTTATTTGGCTTTTTAGTAAAAAAAATTAGTAAGTTTAAAGGGGCTTAGCTAGCCTTAATAAAGCCCCAATTTAGGTTATTAATAAGGTATCACTTTATAGCCTATAATTTAGCAATAGACTACTAGTAAAGGGGGCTAAAGTTAAAGGTATTTTCTTTATCTGGCTTAATCTTAATTTTATAGTTATACGGTTAGTAAGGCGGGAGTCTATTAGACGCTGCCTTAGAGAATATATTTTTAAACTTTTAGTATTAATAGGGTAGTTTCTATTCTGCTAGTGTGGTGATAAACGCGGTCCGTCTCAGATAGGAAGTCACAATGCTGTCTGTCTGTCGGTCGGTCGGTCGGTCGGTCGGTCGTCAGTCGTAATCAATCAGTAGGAAAGCAGTCAGTAAGAAGAAAGGAAAGAATATATTCTGGTAGGTCGTAATAGGGAGAAGGAGAGAAGCCGAAGGCTCAATATATACAGGAAAATGCCAAGGCACTAAGTAGTGGCCCATTTTACCCCACCACATACCTCCCCCACTAAGAACGTTGTCCCCTAACGTTCTATACTATAGAAGAATAGCCAAACAAAAGAATAGCAAAAGCAGAATAGAAAAAGGAAAGCGCATCCCTAAAAGAACGCCGGAAACCTCTTCCTCCTAGTAAGGCATCTACTAGATACACCGTGAGCCCTCCTATAGAACTTGTTCTACGGTATCCTTCTTCCTATTAGCAGTACCTAAAACAGCAGTAAACTAGAAATAACAACAGTAGTAGTAATAGCAGTAGCAGCAGTAGCAGCAGTAATAGTAACGGTAGTAGTAATGGTAAAAAAGCAGACAGTTAACGCAGCAAGACAAAACAAAACGGTTAGTGGTAGAGCGGTCAGTAATAGAACAGTCGGTAGAAGAACTCGGTCTGTGTAGTAAGCAGTAGGACATCTAGCAGTAGAGCTTTTAATAGCAGAACACTCGGTAGCGGCAGACGGTCGATGGTAGTCGGTCGGTAGCAGTCAGTTAAAACAGCAGTAGCAGAACAATCGGAACAGTAGAACGGAACGGTTAAATAGCAGCAGTAGAATAGCTGGTCGGAACAGCAGTAGCAGTAGCAGTAGCAGTAGCAGTAGAACAGTCGGTCGGCGGCGGTCGGTTAGAATAGCGGTCGGCGGAAACAGCAAAACGGAACAGGTCGGTTGGTCTAGTAGATCCAGCAGATCTAGCAGTAAGATAGATCTAGCAGCGGTACAGATTTAGAACGGTAGGGACGAAATAGCCGAACGGAATAGCGGCAGCAGCAGCGGCGACGGCAGGCCAGTTAATCAAAATGGCAGAGACTACGGCCCGACTCGATGGTTCGGCTGGTCGTTTAATATCAAAACTCTGCATCTAGCTCTGTATCGGTCTGCATCGTACACAGCTTCTCAGTCACGGCTCTGCCCGTGGCTTTGCACTAGGCCCTGCATCTAGCTGTACGTCTAGCTATGCGTCTGGCTGTGCATCAATAGCTCTGTATTACATATTCTGCGTCCGTGTCTACGTCCGTGTCTGCGTCCGTGTCTATATATCTGCGTGTATAGCTGCCTTAACTACTGGCCGAAGGCTGTCTAATTGGTCGGCGACGACGTGCTGCAACTAATCGTTCGGTCGTTCGATTAAGGTAGAAAGTCGGCCCAGTCAAAGGCTCTAGCTGTTCTAACTTAAATGCGGAGACGGCGTTTAACTAATCAAGGTCTGACAAGGCCCTGGCTTAACTCAAGGTGTCTTCTACTGTACGTACAACCTAGGTTCTACATCCGTAGGCTCTACATCTGCGGACAATCGATTAAAGCTCTGGCTATACAGTCGTTCTATTAAAGCTTTATATCCATACAATCGATCAAGGCTCCGTATTGTATAATTAAGGCTCTCGGCATCCTCCAGACGTCCAATCCAGAGGCCTATCTTAAGACTTCCTTCCTCGTAAGCATAAACGGCAGCTTCCAGTAGACCATTTTCGCGGGCCCGTTGCTTTCCTAGGACGTCTTTTATAGCTGCTTTTTTCTCTTTCTAGGCCGTCCTTGCTTAACTCTTTCGGCATATCGTTAGGCATTTAGGGCTGCTGCTGTAGGCCCTGCTGCTAGCAGTACGCTCGCGTATCCTTAATCTTCTTCTGGCTTAAGAACCCTCTTAGGATTATCTTCTGCTTCTAGTCTCTTAATTGCTATTCTACTAACTCCATGCTTCATCTAAGTCGCCCTTCAAAACCATCCAGTGGCAGCTTCTCGGCTATTGTAACTACCTCTGTCGCGTATCCCTTGCCCTTGTATCCATAATACAGTCCTTTATTAAGACGACCTCTAAGGAAAAGCGCTGGCTCCTATACGTCCAATTCCTGTTCCCCTTGTAATCCCTAATAAGGCCCTTTACTAGCTTAGCCAGATACGGCTTTGTCCTGTCTTCAGTCGCATAAGGATGGCTTGGGTTTATCGTAGTCAGATATGCCCTATATACGATCTCTTACAGAGCATCTTTATCAGTATCTCTTCGTATGCTGCTTGTTTTCCAATATCATGCTACTGCCTTTATACAGGTCTCTCCCTTGCCGCGGCGTCCGTTCTTGTCGTGCAGCTGGCGCAGTGCTAAATTCGGATAGCAGTAGCAGTCGTGCGATCAGTCGTCGTTTAATTAAGGAACAAGGTCGGCCCAGTCAAAGGCTCTAATTTAACGACATTCGACTGACTTAATTTAGTGACGGCAACGTGCTAGTATCGAGGCTCTGGCTTAATTCAATTCCTCAACCAGTCGTGGCTTCTATGCAGTCATTCGATTAATTAAGGTTTCCATACAGTCATTTAATTAAGGCTCTGCGTGCAGCTCTGCGCCTAGCTCTGCATTATATAATCGGCCCTATATCCGTGCGATCAATTAAGGCTCTTGGTATCCGTTCTTATTATACAGCTGTTATCTATTATTCACACGCTTGCGGAGAAGAGGATTAATTAATCTGATTGGTAGGTACGGGCTTAAAGGCATTAATTGAGAATGGGTATATTCGCAAGGCCATTTACAGGGGATTACCCTGCCTTAACTAAACGTGATGCCTATAGACCCGTGCGCAAGTATATCGCTACAGTATCTATTTACAAAGCCTAAAATATATAACTAAAGAAAAAGGTATAGGTAGGAGGGAAAGCAAGCAAGCAAGGCTTAATTTTGTAAATATTAATAATGTTAGTATTGCTGAGATATAGGGGTACTGCTGTAGTGCTCGCTTAGCTATATAGATATATCCATCTATTATTTATACGCTTATGGAGAAGAGGATTAATTAATCTAATTAGTGGGTACGGGCTTAAAGGCATTAATTAAGAATGGGTATATTCGCAAGGCTATTTATAGGGGATTACCCTGCCTTAACTAAACGTAATGCCTATAGACCTAAAAGCGCAGCGCCCGTACTACACAAGGTAGAATAGGGGGAAGAAAAAATAAAAAATAAAAAAGGGGGGGAAAGGAGAGATTTAAGTTAATGTATTAGAGTGCCAAAATAGGCACTCCTATACGCTATTATGCCTAAATACCTTCGCCTATTACATCTAGGGCGAGTAATAATAAGAACAGTATTGGCGTTTTACGTTAGAAGTTTATACTTAGCTAAAATAGGTCTTTTAGGGATAATAAATAGTAAAGCTAGAACGCTTATAAGGACCACCGGCCTAGTTACTATATTTAGCCGTCTATAAAACCGTTATCTTAAACGTGTTAAGCAGCACCTTTTTAAAATAAGTGTCCGTTATAAAGCTTAGAGTAAAGGCCAAGAGCAGCAACTTTATACTTTAGCTTATTCCTAACCGCGTAGCTTATAAAGGCTAATCTCTTAAAGTAAAAGAGAGGGGCGTTTCTAGGTTAGGGGTTATTTTTAAATAGGTGTTTTATAGCTTAAACTGCGTATTTAGGTTACCTTAAAGCGGTAATCGTAATTAAAACTCCTTAGTAATTAATATCCGTTTTACTATACTTTAGACGTAATGTTATATAGTCCTCTACTAGCGTTATATTGTTTCTAGTATATTTTATAGTAGAGAAGGCGTGGCTATCTTTCTAAGCCTTAGTGTAGGTAATCTCGCCTAGATAAAGGAATCCCATAAAGGCCGTGGTAACGGTAGCGTTAAAGTTAAGATCCTTAACGGATTAGGTATTTAGGGTAACCAATTAGGCAAGGATGTCTTTAGTAATTAGTAATCTTTCAGCTATAGTAGAGGGATTTATAGATATTGCACTATCTAGGATCCTCTTAATAATAGGATTATTAAAGACGGAGGTATTATAATTAGCGTTAATATAGTGGGATTAAATTGCGGAGATATAGGCTTTAACTATAGTAGGCTTAATACGGCTTATTCCTAGACTAGTATTACCAAAGATCCGTTAGGTAATCTATTCTCCTAAATAGTAGAGGGACGCTAGGTACTTCACCGCTTTATAAAGGTTATAGTAGCCCTCCTAACTCTTAATTGCGGGATAGTATAAATCTCTCGTTCTATTAGAGAGGCCGTGCCACAATAGTTAGCTAAAGCATTCTAAGGGGGCTTTTACCTTAATCTAGAAATTAGGTAGGGGGTCTTTAAAAAGGACCAGGTCTTCTATTTTAGCGTTAAATTAAATATAATAAAGAAGCGTATAGTAACGGTAAATTAAAAGTATCCTAATGCGGGCATAGTAATAATACCCTATCGCGATTAAAATGAGATAGAGTATTAGCTAGCCTGTTTTCTATAAAGGAAACCCACTCTATATAGAGCGTAATATTATAGGCTATGGCTAGTTAGAGGATTTTATAGAGCGGGTAATTACCTAGTCCTTTTACCACCGTATTCTGGAATCCTAAGAGTGCTATTATATTATCCGTATAGATATAAACTGAGCTATACTTCTACCGCGTTACCTAGAGCTAGAATAAGGTTATAATTGCTTAGACCTTCCGCTTATTAATTAGGGCAAGGTGGTGTTCTACATTAGGGTAGCAGCTTAAAGAATTATCTTAGGGTAGAAATACCGAATAGGGCGGCTATGTTGTCCCTTAAGAATCCTTAAGAAAGAAGAAGGCCCTATAACCAAGAATCCTAAATACGTCTAAGAAGAGATAGAATTATTTTTAATCCGTATTATTAAAGAAGAAAATACCATTTAAAAGGGTAAGAGCATCCCTTTACTATAATAAGTCTTAGCGAAGTTTAGCTATTAGCTATTAGTAAGGATAACTACCTACCTTTATAAAAGTAGAGATAAACTTCTAAATAGAGTAGTTATATAAATGCCTAAGCCTAATTACCTAGGCGCTCTAAGCGAGTCTACTAGCTAGTTTTTAACTCTAAACCAGCGTTAGGGATCTACCACTTAACGCTTTATTAATCTCCTTAATTATAGTGGCCTATTTTAAAGGAGAAAGATATAGCTTAGACTTTAGAGTATCTATAATATAACCTAGGACTTTAGCCGTAGTGCCTTTAATATTCTTTAATTTGTTTTATAGGATACCTAATTTATTACTTAATTAGTTATACACATTAAGCAATTAAGAGAGGATAGAAGCGTTAGAGAGTATAAAAATAAAGTTATCTAGATAGTGCTTTAAGGCGGCGTTTAGGATATGTTAGATAAGTATCTAGTAGAATCCCTCCATAAAAAGATTAAATAAAAAGGGTGCAGTTTGAAGGCTGAATAAGAGGCAACGTTTAAAATACACTACACCCTTCTAGAAGAACCCTATAAGGCGTTAAGCTTTAATAGAAAGTGGGATATTCTAAAAGGCGTCCTTAATATCCCTCTTAATAATTATATAACTATGGCCTGTATATATAACGTATTAGAGAACCTAATTAACTATTAAATATTATAGTGTGGCGAATGCTATAGGGATTAAGTTATTAATAGATTGGCTAGATAGTAAGAATAAGTTATAAATACGGCGCCATTCCCTATCTACTTTAGGTACTAAACCTAGCGGCGAGGATATAACGGGAGACGTTGCTATTATAATTCTGCCTATATCTAAATTGGCGCTAATCTTCTCTAAAATTAGGACCGTATTTATGGCTATTAAGGCTTAGTTCTTCTAGAAGAGGAGCTTAATTTCTAGGTTTACCCTAATCTAGTATCCGAACTTTAAGATACCGATAATATTACGTTAAAGGTTGCTGGGGTATAGGGATAAATAACGCCCCCACGCTTAAATAATTAAGGGGGAGGGAGAGTCCTGTAGAGGAGAGGAGGGTAGGAAGACTGGAAATAATGGTATAGTATTTAGCCTACCCGTACTATAAGGGTAGAGTACGGTTTCGGTGGAGTATAGGTATAGCTTAATAAAATCCTCTTCCTCCTTTTCCTTTTCCTTATTAACACTTTCCTCTAGTAATTACTACTTGCAATTCCTTACAGTATGCGGGCTACTATACTTACTATAGGTATATGGGAACTTATAATCCTTGCCTAGGTTATACTTCCCTCTATTAAAGCTATAACAGGTCCTTAAGATATTAGTGCTTACTTACGCGCGTTTTAAGATAGATACGGATTTATAAGTATTGGGATTGCAATAAATATCTAGGAAGTTACTAGAGATCTTCCAGTTAGCTAGCTCTAACTAGTTCTTTTAAATAACTATAGAGTGGTGCTCTAAGGCCATAGTTATTAAGGGAGCAATTTGGTAGGTGGTAAATAGCTAGATAACTTAATTATAAAAGGTAAGCATTTAGGGAATAAGATCTACCGAAAGATTCTTATATATAATAATTAAAATTATTATATAGTTAAGGAAGCCCTTTACCCACACTTTAACGGACAGGTAGTCCTTTATTATCCCTTCTTTTAGTCTTATAGAAAGGACGCTATTAACGATAAGGATATTATTTTAAGGCTTAGACTAGAGCTAGTATATCTAGAGGCGAGAGAGGTTATTAGGTAAGAAAGTACCCTAAAATACCTTAAGTATCTCTTTATTTAGGACGCTAGGGAAAAGGGTATTTAGGATATTGGCTATAGATGGGAGTAACTTACCTAGTTTATTAATTGGGGTTAAGGATAACACTGCCGTAGCTAATCTCGCTGTTACTGTAGTGAGGCTTAATATATAGAGTTTAGTTGCCCAATCTTCCTATTCTTTTTAGACGCGTAATATTTCGGTACAGTCCTCCTGTTCCTAAAGGAGTCTTATTTTCCGGTCAGTTGCTTAGTCCTTAACCTCCTTTACCTAAGCTCTTTTAATCCTTAGGTCCTCCTTATATAGTTACTAAAGCCGTTCTTTAGCTTTTTTAGCGGCTAAAGTCTTGCGTTAAGCCGCGGAGAGAGGCGCTATTATAGAGGATAGAGACTGTAACGCCGGCGTATCGCCTAAAGGTGTAGGGGAAGGTAAGGGAGACTGGTAGGTAACCTCTAAGGAGTTTAGCTCGTTAAGTGTGTCGTCGTTAGTTAAGTTTTTAAGGTTTTTATAAACAATTCGCGAAGGTTTAGACGAGCGTATAGGTTGTTAAGTTATTAACAGCAATAATTAATTATTAGAAATTGAGTAAATAAGGCATTAGCTCTTAAATAAGACTAATATAGAAAGTAAGCAAGCAAGGCTTAATTTTGTAAATATTAATAATATTAGTGTTACTAAGATACAGGGGTGCTGCTGCAGTGCTCGCTTAGCCATATAGATATGTCTATTAAATTTTAGGGGCGGTATAGAGTTCTACCGGCTCTATTGCTAAATGGACCAATTAGGATTTTCCGTGCCGGGCATAGAAAATCGCTATTAGCTCGGCGACAGGCGGTGAGCTAAGCTGACATCTTTACAGCAGGTCGTTACGACTAACGCGTCTCAACGCGTTGCGATTAAGAAAGTAAACAAGAAAAGGAGCTTTAGGAAATACTATAACTAAGTAGACAAATAGAAATCTTTTATACGGCCGTCACCTGCGTCCCCTCCCCCACCTTAAAACTTAACTGTCCCCTAATTAAACATCCTAAACCTCCTGCGGAGCTTGCTACTAAGCCTATAGCTTAACGGCTGTCCTAGTTATACGGCTATCTCTAAAGGTCTGCGGACGTTGCTAGCTAAGCGTTACTACTAAATCCGTGGGCCGTACTTAATAGTAGTCCTCCCAGTTCGTACGCATTTTATTACTATTCTTTAGTACTACTCCGTTATAGAAAGCTGTAAAATCCGTTTATACTATAGGGGCCCGTTACTGCATCTATTCTTCCTTTGGCCAATCTAGGTCTGTCCCTTAGTACATACAGAGCCAGTCCTTAATACCCTTTAGTCGTCCTTTATTGCCGAGCCATGGAAGTACAGGTCCAGGCCGATCACGCGTCCCCGCTACTAGCCTTCCTTAATCAGACAGATGTACAAATCCTCACTGAATAAGATCCCTTAAGCCTTAACATTCGTGCTTAGTAAAACGGTAACTTCCTCCGTATCTAAAACATGTCCGCTGGCCTTGTCCTCGCGTACCTTACTAACCTCGTACGTCCCGCTGCGGCCGTCTAAAGGTAGTAGAATCTTGCGGATATTAAGAGCTTTACGGATATCGAAAGCCTTACGGAGGTCGAGAGTCCTACGGAGGTCGGGTGCTGTTCTGCCAGTCTTTATATCCTGATACTAGGCCATATCCTTATACTAGGCTTTAAACTATAGCCTGATCCGTAGTAGGTAACTGCTGCTGTATTAGGGCTCCTCCGTATATACCTAGTCTAGCTAGGTTAAGAAGTCTGCCTTCTCTTCTACAGTCAAGCTCCTTAAGTTCTAGGCCCGTTTCCTAGTTAGCTTAACGGGCGTCAGCTGTCTTATTTAGCTAAGAGATCGCAGGTAGTCAAAGGGCAGCATCTTTACTTATAATTGGCTACTAATTACGGAACTGCTCGACCAGCTAACAAAGGCTCTGCTCCTCGGGGTCCATTTTTAATAAACGATCTGCGCCCTTATATAAACTAAGCCTGTCTTTTACAGCTCTCTGTAACTAATAGAAGTCAAAGAACTCTCGTCTATCTGGATCAGCTCCCGTTTTGGCTATAGCGTGTCTTCAATATTCAAGCGGAAGTCCTTTCACAAACCAGTACCCTCGCTAAGCGTTCCCTAGATTGCCTGCCTCCGTAACCCTTTAGGAGATTAGTGTAAACTGCCTATAGTACTCGCGCACGCCAGGTAGGCTGCTCCTACACTATAGTACGTAGGCCTCTAAGAATTCTACCGTTTCCATCTGCTGAAAGTGGTCACTTCCTCAGTATTCTACCCTAAGCTTCCTCACGAGCTCCGTCCAATTGCCGGCTGTAAATTCAGGCAGACTTCGGATCCACATTCCTATCTAGTAATCGCAGTATTCCGGAAGACCCTAGTACTTCTCCTTACTCGTCATATAATATCTGGCGCATAGCCGTTCGTACTGCTCGATAAACTGTAATACATTCTGTCCTGTAAAGTAAGGAGTTCCAGCAGTTCCTAGGGCTGGCATAGGCTGAACCATAACATAGATCTTGTCTCAAGCCGTCGACTGCTGGTTATAGGATAGTGCATCTAGAGTTTCCTTAGGAGTTTATAGGTGATCCTTACGGCTCTTATCCTTCGTCTACTAATGGTCATCGGTCCTAGGTAAACGCTACGGTAGGTCTGCTTGCATAGCCGTAGTCTTAACAAAGGGTGCCCCAGATGGCTATCCTAGTGGTACTTTGGTACGTGCATGCNGCGGCTAGTCCACTTATACATCTGCGTCCCTAACGGAAGGCACCTGCTTCTTAACGCCTGAGGGGGGGTCTCCCTGGGAGAGCACGGTGTCTTTATCATCTACCGCTACTACCAGGTCTCAATATCTCCATCTATTTTAGCCTACTGTCGTTCCGCGCGGTAGGGTGCTACTAAGCCTTACGCTTCCGCCTGCATCTATTTCTTCACAAAATGCCTCTAAAGCTGCCGCTAATATAATCCGGATGACTCAAAAGAGGATAAAGCTAAGCTAGAATAGGAAGCTTTCAAGGGCAGATCTAATCTCGCGTACTTACAACCTTGCTTAGTATTCTTTCTTCTGTTTCTGAAAGGCAGCGCTGACTTCCTCTGCCGCCAGTTGCCTTAGATCTCGTTTCCATCTAATTAATTGGCTCTTAGCTTGTTATCTCTGCATCCTCAACAAAGCTCTGGCCATGTCCGTGCGCAGGCAGTAGAAATATCAGGTACCTCCAACCGCCGGTCGAAGACTGTCTGATTGGTTCACTGGTTCGCTTAAACGTCCTTGCTCGTAACTCTCCAAGACACCCTTTGCATCTTATTGCCACTCTTTAGTCTATACGTAGAGTCTGGCTGTCTGTCTTTTCCGCTATCTTTTTATTCAGGGACTGCCTGGTTCCCCTTACTGTCCGGTACTGTCTGCTTCTCTTCTGCTGTCTCGTCTGTCTAGCTGGCGGTTCTTCTACAGCTAGTCGTTCTTCTGCAGCTAGCGGTTCTTTTATAGTCATAATATGTTTCTACGTATATATAGTTGTGTGTAGAATACCAGACTTCTAATCCAAAGAGCTTGCCGTCATCCCCACGTGGAATACCATATATAGTGGTGGACGCGGTCCCTCTCAGATAGGAAGTCACAATGCTGTCTGTCTGTCGGTCGGTCGGTCAGTCAGTCGGTCGTCAGTCGTAATCAATCAGTAGGAAAGCAGTCAGCAAGAAGAAAGGAAAGAATGTATTCTGGTAGGTCGTGATAGGGAGAAGGAGAGAAGCCGAAGGCTCAATATATACAGGAAAATGCCAAGGCACTAAGTAGTGGCCCATTTTACCCCACCACACTAGCTCCTTATCTATAAGCTTACTGTCCTATCTACTAAGTTTACTTTTCTTTTCCTTAATTATTTAATCAATTTTATATAAGCTAGTGGTAAAGGTAATAGTATTAAGTTAAACCAAGTTCCAGTAGAATCCTACAGCGCTAATATATGTCACGGCACTGACTTAACGCATACTATTCTATACTATCTCGTACTATCTTATACTGTTTCCTACTATTGGCTAGCCCACCACTAGCGCCTTAGCGGCTAGCCCTACTATTTATATATAATACCCCCTTTTACCTTCTTCTCCTCTTTATACCACAACGTAGTTATTTAGTCTACTTTATTACAGCACTATAACAGTTTGTGGTATCCCTAATTGCGCCCTATTACAACCTTAATTTTTTTCTAGTCTATTATTCCCGTTTTCCTAGTGTAATTACAACCTAGCGCAACTAATAACACCGTATTATAAGTCCTAAATAACCCTAACATAGTTATAAATAATCTTAGTACTATAGCCAGCCTTATAGACTTTAATTGCCTTATATAGATCCCTTAAAATAGGCGACTATAATATAGATAATACCCCGTTGGCGAATAAACGCGAAACACTTGCCTGCCTTTTTAATACCTCCTATACCCACATTACCTAGGCAATTAGAAGTAGCCTAGAGTACCCTAAAGACCTTAACGTAGCAGGAACCTTTTAGCACTTTTCTATATATATAACTTTTCTAACTAGCGTTAAGAGTGGTCTCTAAGCCGTCTATAACAAAGGTTAAACTATAAAGTCCCAACTTAAAGAAGCTCAGCATAGAATTAACTCCCTTAAGACGCTTAAACTACGTATACAATAATATAAATAATAAGCCTTTATAAATACTTAGACCATATAAAGTCTAAGCCTTTAGATTACTATACTTACCCAGACTATTACCAATAAGAATATTACTACTAGCTCTCCTTTTCTAACTAAGCCCTATAGAAAAAAGCATAAAGCAAAAGATCTAACCCTATTTAATGGTAAGGGATTACTGACTAAAAAGTAAGAAAATTTTAAAATATAGGAAATAAAGATCTAAGGCGTTTTCTAGAGGGATATAAAGTGCTTTAAAACCCTAATAGATAAAGTCCTCTATATATTAAACATGCTAATAGATAAAGCTTATAACTACGTTAAGTATAGCCTTAATATGCTACGTATACACCCAAATAACTTAAGTAAATAGACCTTCTTTAACTAAGAGTCTATATTTATATACATAAGGAAGCACTATAAGACTATAGATATAACCTAAGCAGCTAAAAATAAGCTAGATACCTTAAGCTAAGGTAAGCGTAACTACTAGTCCTAGAAAGTAGAGCTTAATAAGTTAATAATTAAAGCAAACAAAACTAAGGAACAAAAAGTAGATCTACTTAAGAAGAATATTTCCTTTAAGATAAAGGACCTAGCCCTTACCCTTAGCTATAAAATCGGCGATGCTGACTATAAAGGCTAGCGTAAGTAAATAGATATATTTGCTTATAACCTATAGAACTATGCCTACTATACTAAGCTAAATACCGCTAAGCTAAGTACTGCTAGCGGCTATCGACCTATATTATTATAGAATGACCTAATAGACCTTAACGCCGTTAAGTTCAGCAGCAGTAGTAATAGTCTCCCTAATAAATTTTGAAGATATTATACGGATAACAGACTTTATATAGCGTGTGGTCAACCTAGCCACTAAAAAGATGCTTACGACCCCTAAAAGAACCTAAATCCCCTTCTAATACTATTACGCTAACCCCCTCCTAGCCATAGCGGATTCTTTAATAGAGGGGATAGTAATTAAGGCGGTAACTATAGATAAGGACGTGTATTCGGATATAAAAACCCGCTCCTATAATTCCCTTTCTTAATATAGCCTTAACTAATAGTCCTATACGCGAACTACGGATAAGTACTCCGTACTACTACCAATTATAAGACCGGCCGTATTATTAGTAAAGTACCCTCTAACACATATATACCGTTAGAGACCAATATATTAGGATATACTAGCTAAGACCACAGCCACTAGCCAAGCCCTATAATTTAGCCATTAAAAGGCTAACCCTTAGACTAAGTTGCCTCTAAGGGTTAAAACTATACGGGGAGGAGGATAAAAGGATTAGATTTATACTACTAGATTAGTTAAACCTTATTTTAAGCCAGCTACTACTTAACCTTAGAATAGTAAATAGCAATAGGAATACTATCTTTATTTAGACCTACCTCTCCTTACTATATAACCTACTCCTATAAGTTCTTATTAAAACAGTAAGCCTTATTAATACTAGTAGTACAGCACCAGTGTTTATGGATAAAGACTCGCTTATAAAAAAGCACAATATTATAATAAAAAGACTCTTAGTCCTAAAACCACTCTACCTTACTAATGGACTCCTATCCGGGTTTATTACCCACTACTTTATAGCAATAATAATAATTAGCCACTATATAGAATCTATACTCTTCTATATTATAAAGTTATCACCCTCTATATTAGTAATTCTTAGAATACCCTAGCTTAAAAAGCATAACCTAAGGACAGACTTTCCTGCCCTAGAGCTTAAGTTTAACTCTAATTACTATGCTTATAACTATCTCTTATAGCATATTCCCGACTATAACCAAGTAGCACTACGCGGATGCATTGCACGGGTAACGCTTAGATATAATTTTTTTTTTAAAAAATCATTTGTATTATACTACGTATAATACTGCGCATGCAGCCTCTAGGCTATGGCGCTATAGTCCTATATATATGAATCCTTTCTAGGCAGCTTAATATATACTAGTAACTATGTCCTAGTAGTTTATAAACCTCTAAGCTAGAGGTTTACCACTCCCTAGTAAACACTAGGTTGCTGACAACTATTAGGTAGTAAAAAAAAGTAGAAAATCAGTAAAATATAAGAAATCCTAACGCCTGTCCCAGTCCTTTTTGTATTTTATTTCTGTTCTTTTACTTACTATTATTTATTTACTTGAATTCTAGTAGGAGTTACCTTCTAAAGATCCTTCTGCTATTAGCCACTTTCCAGTAGCTATCCCTGTCTTACTTAGAAATTGAAAAAGTACTTCTCTTCCTTTTTTTGTGCAAAATAGCTTCTTTAAAGATAGAGAAGAACCTAGTTGTCTTTGCATTTCTTTTCTCTCTTCCCAATATAGCCTGCATTCTAGTAATAAGTGCTTAGGGGTTTATACGGCAGTACAGTCTCTAAAGCATCTACCTTCTTTGTCCTTCCCTATTGTTTTAGAGAAGGACTTAAAGAAGCCTTTTCCTAGTTTTAGTTGGTAAAAAGCTGATTGTAGCCTTTTAGGATATTTATCCTTAGGGGCTTTAAGAGAAAAGGAGTAGTTTCCTTTACAGATCCTAGTATAGTGTTTTCCTTTACTTTTATTCTGTTGCTAATTGTCTTTCCACTGGTCTAGTATCTTTTCTCTTGCTATCTTCCCTATGTAGGCTAAAGAGGTATAAGAGGATTATATTTTTCTTCTTAAGAGGCCCTTCTTTGCTAGTTTATCTGCTATTTTATTTCCATAGATTTCTAGGTGGCTAGGAACCCAATAGAAGTTAATAGAGACGTTTTTACTAGCTAGATAGGAACAGCTTTGCGTAATTTTAAAGACTAGTTCTTGCCCTCCTGTAAGAGAATTAAGCTGTAACCTTTTAATAGCTGCTTGGCTATCTATAAAGATATAGACCTGTTTCTCTTCTAGTCTTTATTGCTTTAGGTGCTCTAGGGCCCTATAGACTGCATAAAGCTCTGCGTCTATAATTTCTATATAGGGTCCTAGATTCCAGTTTGTTGCATATTTAATCCTATTTCTCTCTCCTATTTTATATATGGCTGCTGCGTTTAATTTACTATCTTTAAAGCCATCTGTATAGTATATATCTACTAAGTCCCACTCTAGAGACTCCTGTAAATTTTCTACTAGTCTTAGATGTTCTTGTATAGCTTCTTCCTTACTACCTCTAGAGATAGAAAAGAATGCAGACATAGGAGGAGACCACGGTTTTTGCCATTCTAGAGAGATTCTCTCTATTTTCCAGTTTTGAACTAGCTGTTAAACTCTAGAGGTTAGAGATAATAGCCGTGTTTTTGGCTATAGAAGGTGCCTTATAGTAGAGTTTCTAGGGCTAGGACTAGGGCTAGAGCTAGAGCTAGTTGCTAGTTCGTCCCTATCTTTGTCAATCTCTTCTATATAGACTTTCTTAATTGCGTGGTTTTCTTTAAATTTTAGGATTCTTAATGCGTAACTATTGTAAAGCTTTTCGAATCTAATTCTAGGAGGAGGAATAGAGGCCTCTATCTCTATAGCTTGGCTAGGAGACCTTCTAAACGCTCCTAAAACTAGTTCTAGGGCCTCATTTTGTAGAGATTGGTACCTAGCTAGTAGGTAGTCTCTAGATTTACTTTTACACCAGCATTGTATTCCATAGTCTGCTATAGTAGTAACGCAGGCTATATAGAGCTGCCTTAGGGCTTGTAGAGATAGACCTCTTTGTGTGTTGCCTAGTCTTCTAATTGAATAAAAGGCTGCTTTTGCTTTAGAGATTCTTATTTCTACGTGTTGTTTAAACGTAAGCTTAGAGTCTAGAAATACTCCTAGCCACCTAACTAGGGGTTTAGGGGATATTTCTGCGTCTCCTAACTTTAGCCCTTCTTCTATAGTAGTTCGTTTACTATGGAAGTGTATAAGCTCTGTTTTACTAATGTCAAAACTAATAGCAGCTTCCTTAGCTCTAGACATTAGCTCTAGCACTATTCCCTCTAGCTTTTTACAATTAGATTTNGCTNAATTTNAAGTAACTNTAATTGCAAAGTCGTCCATATAGCTAAGGGAATAGGCTCCTTCTGTCTTTAGCCTATAGATATTACGTAGATATAGTAGAAATAAAATAGGGGATATAGGCGATCCCTGTGGTATCCCTGTTTCTAATTCTACTTTTTCTTATATTTGTCTGTTAAAGGATAGCTGTAGCTTTCTATTGCTAAGGAAGGTAGCTACCCATTATATAAACGCTATAGGTAGTCCTAGTTCCTTGCAGATAGATAAGAGCTGGTTTTTAGAGACGTGGTTAAAGGCCCCTTTCACGTCTAGGAATACCGTAGTGGCTATCCTTTGTCTAGCTTTTTTCCTACTATTTTTAGATTGGATATTATTTAGAAGTAGTAGGACTGCGTCTATTGCGGACCGCTGTCTTCTTCCTCCTAATTGCGAATCTTAAAGTAAGCTAGTAGTATTAGCTAGGTACCCTAATCTAGTAGCAAAGATCTTCTCTAGAGTCTTTCCTAGGCAGTTTAATAAGGAGATAGGTCTATAGGACTTTGGTAAGGAATAGTCCTTCTTATTTGCTTTAGGGAGAATAACTCCTTAAGCTTCTCTCCAGACCTTTAGCTGATAGCCTAGGGTAAATAGAATCCTATAGGTTCTATATAAAAGATCTTCTATAGTAGGGTAGGCCTTTTTTAGAATTGCGAAAGATATCCCATCTGGTTTAGATACTATTAGCTAATAGTAAAAGAGGTGTCTAACACTAGTAAGCTAATATACATAGTAAACTAAGTAGAGATCCTAGAAGACTAGACCACCGCTATATCCCCTAAAAAATAAATACCGCTAAAACTATAAGTCCCCTTTATACACCCGCTTAACCTAGGTTAGCCAATAAGATACCTAACCCTAAGTTATTTACTATACGCACATGCGACCGCATATATAATAGCTAAGGGTATTACAGCTAAGACTAAAACTAGAGCAATTAAGACCTCCCCCCTATAACGCCTAACCTTATACCTATCTCCTACGCGTACCATATAGAGCCGCCGCCTTATTTCCGCCCCCCTAGGCCAACTAAGCTATACTAGCCCAGCCGTAATACTGGAGAACTAAACACGCCCTAACCTAGACAACATTAGAATACTTATACCGTTAATTTTACTCAGTTTTATAAACAAAAAGATGTAAAGGTAATAAAGATTTATATAGCGGAGCTAGTAGAACTGGTTAAATAAGAAGAGTATTAATAGCTACTTAAGGAGCTGCCTATAGGCCTAATAGAAGTACCAAACCTATTAGAAAGGTCTTTCCGCCGGCTAGTAAAAGGTGACTATATAATGGATAAAGCCCGTAAAACGCTACCCCCTTATTTTTATAACTTCCTTAAGACAAACCTAAAAATAAAGTCTAAGTCTCTACGCCAAAAAATAGTTAATACTAATATTAAGAAATTTCTAAAAGGTAAACCAGGATTAACCCGTAAAGATATTTTATAACGCTTACTAAAAGAGTTTCGCGAATATATTAAACACTTCCTCCCTAAAAACGTAGATAAGCTACCCCCTTACCAACTATAGGACCATAAAATTAAGATTATACCCGGAAAGTAGGCCCCGTATTATAAAAATAGACTACTTTTACTTACTAAACTTAGTTATATAAAGAAGTGGATTAACAAGATACTAAATAAGGGTTTTATCCGCGAATTAACCTTACTAGCTACCGTATTACTCCTCCTTACTGCGAAACCTAGTGGCGGTATACAAATCTGCTATAACTACTAAGGCCTAAATATAGTTACTATTAAGAATTAGTATCCATTACTACTAGTCCGTGAGACACTTAATACATTCTATAGTGCTAAGTACTTTACTAAGCTTAATATAATTGCTGCGTTTAACTAAATCCGGATTGCGGAAGGCCATAAGTAGCTTATAGCATTTATTACCTAGTTTGGGCTCTATAAAATATTAGTTATATTATTTAGTCTCTATAACGCACCCACTATATTTTAAAACTATATTAACCATATTCTACACAACGCCCTTAATAACTACTACACTGCGTATCTTAATAATATCCTTATCTTCTTAAAAACACGCGCTAAGCATACAAAATATATAAATAAAATTATTTAGAGACTTAGTAATGCTAGACTCCAGATTAATATTAATAAGTCTAAGTTTTATACTACTAAAACAAAATACCTTAGCTTAATTATCTTAACTAATAGCATAACTATAGACCCTAAAAAGGTACAGGCCTTACAGAAATAGAAGAACCTAACGTTAATTAAGGAACTATAGCAATTTCTTAGCTTCGCGAACTTCTACTAATAATTCATCTAAGGCTACTCTAAGGTAGTTAAGCCCATAACTAGGCTACTAAAGAAGAGTATTAGCTGGTTATAGGGCCCTAACTAAATATAGGTGTTCCAGACCCTAAAAATAGCGTTTACTATAGTACCGGTCCTAGCGTATTACGACTATATAAAGAAGACTGTAGTAGAGACAGACGCCTTAAACTAGGCTTTAGGTAGAGTGCTTTATTAAGCTAATAAAAGTAATAAGCTTAAGCTAGTTGTATTCTTCTCTGCTAAGCACTTAGCCTTTAAATATAACTATAAAATATACGATAAGAAGCTCCTAGCAATTATTAAGGTACTAAAAAAATAGCGCCCTAAACTGTAAGGAACCAAGTAGCTATTTAAAATTATTACAAACTATAAGAACCTCTAGATCTTTATAATAATAAAATAATTAAACTAGCGCTAAGTCCGCTAGGCTAAGTTCCTTTCCTAATTTAACTTTATTATTACTTATAGGCCTAGTACTAAAGCTATAATTCTAGACGCTCTTAGCCGCCTCCTAAGCGTTATACCTACTAATGCTAATAATAAATGTCTACAATATTAAGACCGCGTTATTTTACTACTAAAGAAAGTTAACCCTACTATCCTAGAAGAGCTACTAAGCAAATCCTAAGACTAGAATATTAAAGACTTTATTATAGTAATAGACCCAGAGCCTAAGAAAAAACCCCTTAAAAGGCTTATTAAGAATGCCTATATAGAGAATAAACTTACTAGAAATATATTAGCTACGCTACGCGAATAGAAAAACTATAAAGTACGCCGTTGGCCTAAGCAGATTAGGAAGCTGCTCCGCTATAATAAATCTAAATATTTAATTATTAACAGCCTAATATACTACAGGAATTAAGTATTTATCCCTAATTTACCTAAACTCTAACTAGAAGTTATACACCGTATATATAGTTTAGGCCCTACGGGTTACCTAAGCCGCGTTAAGACACTAAACCTCCTTAATTAAATATATTAGTAGCTAGGTATTTTATAGTTCACGGCTACCTTTATAAGAGACTGCGCTCTCTACTTCCGTATAAAGACCCTACGCTTAGCACTACTCGGTTTCCTAAAACTACTAAAACTACTAGTCCGCCTATAGACCGATATCTCTATTAACCACGTCATTAACCTACCTAAGTGCCTTTATAATAGCAAAACATATAGATATATCTTTATTGTTATTAACCGCCTAATAAAGATAAGATACTTTATTCTTATTACTAGCCTAAATACTAAGGAGCTTATTAAAGTATTTATCTACACTATTTATAAGTTATACGGCGCTCTAAATACTATTATTTCTAATAAAGGCTCTTTATTCATTTCTAACTTCTAGCGTCGCCTAAACTAGCGCCTAAAGGTAACCCTAAGCCCTAGCTCTATATAGCACCCTAAAATAGATAGTTAAACTAAGATTATTAACGCAGTAATAAATAAGTACCTATGTGCCTTTATAAGCTTTACCTAAGATAACTAGGTAGATTAGCTCCCCTTTACTAAGTTTATTATAAATAACTAGGTTAATAAGACTACGGAAATCTTACTATTCTTTACCAACTATGGCTATAACCTATGTCTGGGTATTAAACTAGCAGGCCCCTAGCCATTAGCCCTGTCTGTATATATAAAGAAAGAGTACCTATAAGCTAACACTATCGCTAACTACTTTAAGCGTATCCTAACCTAGCGTAAAGCCCTAGCTTATATCTCTTAGCGACGCTATAAAGATAATGCTAATATAAAATAAGATAAGGGTATAATATTTAAAAAGGATAATATAGTTATAGTTAGCCTTAAAAATATAAAGACTAACCAGCCTAAGAGGAAGTAGGATAATAACTAGGATAGACCCTAGCCCGTCCTAGCTACCTATAGAGAAGTAGTTATAGTTAACCTCCTGGACCATATCTATATTAATAAGTCTTTCTATACTTTAAAAGTCCGCCTCTAGTTCCCTAAAGAGATCTCTAGTTAAGCATATATTAACAAAGAGGAACGTTATAATGTTATAGGCAAAATAGCTAAAAGGGATAATGACGGCAATATTACAGACAAGTAGGAATTTAAAAAGATCCTTAATATATATAATAAATAAATGGATAAGTATGGCTTAACATATTATATTAAGTAGAAGTATTATAATAAGAAAACCTAGGAACCTAAGAAATCCCTAAAAGGGTGCAAGCGCGCACTACTAAAGTTTTATAAATAATACCCTAAAAAGCTAAGACCCCTAAACTAGGTATAAAATAAGGGAGAGTTATACCAAAACCGTAGCCGACTATAAAGATAATTTATAGTGGTTAAGATCTTATAGAACTTTAACCACTAGTTAAAGTTATCTAATTAGTTAGTTTTTTACTAAGAAGCGCTATATGGTAGCGGTATAGAGTTCTACCAACTTTATTCGTTAAACTAACCAATTAGGATTTTCCATACCCGGTATAGAAAATCGCTATTAGCTTAGTTAAGAGTAGTAAGCGGAAGTAATATCTTTACAGCAAAAATAAGTTACTTATTTAGTTTAGGGACCAAACCTTTTAGGGAGGGGAGTACTGTTACGGCACTAACTTAACGTATACTATTCTATACTATCTCGTACTATCTTATACTATTTCCTACTATTAGCTAGCCCACTACTAGCGCCTTGGCGGCTGGCCCTACTATTTATATATAATACCCCCTTTTACCTTCTTCTCCTCTTTATACTATAACGTAGTTATTTGGTCTACTTTATTGCAGCACCGTAATAATATAGCAGATATTAACTAGTAGGAGGTCCGTAGGTTTCCTTATAGACCTTTATTAGGCCGTATTTTACAGTATAGAGTTTATAATCTTCCTTAGCTTATATTCTATTTTCTATAAGTTATCCTTCTAGTCTATTAGTTTAGTATAGCATCTAGTATTTTTTACTTTCCTTTATAGTTATATAGGACCTAAGTTTCCTATTAAGGGCTTAGCTAGGTTATTACTAACTTTTTAGGTTTCTAGTATGGGTAGCGGGGTATAGGTAGTCTAGAGGCGATATAGTATATAGATCCGTTACTAATTACGCTATATATCTTTCTTAAAGGCCTAGTTCCTATATATAATATTAGCTTAGTAAATAGTATTTATCTAGGGCCGTATAAGGTTCTCTATTATAATGCCAATTTCTTTTATAAAGGAGTTGGAGGTAGAGCTTTAGGCTATATAAGACGCCTATTTTATATATTAAGTTATACGTCTAAATATAATAGCCATTTTCTCCTTAAGATTATATTATAGCTTTTAAGGTCTATAATAAGGAAGGGGACATTATATTACCTTTATTCGTTAATATAAAAGTAAATCCGTAGGATAGTTGTAATAGGTGGCCCTATTTATCCATTATACCCATAAATAGAAATTAGTTTAGGCAGTTTTTTAAAAGGCGCATTTAAAAAGTCTGCTAGCTTTACGGCGCACTAGGTATCTATTAAGGTAAAAATATTTACTCTAGAGTTAGCTAAAGTAGAGATTAAAACTTAATATCTATTACGGAATAAAGTATAAGAGATAGTATAGCTTCTTCTACTAACTAGCTAACCTAGATTAATATATAATATATTAATCTCTTTTAACCCTAAAGAGGAGTCGTTCTTTAGGGTTCCTCTTTTTCTTACTCTATACTATCCTCCTAAATTAATAAAACCTTATCTACTTTTGCCTTTATCTAGTAGTCCTTGGTAAAGCAGTCCTTATAACTATATAAAAAGTAAGCACCTTAATTACTAAGGGCCTATTTATAGTGGTTGCTATATATATGCCGAGTATATATTAGGCCCGTAATAGGACTAGCTACGTAACTAGCTACTAGATTAATAGTAGGCTATATAGCTAGTACTATAGGGGTTACTAATTATGCTAGGGCACTATAGGCCGTTCTTAGAGTGTTTATAGTCTGGTTTAAAAAGCTTCTAGCTTTATACTGCTTAGCTTATACCTTAATTTAATAGAGCTTTAGTTAATAGCTAAGCAGTAGTCCGTAAGTACCTTTAGAGTCTATATAGTAGTAAAAACTAGCAATATAGCGCGCTATAGGTCTAGGGTAAGCTTTTTAAAGAGGCCTAGTATTAGGTCTTTATAGGGATTTTAGGCTTAGCTAGCTAGGTATAAAAAGCAGGTTTAAAAGGCTAAAAAGGTCTCTATTATTTTTATATTTAGGCTTTTATAATTAAGGCGGGCGTTTTATACCTTAAAGAGGTCCTTATAAATAGAAGATAAGTAGTTAATTATCTCTTCTCTGGAGAGGAAGGGGTTTATTAAGTCCTAGGCATATTGCGGACGTAGATATATCTATATATCCCCACTGGTATAGCTAAAGATATAGGCCATTTTAGCTTAAATAGTAGGGAAATAGTCCGTATTAACTTTAAGCTTATCTTATAGTTAAAGCTTCTAATTATTAAATATAGGGTTAGTTCCATTTATAAGTAATAGGGGTTCCGCGACCTTTACGGACTATAACGATGCTAATACTATACGTTAGGCTAGGGCCTTAAGGATAATAGTAAGTCTCTAGGTATCTAATAACCTATTGCTAGGTATAGGGGTGTCCCTGTTTTAAGCAGCTCTTAAAGTCATTTAATTTTGGTATTAACTACCGCGAGCTCCTTTTAGCAGTTTAAGTTAGTTAATATTTTACTATTAGAGGTAGTTAAGGGTCCTATAGCTACTTTACCGTCTACTATATTTCTTGGCATAGTGGTAGGGGTATTAGGTAATTTCTAGTAGTTTCTTTAGGAGCTCTAGTCCGTATAGGTCTTTTAGGTTATATTATATATATCCTTTTAATTCTATCCTATCCTTAAGGCCCTATTCTATTCTTATTGTTCTAGTAATATCCTTTAGGTCCGTTTCTATATCTTTATCCTATTTATAGTCTATAGATATATTTAAGTTCCTTTTTAAAAAGAAGAGTAGATAAGCTTTAGATAATATTAACGACTTAGTTAATTAAAGCACAAGTATAATAAGAGGGACGTGCAAGTCTCTATAATTAGATTTTCTATAAATAAGGATTTAAAGCTAAAGAAAGGAAAGGGGAAGAAGAGTAGCGCCGCTGGAGGTTTTATAAGACCTTCGCGTTACGTAACCGCAAGGTTCTACCAAATTCTACTAACTAAGTTCTGCCAAGTTCTACCATTTTCTGCCAGTGCCGTGACGTAAAGTACCTAAGGTTTATTATTAGTATAGACGGAATTAAGGCAGACTTAAAAAAAAGACAGCTATTGTTGGTCACACAGGGTGACTCACCAATAACGACTACTCGAGTAGGTTACAGTGATGTTGGTTAATAAAGCTTTTTAATTGGAATAAGGAAGGGCGAGGAGCTTAGGGCTTCTCGCCACGCTAGTGCCGCGGCGTCACGTGACAACCGCTTGCCTTATTCCCAACACTGGCAACTCTTCTTTTGTGGTTGCCATCTATATACAAATACTGCTTGACTAGCGTAACACATATAAATCCTCCTTACTTACTATTGCCATTGCAATATAAGTCTCGCTGTCCTAAAATTTGCCTCTTATAGCGGCTTGTATAAATGCCTCCAAACTAAAGCTTATAAATTGCTATTTAGTGAAAATATTAAACTAAGGAGAAGAAGAGAAAGGAGAAAGAATCGTTTAGAAGTAGGAGTAGGTGGATATCTTATAAAGGCCGCTAAGGCGCTAGTGGTAAGCGAGCCAATAGCGATTTTCCATCCCGGGGATGGAAAATCCTGATTGGCTGGTTAGAATTAGGGTCCGTAGAATATCGCAGGTAGTATGCCCTAGTACCGTTATCTACCTTACTAAGTTCCATAAGAAGCTTCTAGCAATTCTTCTTTTGTGGATGTAGTGCTGCAGGAAGGCAGTAAGGTATTAGTTTAGCTGCAGGTGGAAGCAGTAAAAGTCTGTTTGGGTAGTAGTACGGTACCAGCAGCGGTAGTGATAGTGGTTAAGTATAGAGCTTGTCTATCAGTCGGTTGGTTAATTGTAGGCGTATAGGCACGATTATTTGGTCGGTAGATCGCAGGCGTATTAGCGCGATTAGTATCGTAATAGTAGGCATAGCGGCGCTATCGGTTTGTTGATGGTATGTGGCAGTGCGGTGCCAGTATAGAGTTGGTTCCGTAGGCAGATCGGCACAGAATTGTAGATACTGGCAGTTCTTTCTTTTATAGATTGCCTGCGTGACTATGCCGTTCCAACCGCTCCCCCCCCCCCCTATATTACTCTCTCTTCACGGTACCCTCTACGAGAACTTCCTGTCTGGATTACGCTGGTAGCCACCTCTGTAGCTACCTTGGGAACTATAGGAGTTTTGGAATTCCCCTCCACGCTAGATCTTCTGAAGCTTGTTAAATGTTTGTGGAGAAGTAGAGGCTTATTGCGGAGATTGCTGCGGAGATTACTGCGGATATTACTGCGGATATTACTGTAGAGATTACTGCGGAGGTTCTTGCGGAGGTTGCTGGTGGGTTAGGATATCGTTCACAGATCTGGCTTGTTGTGCCGGTTGTCCAGGCGCGGTAGGGGTTAGGGGAGATGTCTTGGCGCTTAAGTGGGACGGAGCTTGCGCGGATGGAGCTTGTGCGGACGGAGCTTATAGAGACGGAGCTTGTATAGACGGAGCTTGTGGCATAGGTTAAGATGCGGCAGCCTAAGGAACTTAAGGTGTTTGATAGCCTAAGGTTATCTATAGTGGTTGCTGCGGAGATCCCTGCGGAGGCTGCCTAGGCGCGGTAGGGGTTAGAGGAGACGTCTCGGCGCTTGAGTTNAACGGAGCTTGCGCGGACGGAGCTTGTGTAGACGGAGCTTGTGTAGACGGAGCTTGTGGAGACGGAGCTTGTATAGACGGAGCTTGTACAGACGGAGCTTATATAGACGGAGCTTGTGGCTGTCCGTTATTAGAATTCCCTCGAGAGTTAAACTTCTTTATAGCGCGTATTTGGTGCTTAATCTTAATCTCTTGTGGAGTCCATTTGTGCTCTTCTTTTGCATTAATAATATGCTCCTAAATATTGTCTCTAATAACGCCCCCGTCTATAGGGACGAATACTCTATACTCCTGTAAAAAGTTACGGAAGTTTTATATGATATCCTTATTCGCGGGAGCCTATGTTTCCTTTATCTATCTAACAAAGTCCTCCCTTATACATTCCTATAGCGCGGTATCGTCGTATTTACTGTCTTTATAGTATACTATGCGGTGTAATAAGAATCCGTTTAGGTCTTGTGGTTTAGCGTTTATAAGGTTAATGTCTCTATTCTATGTCTTTAGGTTAATATCTTTCTTGTACTTCTTTAGGTAGGTTAACGCCATAATAACTAAATCTGCGAAGGCATACGGAGGGTGTTAAGGTAGTTGTCGAAGCGGAACTGCCGATTTGTTTATATGTTCTTGTAAGGTGCCGTTAATCGATAGGTAGGCAATTAAGGTAGTTTGACGCGTTTTGGACGTTAACTTAGGACCGTAGGTTTAGTAACACTTCTGACCTAAAGTACTTAACCAAATCTTCGTAAACGTGGTTATTCTGCGTAATAGACGCAACTTGGTATCTCCTAGTACTTAGTAACACTTCTATTACTAGTTTTCCGCAAGTTTAAGGTAGTATAGTATCGCCGGGATCCATTCCATATGAGCGCATATGGCACCCCTGCACGAGACTATCTCTTCTATTCGAAAACCTAGCTGCTCTGTAGTTGACTGTGTATTCAACCACTAATCAGTGTTAGTTACACAGGGTGACTCACCAATAACGACTACTCGAGTAGGTTATAGTGATGTTAGTTAATAAAGCTTTTTGATTGGAATAAGGAAGGGCGAGGAGCTTAGGGCTCCTCGCCACGCTAGTGCCGCGGCGTTACGTGACAACCGCTTGCCTTATTCCCAACAGCTATAATTAACTAGGTATACTTAAGAATTATAAAGGGAGTATAGTTATTTTTAGGCTTTTATAACTTCTACTAACCCTTTATTAAAAACTATAGTAGAATTACTTAGTCCTTTAGCCGCCTTACCTATAAGGGCTGGCCCTTCTACTTTAATTATATATATAGGTAGGCCTTTAATAAGCTTAAGAAACGGCTAGCTTCTACCTCTTTACTTACCTATTTTAACCTAGAACGGCCCTTAATACTAGAAACTAATACTTTAAATAGTATTATTACTAACGTTTATTCCTAGAAGCAGACGGACAGAGAATAGCATCCTATTACTTACTACTTAAAAACTATAGTAGATACTAAGCTAATCTACCTAATTTATAATAAAGAAATGCTGGCTATTATCTCTAATTTTTAGCATTAGCGAGTATAGCTAAAAGGGACCCCTAAACTTATTTAGGTAGTCTCTAATTATAAGGCCTTAGAATATTTTAAAATAATAAAGGCCCTTACAGCCCAGTAGGCGCGCTAGGCAGATATCCTATTCTAGTTTAACTTCTTAATTATATATAGGCTAGGCGCTATAAACTACACGGATGCCCTTATAAGGCGTAAATAGGACCTAGGCAACTAAAGAGCCGTAAAAATTATATTATAGACTTAGACGCTACTATAACTGGAATATCTTAACCCCTAAATATAGATAGAACTAAACTCTTTAGGCGCTAAAGTATATCCTATTAACTCCCTAAAACCTAATACTATTAATAAACTATTATAGGTAAACTGT
Source organism: Cenococcum geophilum 1.58 (assembly GCF_001692895.1). NCBI lineage: Eukaryota > Fungi > Ascomycota > Dothideomycetes > Gloniales > Gloniaceae > Cenococcum > Cenococcum geophilum. Next base: position 1,630,871 of record NW_027137581.1, on the reverse strand, counting down.
ATAACCCCCCCCCTCTCTAATAAAAATACTATAATAAAGTACAGAATAATATTAGCCTATAGGTCCTTAAAACTGGACTACTTAAATACTAGGAATAGCTAGTAGTAGTAGAGGAATAGAATTTATAGACTTAGCTTATTACCAAAGTATATACCTAGGTCTTTATAGCTTACCCTATAAAAATAAGACTTATAAGATTATAGGTAACTGCTACTACTAGCCTAGAATAGTTATAGATATTAACCGGTATATATAAAACTATAAAACTATAAGATAAAACCCTAAGACTATTAAAATCCCTCCTAATACCTAACCGCCTTTAGCAATATATCTTTATAGACTTTTATAAGCTATCTATAGACCGCGGCGGGTATACTATAGTTATAATTCTAGTCGACCGCTTTAGTAAGCGCCTATTCTCAATTCCCTATTATAAGGATATTAATATTAAAGAGGCGGCCTATTAGGTGATTCGTTACCTCGCCTATATATATTGTTCCGCACAGCCATACCTGGCGTCAAGCTAGTCACTCGCTTACCTTTTAGGGTTTATGCCGTGGCTGAGTAGTGCGGAGCTTATCACCTTACACGGCCTAACTATATATCCACTATATCTGCTAAATTTACGGACTACTAGATATTATTATATCTAATTACAGGCCGTAGTTTATATTAGCCTTTTAGAATAAGTTTACCCAGATCCTAGGTATTAGGCTAAGGCTTTCTATAATATAATATCCCTGGGTAGACGATTAGATAGATATTATAAATTAATACTTAGACTAGAGACTCCGGCCCTTTAATAACTACTTTAAGTTCTAGAATAATTAGGCTAAACTACTACCCCTAATAGACTATACCCAAGCGACCCTACTCTATAACTCTACTAACCCCTAGTTAGGTGGCTAGGGGTATTTCTAAACTCTAAGCTTACTTTTAAACAATATATAGAAATACAAATCTCTAAAGCAAAGGCAGCCTTCTATTTAATTAGAAGACTAGGTAATATACAAAGAGGTCTATCTGTTACGGACGCTTTAAGCACAATGTTACGACTACTTGGAGAGGAGTTGGAAGAAGCTAGTTGGTTGATATAAGCACGGTCCAGGATGGAACCCATAGAACTATGTGACGAGGAATGGTAAGCAGAGTCACGTAATGTGATCTGTATAATCTGTATAATCTATAAGATCTATTACAGAGTGAATAGAGCAGACAGAGCAGATAGAGCAATAACTTTCTTAGGAGTACGGTTGTGTATTTAAGGACCCTTAGTCCCTACCTAGATAGTTCCTTCCTTATAGTAATTCTTAGAATATAATTGGAGTTAATCTATTAGGCAACCACTCTACTAGTTATTATTATATTGACCGACTTTTATACTTGTATTTTTTATACACCTAGCCTATTAACGAGCCTATTGTAGTTCCTGCTATAAGGTTCCGTTATATAATTACTACCTAGTTATAGTATTAATATAAGAAGTCGAACAACATGCCACCAAAAGCAGCCACTACGACGCTATTAACGGCAGTAACTACTTTAAGGACAGGAGGTGACACCAGTATGGCAGATACTGACTTATAGCAACCTATAACGGTCGGATAGCTACAGGAAATAGTTAACTAGTTAACAGCTAATAATATAGTGTTGGAAGAAAGACTTAACGGGATAGGAGCAGTAAAGATTAAGCTACTATTAATTAAGAGATTTATAGGAGAGAGGTTAAAGCTTAAAGGATTCCTTATATAGATGTACTTTAAGGTCTTATAGGAGGGAGTAAAGTTACCTATACCTGTAGATCGGATAGCCTATGCAGGACTATTCTTATTAGGAAAAGCACTTAAGTGGTTTAAACCCTATCTTACGGAGATACAGGCAAATGGAATGACGACTACTAACCAAGACGTGCGATTTATGTTCTTAAGTTGGGAAGGATTCGTAGAACGACTTACGCAGATGTTTGGAGACCTAGAAGAAACGACTATAGCGGAAAGAAAACTCCAGAATCTTGTATAACGAACTTTAGTAATTAAGTATATGATATAGTTCTAGACACTAGCAATATAAGTAAAGTGGAATAATAAGGCGCTTATGGCATAGTATAAATAGGGACTTAAGGCTAAAGTCTAGGACGCGATTATCCTAATGGAAGATGCGGATACCCTAAGGGAACTAATAGATTAGGCGATTAAGATTAACAATTGGATTTACTAAAGGGAACAGGCTAAGAAGGGCTAGGATAGAGTTTTATAGTTATATAAGGCGCAGAGTACGCAATGATAAAAGCTAAGTTAGAAACTATGGTATGGCGCAGAGCTAATGGACCTAAGTGGTACTAAAGAAGCCTATAAGAGATGGAGCAAACCATAAAAACCTAGAGGATAAGGATTAGGTAATTAAAGGTCTAAGGAGCAAAGGCCGAATTAGGGATCTTAACAGTAGAAGACATTTAGGCGGACTCTATAACAAGAGAAATAGTTTAAAGAAGGAGCTTGCATAAATTGCGGAAAATAGGGTTATTATGTTAGAGACTATAGAAGTGGGTAGAGTTACTATATAGTAAAAGGTATAAAACTAGCAGACGATATATATATATAGAGGGACGATAATATGCTATAAGGAACAAAAGAATGTTTAATTAAAAGTTTTACGTTTTGTTATAATAACGCATACCAAATTTATAAAGACGCTAAGTATGGCGCAAGCTATTAGCTATAGGAGCCAGCACTTATAAAATGTAGAGGAACTAACAAACTAATTTGCAGATCGGATATTAAGGACAATGAATTCGACCTAGGCGAAATATTTTGTAACGATGAGGCAATAAGGGCCGCTTACTGGGAGCGAGTAAACCTCGGAGATGTTATACTAAAGGTAGAGGATGATTCCACTACAGAATAGGGAATATTAGTAGGGATCGAAACCCCACTAGACACGATGTCTATCGCTTTATAAGACGCAAAAGAAGTAGGACAGTGAACCACTTTGGCACTTAATAAAGGTAAAGGGCCAAAGGCTTAAGATTTTTAAGATGAGATAAGAGACGACTAAGATTTTTAAGACGAGATAAGGCAAGCTTAAGGACCCACAATGGATAGAAACCGATGGAGTAGAGTAGTAGCTTAGTTTAAAGATATACAAATGAGCTTAGGATAAGAATTCCTAATAATATAAGATTCTTAAGACGAGACGAGGATACTAGTTAAGCCTAATTGGACTAAGGTAGGGGCTAAACTTAAGTTAGAAGTAAGCTTGGGATTAAAGAACCCAAAGGGTTAAGGATTTAGGGTATGAATTAAGACACCTATAGGTAAGAGGCTAGGAGCTTCTTTATAGATTAGAGAATCTGCGGTATAAATAGCGACTAGACTAGGAGACGAATATATAGACCTAGAGGATTTACTAGTTAAATAAAGTGTTCGGACTAAAGATCGAAAAATTGATACTAGGATTAAGAAGCAAGATGACTTTAAGGATTAGAGCGTAAGGCGCAAACTAAAAGAAACTATGGAAGAATTTAGGTAAAGAATTATTGCGTAGCAAGAATAGAAACTAGATAGAAGATCTAGCATATTGGGACGTATAAAGGACAGAGCACTAGTACGAAGAATTACTAATAGGCCGAAAGTAGGCATACTAAGGGCTAAGTGGCTTACCAAACTGGAATAAGAAGAGGATCTAGGGATTCCTACTAGGTTCGAAGAACGACATACTAAAGGCTGTCACGATGCAGTAATAAAGAGATATTTCCTTATGGATAGACTATATACACTCCAGTAGCTGTACTAAAAGTGGTATAGATAAAGGCATAATAATAAGTAGGAAGATTTCTATATGTAGTTGGATGAAAAAGTTATCTAGGACCACCTAATTATAGAGAAGGCTATAACGCATATTAAAGGAGCCTTAATTATAACGTTAAAGGATCTAGAGGAACGTTTAGAGGACTAGAGAAGCGAGAGACGCATCTTAGTACCCGCGAATAAAGTTATAACGTTTAGATTAGCATAATAAAGGTTTAAACTTAGGGATAAAGACGAGCTAAGAGTTAACCTAAAGCACCTAGTATACTATACGTTATTATAGATTGCGTACGTAGACGATATATGCAAAATATATAAGAATCCAAAAGAAAAGAATCGGAAATACCTTATAAGGATATACTGGATAACGGACAAGTAATAATATAGGAATGCTAAATATATGCATAGATAGCATCTAATAGAGACCTAAGAGGAAGGAAGTTTAGTACTTTAATTAGGAAGATTCCTTACGGAAAAATGCTTAGACGGACGACAGTGGTGAGAATGCCTAGAAAATACGTGTTTATAGCATATTAAAGATAAAAAACGAACTAGGTATTGGCTAAAGAGTAAGTTAAGTGCACTAGGATTAAGCAGCTAATAGTTGGGAAAAGTAGAGGCCTATAGGACTAGAGGGAGCTAGTAGTAGAGCCTTAGACCCTTAAAGGAATTTAAGGACGACACCTAAATTTACGGATTAATTAGTAAGATTAGCAGTTTAAAGCGCTAATAGATAGTGGAGTAACGCAAAACCATATCTTACTAGTAGCAGTTAAGAGAATGGGACTACCTTATAGATAAAAGGAGCAATTTTACCTATTAGTTATAATTTTAGGAGATCTAATAACCTATAGAGGAGGGATTATTAATCTTGAAATAGGACCTATTTAAATAACTATTAAAGGAAGATAAATCGAGATGTTTTTTAATATCCTACTATTGGGACGGGACGAGGCAGTATTAGGTATGCCTTGGTTACAGGAATACAATCTAAGAATTAATTGGATTATAGGTTAGGTCGATATTAAAAATACTTAACGCCGTAAAATGCGACGATAAGCCAAGTTAGTATAGTACTAAGTAGGAGCAACCTATAAAGAAATAGAAAAAGGACTAAGCTATGTACCAAAAAGATACTATAAGTATGGTAAGAAACTATAGTCACCAGAAAGTAAAAAACTATTAGAATATGCAGCATGGGACTATAAAATAGAATTGGAACTAGGAATAAGTCTAAGGTTCTTTCTAATCTACAAGCTTACCGAAGAAGAAGGTAGAGCGTTAAAAGAGTTTATCTAGGAAAATCTATGAAAGGGATACATTAAACTATCGTAGTTATTAGCGGGTTATCTAGTACTATTCGTACTAAAGAAAAATGGCAAACTAAGGCTGTGTATCGACTATAGACAGTTAAACAGCATCACTAGGAAGGATAGATATCCTTTACCCTTAATTAGTGAAATCTAAGATAGGATAGGTAATGCGCAAATCTTCACAAAGATAGATCTGAGATGGGCGTACTATTAGATTAGGATTAAGGAAGGCGATAAATGGAAGGCAGCCTTTAGGTTAAAGGAAGGACTATATAAACCATTAGTTATATAATTCGGGCTTATAAACGTACTAGCAATATTCTAGAAGCGTATTAACAATGTATTAGGAAAACACTTGGATAAATTTGTTATGGTATACCTTAACGATATTATTATCTACTTAATAACTAAGGAAGAATATGGGGAATATGTTAAATGGGTCTTAAAGAAACTATAAAAGGAATAGATGCTAGTAGTAATTGAGAAATACGAGTTCTTTACTAGGAAGACTGATTTCGTTAGATTTATTATTAAACTAGGCTAACTTAGTATAGATCTAAAGAAGATTAAGGCTATAGTGAATTGGTAGAAACTAGAGAACGTTATATAGTTAAGATTGTTCCTAGGATTTTGCAATTACTGTAGAAGGTTTATAGCGCAGTGGTTAAAGGATATTAAACTATTTACACAATTAATAAAGAAAGAAGAACTATAGGTATAGGGGGAAGAGTAAAGAGAACTCTTTAAGAAAGTTAAAGAGTTGTTTACCTAGGAGCTAGTTCTTAAGATTTATTAACTAGGACTAGAGACGGTTGTAGAAATAGATGTATTAGACTATATACTAGGGGCGTGCTTTATGTAAAGGCATTAAGATAGATAGCACCTAGTGGTATACTATAGTCGGAAAATAACACTATTAGAGTTGAACTATGACATCTATAATAAGGAGTTATTAGGTATAGTTGTAGTATTAAAGGAATAGAGAGCATTCTTATAAGGCATAGAGAAACTATTTGTAGTTAAAACGGATTATAAGAACCTAATAGGATTTTTAATAACGAAGGAACTTAACCGAAGACAGGTTAAATAGGCAGAGATGCTTACGGAATACCATTTTAAGATTTAGTATACTAAAGGCACGGACAATACGCGGGCAGATACTCTAAGCCGTAAAGCTAAACTATAAAATAAGGAAAAGCCATTAGGGGCTTTATTACGAAAAGATATAGACGGATTAATTAGGTATAATTACCCGAAAATTATAGTAACTTAAGAAGATAATAAACTAGAGAAGGTCTACAAGACACTAGAAAGCTTTTAGGCGTAAAGAATTCTAGAAGTATAGCTAGAAGATCTATAAACGGATATATACGAAAATCGAGAAGTAAGGTATATCCTAAGAAGTATAGTAGAGTAGTTTGTGGAGGACTTCTATAAGGGACTAACTTAAGGACACAATAGAGCTATGGGCTTAGTGTTAAGACTTTAGAAGAAGTATATTATTGACGGAATTTAGAGGATGGCTAGAAGGGTTATAAAGGAATGTCTAGATTGCTAAAGGAATAAACTAACGAGGTATAAGCCGTATGGAGGGCTATAACCTATTAAAATACCAAAAAGACTATGGGAGGTTATATTATAAGACTTTATTGTTAAGTTGCTAAAATTAAAAGATCCTATTACCGGATAAGATTATGACGTGATTTTAGTAATAGTAGACAAGCTTATAAAGTGGGGATACTTTATAGCATGCATAGAAGAAATCTTAGCAGAAGATGTCACTAGAATCTACGTTAAAGAAGTGTTTATAAGATATAGAGCACTAAGCAAAATTATATTAGATAGAGATCTAAGATTTATAGCAGTATTTTAGGAAGTGTTTTTAGCGGAATAAGGAGTTTAAGTAGCAACTTCTACTATATATTATCTACAGACAGACGGTTAAATGGAAAGATTAAATTAGACGCTAGAGCAGTATCTAAGGTATTATATTAATTATACATAAAACAATTGGGTATCGCTATTACTAGTTATACAGTTTGTATATAATATAACACCTTAAGAAGGAATAGGCATATTACTATTTAAGGCAAATTATAGATATAAGCTAAGAACATCGTTATTACTACGGTAAGTGAAGAAAACAAGTAGTATAGCCAAAGAAAGAATAAAGATATTAATAAATCTTTATATAGACCTTATAGAATTAGTAAAGAAAGTATAAGAGAGAATAAAAAAGTACTATAATGCTAAGAGATCTAAGGGACCAGATCTTAAGGAGGGAGATAAAGTGTGGCTACTACACAAAAATTTTAAGAGTTGACGACTAAGTAAGAAATTGGACTATGTTAGACTAGGACCTTTTAAAATTACGTAAAGGATTTCACCGGTTACGTTTAAGTTAAACCTACTAGCCAAAATGAAGATCTACCCTATATAGTATATCGCAATGCTAGAACCAGTATATAGGAATATTAAGCCACTAGTTTATAAAGCAGACACATATAGAGGATAGGAAGAAGATAAATGGTAAGTTTTAAAGATTGTTAGCTATAAGGACGTTAATAATAAAATATAGTATGAAGTTAAGTAGATAGGCTATACTAAAACTACCTAGGAGCCACTAGAGAATTTAAAGAACGCTATAGGAAAGGTACGGGAGTATTAGAAGAGATTAGGTTAGGCAGTATTAATAAAGAAGGATCGCTAAAGAATAAGTTACCTAAGGGGGACCTAAGAAGAACAGTTGCCGAACTACTCGGATCTGTTTCTTTCTCTATTAGAGGAGAATCCGTTCTTTTATTACCTAGTTCCTAAAGACCTTATTTTATAAGTTTCTACTCTTTAGAGCGAACCTTCTTACGAACGCGTTAAAGACGCTAAACTTTTATAAAGGTAGACTGCTAAGCCTTAAGGGCACGAGTAGACTCTTTAGATTGACGATGGGCTTCCACCAACGCTGCGGCAAGATTACCCTTAAGTTTTTCTGCCTTAAACTAAACACGAGACCCTAAGACAAATTAATTAGGGAACTAAACGACTATTAAGAGTAATAGGTCGCGTATATTTAATATTAGAGATAGAGCAAACATTACAGGATGACTGAATATTCGCTTTAGTGCACTTTAAATAAGAGGAAGGTTGCCAGGATAAAGGACTCGCTAACGCAACGTAAACTAGCCCCTCTTTCGCGCAACGAGAATACGGAGATGGTATTATCTCACTAAGAGATAATATTATAGCAATAGTACGAGACCGACGGGCTGTAGAGGAAGAAGAAGGTGCTTTAGGCATTATAAGTAACGATATTAACTAAATTAATTGGACGGATATTATACCTTTAGTAAATAACCTAGAGATATTAGGAATCTTTAAGGATAAAAATAGAGAGGAGGGAGATGGTGTTACGGACGCTTTAAGCATAATGTTATAACTACTTAGAGAGAAGTTGGAAGAAGCTAGTTAGTTAATATAAGCACGGTTTAGGATGGAACCCGTAGAACTATATAATGAGGAATAGTAAGTAGAGTTACGTAATGTAATCTGTATAATCTATATAATCTATAAGATCTATTATAGAGTAAATAGAGTAGATAGAGTAGACAGAGTAATAACTTTCTTAAGAGTACGGTTGTGTATTTAAGGACCCTCAGTCCCTACCTAGATAGTTCCTTCCTCGTAATAATTCTTAGAATATAATTGGAGTTAATCTGTTGGGCAACCACTCCACTAGTTGTTATTACGTTGACCGACTTTTGTACTTGCATTTCCTATACACCTAGCCTATTAACGAGCCCATTGTAGTTCCTGCTATAAGGTTCCGTTACACTATCTCTATAAGCCCTACGACAGCTCTATATAGCTTGCGTTACTACTATAGCAGACTACAGAGTATAATGCTAGTAAAAAAGTAAATCTAGAGACTACCTACTAGATAGGTACCAATCTCTATAAAATAAGGCTCTAAAACTAGTTCTAGGAGCGTTTAGAGGATCTCCTAGCCAAGCTATAGAGATTAAAGCCTCTATTCCTCCTCCTAGGATTAGATTTAAAAAGCTTTACAATAACTACGTAATAAGAATCCTAAAATTTAAGGAAAACCACGCAATTAAGAAGGTCTATATAGAAGAGATTAACAAAGATAGTGTAAGGGGATCTTATAGATAGGGGGCTATAAGGACACGATTGGAATAGGATAGATTAGTAAGAGAGACGAATCCTTAAGGAGGTAAGGCCTCTGGGATTGTAGAGACTATATACTACGGGCACATGCCTCTAGTACGTGACTGGTAACTATTTAAGGGGCGTTTGGGGGTTGTCCTAAGGGCAACCTAAGGTGTCCGTAATAATATCCCTTACATTACCCCCCCCCTTCTTGCGGTTGGCCCCTAATCGCTATTACCTTGCGGTAGGGAGATTATAAGGGCTTGTCCCAGAAGAGGTTCGGAGAGATATTGGAGAGGTGTTGGTATGCCGCTATATATCATCTATTAAACTCCTAAAAAACCTTAATAAGGAAAAAATATAACTAGAGAAAAGACGCGAGGATTACTAAGAGACCTATTAAAAGCCTACCGGAAGCATGCCGGTAACTACCTAGGCTAATATAGGGATTTTTATGCAACTCTGCTTCTAAGCCTTTATGCCGATCTATAATTAATTACAAGTATTATAGGTAATTTGGTGTTCTAGTATAGTTCCGTAAAACCTTTAGTATAGGATTTAATGTATGGAGCCTTAGCTTGCCGTCATCTTTAACTGCTAAGATATAGTCTATAATCTTTTCTTATAATCCTTTTCTTATAATCCCCTGCGTTATTGACGCATTACTCCTATATTTGCCCTTAGGTTATTAAATGCGGTTAAGGTATTAATTAGTTAGTTAAAGAGACTTGTCTCTTGAGATTTAATATATATAGTTTTAAATCTAGTAGTCCTGTGCTGTATATTTGGCGTAGCTCTACTACCTAGCAAATAGGGACATTTCGCGATAGTAATTATAGCTATTGTGCGATTGTTAAGAACGTCTATAATATTATTCTTTAATACTATAGTATCGTTTTAGGTCTAATTTAACCTATATACGTCTTTAATTTAATATCTTAATTGCCTTCCCCCGGCCGCGTAGTCAGTTTTTATAAGGAAGTAATAGTTAAATAACTTATACGCGTGTTTCCTTCCTTTTAAATAGCGCTATTATAACGGAGTTATATTGGTAAGGTTGCGGCTATTTACTAAAAGGGTATTGGAAGGTAAAGTATAAAGACACCTTGCTTATTAAGCTACTCCTTTTCTTAAACACCTTACTTCTCGCTATTAACCGTTGTCCAATTTTAGACGTATCTTCGATATATTATTAAGATTTTCTTCTTTTTCATTAATAATTTAATATGCCTCTTCGTTCTCCTACTAACTGCTCTTTTAAGTAAATTCTACAGCGTATCCTAGCCCTACCTTTACACATAAAACCTTAACCCCCGCTAACCCACAACTAGTGCTAGTCCTACCTAAATGATTTTGCCTATATGTCTTTAAAAGACTAGAAATCTAATAATAGGATTCTAGAGGCTTATAATAAAACACACTGCGTTAGATCTAATACCTTTAGTCCTTATAATTAATGCATGCGTACTAAGAGCGATAGTTGCGTTAAGGTAAGTTTTTCTATCCTTAATAGATTTCCATTACTAACTTTAAGCTTTAATAATAGCCTAGGCCTAAGTGGCGACGTTCCTTTAATATCCTTAACTACTATATCGCCCAGGCTCTCTCTTATTCTAGTGTAAATGCTAAATAATTTGGCCGAATTTAAGACTATGCCATAGCTATCTACACTGCCTATAATTTCTAATAAGCTAGCTAGCAACGCCTAATATAAGAGTAAGGTTGGTATACTAAGGATAGGGTAAGGGATAGGGGTGATAAGAAAAAGGTTGCCGTCTACTATAGGAAGGAGTTTGTGTATACGCGTTAAGTTTTAAAAGAGCATAATATAATGCGGTATTAGGTAGGTTATCCTTTGGGTACCTAGCGGATAGGTAACTAACAGTTGCTATAGCAAGGTCTTAGTGGTTCTAGACTATACCAGCCAGCTAACGTCTCTATTTATTCTAGGCTTAAGCGTATCTTTATTAACTATAAGCTTACGCTACAAGAGCTTTATTAGTATTGGTTTAGACCTAATATTAGTATTAAGCATTTAAGAGTCTCTGCTCTAGCTACACCTCATTATCCTACCCCTATTTTCATACCTACTTGTACGCCTACTAAGGCATCTAAATCCTATTCTTGTTAGCCATTACTTAGTAGCCCAATGGATACTAATCCTACTCCTAATGATAATAGGGCGTAGTGGCTTTTTAGATTAGGCATTTGTGGTTTAGACTTTTAGGATTTATTCTTATATATAGTAGCAATTAAGGACCTTAATTAGGTGCTTGGGAAGGCCTTAGAAGGCTTTTAGGAAGGGCTTAGGAGCCCTAAAAACAATGTTCCTAGTATAGATTAATGAATAGGAATGCAATTCTAGCAAAATGCCCTATTAACTCTATGCTATATACGTGAAAAGGCTGAGGACCCGTCCTGCCTTAGGCTATATAGCCCTAATCCTTATAGTTTCCGGAGCTTATCTGTTCCATATCCGATTTAACCTATTTACTCTTTTCGCGAGCTTTCTTTATAGGTTGCAATAACACCGTAGTATTAGAGCGCTTTCTACGATTTGTAGATTATGGACCTTGGTCCCAATATTCTTTTAGAATATCTTTACAATAATTAAGGTAATCCTCTAGTTCCCATATAGAGTCCTCAGCAGGCTAGCCTAGCTATTTAACTTTAAATTAAAGCTTGTTCTTAACAGACTTATAGCGTAGTATAGCTTCAACCTCATACCGCTCGCCCACTACCTTAGGGTGTTCAATTGGGCCTAGACAGAAGTTCTTTTCCAGCGGTAGTCTATGCTATAGCTCTAGTAGGTTTATATAAAACACTAGATACATATAGGCCATAGATAGGGGTAGCTGGAGATAATAGGCTAGCTTACTAATTTATTCCTTAACTTAAAAGGGACCTAGGTATCTTATATCGAGCTTCTTTAATAGTTAACGGGTCTTAATATTCGTTAAACGTAATAGAACCTTATCGCCTACTCCAAAATGCTTATCCTGGTGCTTGCGGTTATACCAAAGTCTCTACTACTCTTAGGTATCTTATAGGCTCTGCTTTATATGCTTTTATTACTCCTCCCATTTCTAAAGGTATCCTTATACTCTTTAGTAGATGTCCTTAGACTTCCTGGTAGGATCCTATAATTAATTATACAGCCTTAGCTAGTGATTATTAGGTATACTATTAAACCTAAATAGTCGGACGCTATAGGCAATCTAGATTAATGCATACTTATATAATATATATTGCTTTAAATTGTAAGCGTACTCCGCGTACGGAAGTAGCTCGCACTAGTTATCTTACTAGTAGTTTAAATACATCCGTAGGTAAGACTCTAGTTCCTAGTTCTAGCGTTCCGTTTACCTATCCGTCTATAGGTAGAAAGCTATACTATAACGGTGATCTATCTTTAAATAGAAGCATAGATCCGACCAGTACTAGCTTATAAAGACGCTGCCCCTATTAGTAATAATAGAGTGCGGCTAATCTACTTTAAGAAAGCATTTCTCCTTAATTAGGTTGGCGAGCTTTTATATATTAATCGTCTTATTAATAGAAAGGTATTAGACGTACTTTGAAAACCTATTGATAAGTACGAGGACCGAATCGTATATTCGTCCTTAGCTATCTTTAGATAGCAGGAGATCCGTAATGAAGTCTATGGCGTAATATTGCTATGGCTTACTAGCGGGGGGAACTAATTTAAGTAGACCCCATAGCTTATGCCTGCGGATCTTATATACTTAATACTTCTTATAATAGCTAATATACTCCTTTACTTCCTGATTAAGCCTTAGCCAATAGTATTTGCGCTAAAGTAATTCCACTATCTTTACTTAACTATAGTGGCCGCCTAGAGAATCTTCTGTTGTAGATTTGCTTCTTATGGCACCTAAACCTTACCACCTCTATATAGTAGGCCTATTGGGTCTAGTTCCCAATAGTAACGCCTAGTAGCTTCCTTTCCGTTATATTTCCGGTCTACTTCCGCATTAAGAATGGCATAGAAAGCGTCCCTCCATTACACCTCACGGATAAGATCCGTTAACCCTTTAGATAGTTCCTAGGTGAAAGCTATTTTGTTCTATACTACTCTAAGTACAAGACTAGATGGTACTATAGATCTTACAACTCTTTAATACGCGTATATTAGGAAGGCCGCTACGAGGATAAAGTCCTTTAGTTATTATAGAGCTCCGAGTTCCAATTGCTCTATAGCTTCGCTATTAGTTTAAGGGGATAGCTTAGCAATTAGGGATAGTATATCACTAGGTTCTAAGAATATATTAAGGATATCCTATCTAGGTATATTTGGACCCTCATTAGTAATGGACCGGGTACTAGCCGGAACGTCAGTAGAAACCAATAGGGCTTACACCGCCTAAGACTTAGTGCATAGAGCTATAGGTACTTAAGCATCCCACACCTAGAGCTTGTTCTGCAATATAGGGAGTAAGATATCTATTATCTATTTTCCTTCTCCCATTTTAAAGCCTTTGGTATAGTCTAGCCGTTATAATAGTCTATTAGCAGGGTTATTTTCCCCTAGCTTATATTTAATCTCAAAATTAAATCACGTAAGCTCCTCTGCCTATCTAGCTTATTAAAGTATAAGCTCCTTTATAGTTATAAAGTAGCGTAGATTATAGTAATCTAAGAGTACACGAGTGGTATAGCTCGCGTACTTAAGGTAATGTTGCCACTGTTTAAAGCAGTTGACTATAGCCAGTAGTTCCTTATCGTAGGTATAATACCTAACTTTAGGTCCCTAGAATTTTTTACTATAAAATACTACTGGTCTCTAATAGAGCTAGGTAGCGTCTAGATGCCTATTGGGTTGTAGTAGGATACCGGTAAGGGCAAAATTTGATATATTAGTGATCATTATTAATAGCTAATCTAGGTCAAAATGCCGCAGTAATAAAGCTTCTGTGAACTTTACGCGAAGTTCCTAAAAGGCCTCCTAAACCTTTCTGGGCCATAACTATAGCTTATACCATTTAGTTAGTCCCTTTTTAGTTTTCTTCCTTGCCGCCTTTAAGCTTTTTACTCCTTAGGTTAAGTCTTAGGAAGCTTCCGTAATATAGTCGGATAGGTATTAGGCGACGTCTAAGTAGTTATAGATAAAGCGCCTATAGAAATTGGCAAAGCCTAGAAACACTTAAACATCCTAGTAGCTCTCTAGCTCCGGCCACTTTTAGATTATCTACACCCGTACTAGGTCTATAACTACACCTATAGGCGTTATAATATAACCTAGGAACTTAACCTGCTTAGTATTAAAGATATACTTTAACGCTTTAGCGTAGAGGCCCTAATTATCTAAACGTTCCAGCACTTCGCGGATATATTACTTATATTAATCCTTATCTTCTAAGTAGATTAAGATGTTATCTAAATAGACAACGTATATACGGTTAACTAGTCCCCCTAAGGCTCTATAAATATACAATTAGAATATCGCAGGCGTATTGGCTAGCCTAAAAGGTATTACTAGATACTTAAAGTGGCTATATTAGGTCTTAAAAGCGGTCTTCCACTTATCCCCTTTTTTGATACGGAGCCTATAATAGGCGTCTCGTAGATCCAACTTCGTAAAGATCTTCGCCCTAGATAGTTAATCTAGCATTTCACTAACTAGTAGTAGTGGGTAACGGTTCTTAATTATAATCTTATTAAGACCGCGATAGTCTATATATAGCCTTATAGTTCTATCTGGTTTTAGAATAAAGAGAATCAGCACGCCTAACGGCGACTTACTAGGCTAGATCTATCCCTTTTCCAATAAGCTATCAAGGTACTCCCGTAGGATCTTAAGCTCTTTACGCGAGAGGTTATAAATAGAAAGGTTTGGCGGTTATTTACCTTCTTCTAAATTAATTACGTAATCGTACTCCGAGTTCTACGGTAGGACTTTAGCTCTCCTGCCCGAAAATACCCTTAGTAAGTCCCTTAGGCCTACTAGAATATTTAATAAATCGGGGTTGCGTTCGTCCTCCGCGTCATCGTCAAGTAGGTCCCAGAGCTCCCTTAAAATGCTCGCGGGCAGCGTCGTGCGCTATAGTAGTTGCTTATATATAGTTACTACTATACGTTAAACCGTTTTATGCGGTAGCTAATAGAGGGTAGAGAACTCCTTAACGCAGCGTTTGAGGTGCCGTAGTATACTCTCCGCATATTGCTTAAGCCAGAGTAACCCGTGGTAGTTAAAGTATCTTATAAGATCCTTAAGATCGCCGCCTCCCTATAATATCTCCGCGACCTATCCAGTAGTTCCCCGTAGGGTCTCCATTATAGAGGGGTTGTTACCTATACTAAGCTCTATACCTATCTTACTATTAAATAGGAGTTAGATCCGATACTCCTTTGGGTGTAAAGCGTACACTATTTTACCTAGGGCTACATTCTCTAGAATGTCCTTTAGGCTTATTAGTAATATGCACCCTTCTAAATCTTTATTGTTCTACTATTTAAAGGCTCCTATCTTAAAGCGTATTTTAAGATCTACTTCCGCAAGCTAAGGGTATCTAAGGATAAGGTTATAACCTATAAAGTTAGCTACCTAAAAGGGTTACGGGCCGACCGCCTTAGTGTGGTTGTGTATATCGGCCACTAACACTATAAGCTTATAGGCACTATATAGCTTAATCTAATGCTTATCTAGGAAGCCTATAATAGGTTTCCGCCACCTTTACAATGGGATAAGTTTATGCTCTTTTACTAAATCATATCGTATAAGATTAATTTTAGTGCCGCTATTATATAGTGCTTAGAACTGTTATACCTTACCTATAGGGAGTGTTATTTCTAGCTTAATAGCAATATGGAGAGTCTCTTCTTCCGTATCTTGCCCTAGTTGCAGCTGGGAGAGGTCCGCGACTAGGGCTTTTCTTTTTTTAAATCGTTAGTGCGGTTATTGCCCTACTTATTTTTCTAATAAGATCTACCTTTAGAGTTTTCTCTTAACTTCTTGGAGTGTTCCTATAAAGGTGCCAGATAGATATTAGGTTGGCCCCAGGAGTCTTTCCCGTTATTTAAGGTTCCTAACTTTAATCCTTCTAAAATTCTCTTTAAGAACGGCTTCTTTAAAGGTTAGGTCTGCCCTACGTTACTACTAAAGTGCCCGCGCTTTTAATAACCCCCTAGCTTTCTACCGGAAGAGGTCTAGTTTCTTACCGCGTCTTTAGCGTTTAGAACTGCTTGTTTAAAATTCGCATATATAGTAATCCGCAATAGGGCTCCTACGCGCTTTATTTTATTATAAATTACTAGCTTAATTCTAGCCTAAATAAACCTAATCTTCTCCTTCTTACGGATGCTACCATTCTTATTTTTAAAGGGCTCTAGATCCATCTATTAAGTATAAGTTTCCATAAAGTTTATAAACTAGCGGAAGTTATGGCGGTCTAGCTATGTCCCATTCTAGAATAGCTCTGCATTATTATATTATACGATATGCGGATCTTAAGTCCATTTCTTTAAGAAGGTTTACAGCTATAGCCATATAGTAATTTACTCTTTATTAAGCTAATTAAGTACAATCTAGTTTAGCGATCGGTCTTTAATCTTACTAATAATCTAGTATATACGCTCTTTGGTATCATCTCGTATTATTAGCATCTTAAAGAAGTTGTCTACCTCACGAACCTAATCGTCTAACTGTTGGGCATTAGGTCTATAGCAGAGTTCTAGACTACTAGAGGCCTTGGCCAATTAGTCTATATCCTTTTTCCGTTTATAGCGTAGATAACTCTCTAAGTCTTCTACACCTCCTTAGGTAGGTACTAGGTAGCTCCTAAGAAGCCCTTAGCCTTAACTAGGTTGTGAAAGAATTTGCCTAGCTTAGATTAGACCCTACTAGATTTAGATTTGCCCTTAGAGGGTTCTAATATATTTATTAGTAGCTTCCTCCCGCATAGCTTCTAAGAGCCTTACAATAGCTTCCTAATATCCGTCTTAAAGGAGATTAGTATAGGGCTCTTAACCTTCCAAACTTGGGCCTAGGGAGGCTCCTACTATAGAGGTAGTATTAGTACTAGTAGCTAGTATAGGCTTCCCAACGAGGCTTGGGTCCTAAGTTAGTAATTAGCTTAGATTACCTAAAGGGGTAGGCCTACTTAGCTCGTAAGTAGTCTATACACCGCCACTATGCCAATTATAGGCCGGTAGTCTTCCAGGAGGGTTCTGGTTGGTTCCCTAGTCAGACACATTAGTATATTCCTCTAGCATTTCTAGCTTAGGGGAAGATCTTAGAGTCGCCTCTAACGCTTAATCTTCTAATTGGCCTAGGTGGGGCTGGAGGGGTTCCGGTTGCTTTCTAGTAGCGTTGTGACCGTTATAGAGGGTGTCTACATTTTCCTTAGCGGTAACCGTAGGTATGCAAGAGTCTTCAAGCTCCTAGAGCATCTAGGTATTAAGGCTTATTCGGCCATCTTACCTAGAGGGTTATATTATCGCAATCTCTCGCTGTTAGAGGGACCTTCCTACCTTTACGCGACAGCTTTCCATAAGGTATCCGTAGGGTTTCTATTTAGGTCGTCGCGAGATTTTTAAGGAAAAATAGTAGTTATAAATAAAAGATATAAATAAATAATCTAGTCCTTAAAGCCGACTGCCCTTTTAAAAAAGAGTAGGAAGGATTTAAATATAAGGGGATCTTATAGACAGGGGGCTATAAGGACACGATTGAAATAGGATAGATTGGTGAGAGAGACGAATCCTTAAGGAGGTAAGGCCTCTAGGATCGTGGAGACTATATACTACGGGCACGTGCCTCCGGCACGTAACCGGCGACCATCTGAGGGGCGTCCGGGGGTTGTCCTAAGGGCAACCCAAGGTGTCCGCAATAATATCCCTTACAAATAGGGACGAATTAGCAGCTAGTTCTAGCTCTAGTTCTAGCCCTAAAAACTCTACTATAAAGCACCTCTTACAGCTAAAGACATAGCTACTATCTCTAGCCTCTAGAGTTTAGCAGCTAATTCAAAACTGGAAAATAGATAGAATCTCTCTAGATTGGCAAAAACCGTAGTCTCCTCCTATTCCCGCATCCTTTTCTATCTCAAAAGGTAGTAAGGAAAAAGCTACATAAGAACATCTAAGACTAGTAGAAAATCTACAAGAATCCCTAGAGTGGGACCTAGTAGATATATACTATACAGATGGCTCTAAAGACAATAAATTAAATATAGCTGCTATATGTAAAATAGGGGAGAGAAATAGGATTAAATATGCAACAAACTGGAATCTAGGACCCTATATGGAAATTATAGACGCAGAGCTTTATGCAGTTTATAGGGCCCTAGAACACCTAAAATAACAAAGACTAGAAGAGAAACAAGTCTATATCTTTATAGATAGCCAAGCAGCTATTAAAAGATTATAGCTTAAATCTCTTACAGGGGGGCAAGAACTAGTCTTTAAAATTACGCAAAGCTGTTCCTATTTAGCTAGTAAGGGTATCTCTATTAACTTCTACTGGGTTCCTAGCCATCTAGGAATCTATAAGAACGAAATAGCAAATAAGCTAGCTAAAAAGGGCCTTTCTAGAAGAAAACTACAATCTTTTTATACCTCCCTAGCCTATATAGGGAGAGCAGCAAGAGAAAAGATACTAGAATAGTGGAAAAACAACTAGCAGCAGAATAAGAATAAGGGAAAACACTATACTAGGATCTGTAAAGGAAGCTATTCCTTTTCTCTTAAANCCCCTAAGGATAAATATCCTAAAAGGCTANAATNAGCTTTCTTCNANCTAAAGCTANNAAAAGGCTATTTTAAATCCTTCTCTAAAGTAATAGGGGGGGAGGATAAAGACGGTAGATGCTTTAGGGAATNTAGAGCACTACAAACCCCTAGGCACCTACTACTAGACTACAACCTATATAGAGAAGAAAGAAGAGAAATGCAAAAGAAACTAGGCTCTTCTCTCTCTCTAAAAAAGCTATTTTGTACACAAAAAGGAAGAGAGGCGCTTTTTCTATTTCTAAGTAGGACAGGGATAGCCACTAAAAAGTGGCTAATAACAGCAGGATCTATAGAAGGAGGTAACTCCTACTAGGCTCTTAGTAAAAAGATATTAGTAAGCAAAAGAACAGAATTAAATTACAAAAGGATAGGGATAGGCGTTAGGATTTCTTATTTCTTATAGTTTTCTACCGTTTTCTCATTACCTAGTAATTGCTTATAACTTAGTATTTTACTAAGGAACTATAAACCCCTAGTTTAGGGGCTTATAAACTACTAGGACATAGTTACTAGTACATATTAAGCTGCCCTAAGGGATTCATGTATATAGGACTATAGCGCCATAGCCTAGAGGCTGCATACGCAGTATTATACGTAGTATAATACAATGGATATAAATAAATAAAATATAAATAAAAACTCTACTAAATTTGCCCCTATTTAACTAGAAATATACTACTTACTCTATATAAGCTTTAACTAAGAAAGACTAAAAGGGTCCCAGAATATATATAAAAAAAACCATCTTATAAGGGAGCCTAGTAGTACGCTAAGCGCTTAAAAGAAGCCTAGATAGTAGCCTATATAAATCTAAAAAAGGCCTAAAAATTAATAGAATAGTAGGTAAAGAAGTATAGGCGTAAGCCTAACTATTACTATAAGTAATATAGTTTAGGTTATAATAAAGAACTAAAAGACGGAACGGACTAGCCATAAGCTAGACTATTAAATAGTAGGGCTATATAAGGTCCTTAAGAAAATAGGCAACTTATATGAAGTAAAGCTTCTAGAATTAATTAAGTTCTACCCTATCTTCTCCTTAAATAAACTATAGAAAGCCGCGAACAACCTATTACCTAGATAAAAGAATAAACCCCCCTTACTAATTTAAGTTAATAGTAATAATAAATAGGAAATTAAAGAGATACTAGCCTATAAACTTATAAGGGGAACGTTAAAGTACTATATTAGCTAGAAAGGATATAACCTTAACCCTACTTAATACCCTATATAGAACTTTATAGGTATTCCCTATAAGTTTTAGAAGTTCTATAACCATTACCCTAATAAACTTAAACTGCTAAAGTACTTAGATAAATAGATAGAATGTTAGAGTAATAAAGATAATAAATTGCTAGCAGAGTATAGAGATAAGAATATTTTAAAAACCTAATATAGATAATAAACGGAGTATATTATAGTATATGGTTACCTAAATTCGTACGTTACATAAAATCGTTAGATGTCCTAGAACTTTAACTAGCAGTTAAAGTTTTTTAATTAGTTAGATTTTCCTACTAAGGCTTTTAGCGGCTACCCTATCCTTATATTTTATAGCCTAATTTTACTTTATTCCTAATAAGCCTAAGGGTAGGCTTTTAAAAGGGGGGGGTAATATTACAGCACTGGCGGAAAATAGCAGCTAGTTATAGTAGATGTATAGTTTATATAACTCTTACGTAACTTATTACGATAACGATATATTATATACAAACACTAGATAAACAAGCATTAGATTTAAAGAATTAATAGCTATATAGAGACTTAAGAGGATTGCTAGAGAGTACGAAAGGAATGCAGCTATAGGTAAATCTATATAGTGGCAATAGGGTAGATAAACTATCTACTAAATAATATAAATAAATAAACAAACAAAGAAGGGAATCCTATAACGCTAGCTACGCGTATAGCGTAACGCATAGAACGGGAGTCCTATAATATAACTAGGGGACCATATAAAAACCATACTTTAAGTAGCGTTGCTATTCTTCCCCTTTCCTTTTTTTAGCTTTAGATCTTTATTAATAGACAATCTAATTATATAGGCTTGCATAAATCCTTCTTGCTATACTTATACCTCGATTAACTAAGTCGCTAATATTAGGTAGTATACTTTTAGTATTTATCTATAAAATCTACGCAAGGGCTTTAAATCTTTATAGGTTAAAAATAAGGCTTTAATAGAAGCTTTAAGCTTTAAATAAGCTAATAGCAATTAGCTTAACGTTATAGCTCCCCCAAGAAAGCCTCGTAATATATATTGGATAATTTAAGTCTTTTATATTAAGTATATACCTAATTAAAAGACTTAGTTTATAAGGTATATTACTAGGGTATATAGTAAAAAGTAGGCGAACCGAGTAAATGTTATAAGAAAGTCGATAGAAGAGGACGATAACGTAATCTATAAGTATGTGGCCTATATAAGTATATAGTCTATCCCACCTAACACGAGACGCGTTATTTAATAACCACCTAAATAGCAATATTATACTAGCAAGAGTCTCTTTTCCAAGAGTAGAATTAACCTAGGTGTTTAAGCTTACAAGCTAGGCTAAATTATAGCCTTACGAGATATTAAGAAGATATATAACATGTCCTAAAAGATAGTTAAGCAACGCGTTAGTGGTATTAGACTATAACGCGGTTCTACTACCCCTAAATTATTGTCTTATACCAGTATAAGAACAGAGACTTAAGTAGTTAATTCTATTAATGGACTAATATAGTATACTACCTAAGATTATAGCTATATAGTAGATAGCTAGTATTCTAACTATTTAATACGCTAGATAGACCGACCTAAGGCTTACTATTAATTAGAACCAGGTATAGAATTTTATTAACTACTATAATAATCTATAATCTAATTATAATTATAAATACAACTATTAATAGACTAAATATAAGAAGCCTATACGTATTCAAGTCTAATTTAAACGTATTTATAATATATAAATATAGTATAGGATTCTTAAGAATATTTAGAATTTTAATAAACCCGGCTACTAGATAGGTATTATAAATATAAAGTTATTAATAAAAGTAGATAGCCCTACTAAATTGCTATCTTAAATAGTATATATATATTATAGAGTAAGTATAAGCGATGATAATATGTAGTAAAGTAGATATTATTAAGCTATGTACATAAACCGTATAATAAGATTAAGATGTTACGTAAGGAGAGAATATTACGGACGCTTTAAGTACAATATTATAACTACTAGGAGAGGAGTTAGAAGTAGCTAGTTGGTTAATATAGGCACGGTCTAGGATAGAATCGATTAAGCTATATAACGAGGAATAGTAGCTAAGGTTATATAATATGCTACGTACTAAATAAGAGAGACGCGAGGAACTTACGTACCTTATATACTATACGTATATTACATATAAGGAGGATTTCTTAGGAGTATAGTTATGTATTTAAAGGACCATAGTCCCTACCTAGATAGTTCTTTTCTTTATAGTGAATCTTAGAATATAATTAGAGTTAATCTATTAGGCAACTACTCCACTAGTTATTATTACGTTGTTAACTTCTTATTTACCTATATACCTAGCCTATTAATAAGTTTACCGTAGTTTCTGCTATAAGGCTTTATTATATATTCACTACTAAGGTTATAGTATTAATAAAGTTAAATAATATACCACTAAAAGCAGCAGCTATAATAGCGTTAATAGTAGTAACTACCTTAGGATTAGGTAACGATACCAGTATAGTAAACACTAACTCTTAGCTAGTTACTATTGGACGGCTATAGGAAATGGTTAATTAATTAACAGATAATAATAGGATACTTAAAGAAAGGATTAATGGAATTGGAGCGGCTGTTATAGGATACCCCCGTAATACCTTACACACATCCACCTGTTTCTACCGACTTAGCAATTAGAGACCAACCGCGAAACGGCAATCTAACGGCAATCTAATAGCAATCTAACGGCAATCTAATGGCAATCTAACGGCAATCTACGGCATTCTGCCATATTCCGCTAAGTTTTACCAAATTCTGCTAAGTTCTGCCAGGACCACGACCTGAACCCTATTCTACCCTATACATATATTAACTAAGCAACCAAGTTAACGATATATGCCCTTTCTTCCCGTTTTCCTACCTTCTTTCCTTACGTAACGTCTTGACCTCCTCACATAGTTCATATACATAGCTTAATAATATCTACCTTGCTATATATTATCGTCGCTTATACTCACTCCGTGACAGCGACTAAGGTTAAGTTACCCTTAATTAAGCGATTCTTAGGGGAGAAGTTAAAACTTAAAGGATTTCTTACGTAAATGCACTTTAAGGTCACGTAGGAAGGAGTTAAACTAGAAACGCCTATAGATTAAGTCGCTTACACAGAATTATTTTTAATAGAAAGGGTACTTAAGTAGTTTAAATCTTACCTTATAAAGGTATAGGAGTATAGCATAACGACTACTAACTAGGAGGTATAATATATATTCTTAAGTTAAAACGGGTTCGCAGAACGCTTAATATAGATATTTAAAGACCTAAAGGTAATAACTATAGTAGAATAAAAACTTTAAAACCTAGTATAAAGGACTTTAGCAATTAAGTATACAATATAGTTTTAAATATTAGTAATATAAGTTAAATAGAATAATAAGGCGCTTATAGCATAGTATAAGTAAGGACTTAAAGTAAAAGTCTAGATATAAGGTAAGGATATAGATAGGGAGTCTAATAATAGAACAATAGGTATATTATATAGACAGAGACAAATCCTTAAGGGAAAAGGAGGAGTCTGTATATAAGGTAGGAAGGGTTTTCCCTAGATATATACAGAGCACATGCCTTACGGGCGAGTTACCCCTAGGTTACCCTAGGGTCGCCCATACCTTACGGCTATATAACTATCTACTTAGGTTTTACCTAATAATGCCCCCCCCTTTAAAAAAGGGTCGTCCCCGATCCTTTATATACTTAAGCCTTAATAAAACCCTATAAAAAACCTTAGTAAGGAAATTTTTTTTTTAGAGGGGAAAGAGTGTCTTAATTTTGCGTATAGAGAGACGGGTAGTATATATACGCGGCGCGAAGATATTAAGGAACTTCGACCGGCGGTTAAAGTTATCTAATTAGTTAGATTTGCCTTTCTAAAACTCCCCCGTATTTAACCAAGCTAGTAGCAATTTTATATACCTAGTATAGAAAATCCTAATTAGTCTATTTAATAGGTAGAGCTAGTGGAGCTTAATACTGTTACCTAAATTCGGTAGACCAGAAATATTCTAAAAGCTTACTTACGTAGGTAGGTCGCTAGTACCTCGCGGGTTAGTTATAGGTTATTTATATATAGCCAGATTTATAAACGGTAAGGCTATATACCTATTAAATCCGCTACTAACCCTACTTTAGCCTTACGCTATACCGGCGTAGCGCCGTATATACTTTATGGGTAGGTTATAGGTTACTTATATATAGCTAGGTTTAGGACAGTAAGGCTATATATCTATTAAATCCGCTAATAACCTATACTTTAGCCTTGCGTATTATCTGTATAGCATATATATAGAATAGTAAGTTATTGGTATAGGTTACTACTAGTAGGTTACTAGTAGGTTATAAACCCTAGTTAAATAGACCTTAATTATAAACGGGCCTATTCTCTAATATATAAATAATCTGCTTAGCTAGTATAGAGTAACAGACTAGGTCTAGAAAGGGTGCTTTCTAAATTAAGCTTTATTGCTAGTATACGCCGTAGCCTCGCCTATGAGTTACTAGCATCGCTAGGTTATATTAAAGTGTGGCTTATATAGGATATTAATAAATTAAAACTTTACCCTATATATACGCCGCAGTTCTTATAGCAATTATTACTTATTCTTTAATCCCTCAGGACGTCCTCTGCTCCGCTTTAATATAGGTTATATTTTAATAGTAGCGCTTACTTTTTGCCTGCGCTTCGGCTATAAGGCTAGGGTATTCCGCTTATAGTACTTATCTAGCAGTTATTAATAATTCTTAAGTTTTATCTTATATTTCTATTTATTATACTTATTTAGCTATCCTAGCTATTTAATAAGGTACTATAGTTGTTTAGCACAATCCTAGTAGGTAACAATTGCTTCTACTTCCTAGCTGCCTTCCTTAAGCTCTTCTACTGCTAGGGGTTAAAACTTAGGGCGTAACCTATAAGGCTTTAGTAAGGAGATATAGAAGACTAGGTAGAGCTATACTATAGCAAGTAGGAGCTCTAGCTTATATACTTACTACCCTACGCGCTCTAGGATCTAAAACAGTCCTATAAACTTATAGTTAAGCTTTTTATAGGGACGTTTCATGCGGATATTCTTAGAGGAAAGTAGGACTTATTTACCGACGGCGAAGTGCTTAGCTAAGTGGTGACAATTATAGTATTTTACCTAAAGCTTTTAGGCGTGCATTATTGACGCCGCCGCTACCTTATATATAAGGCGTAGGCGTTATAGGTACGTCTTTATAAGTTAGACATTCGTTAACTTAGACCCCTCTTTACCTTACTAGGCGTCTTAAACGCTGTTTAGGACTCTATCTAGGATATTTAGTAGCTAGCCATAGGCGAGCTTAATAGGGGAACGCTTTGTTATGGCATGGACCTTAGAGTTATAGGTAAAGGCTACTTCTTTAAGTAGGGAGGCCTAATTAGATTGTTCCTAGTTCGTAAATATATATAGGTATACCTTAAGCTCCTAGTTCTAACGCTCTATCTAATTATCTATCTACGGGTAGAATATAGTGCTAAGTTTATATTAAACGCGGAGATAGTAGTATATAGTGCTTTAGTACTCGCTTATAAATATACTACCCCTATTAGAGACAATATTATTTAGAGGCCCTATTTATATAAAGACTCTAAATAAAAGTTCTGCGAGTTGTGTAGTATTAATTATCTTACACACTAGATAGTAGCGCACTAGCTTTATAAAACGGTCTATAAGGATAAGGACGGAGTTATACTCTACGCTATTAGGAGTCTTAAACTCTAAGAGATCTGTAATAAAGTTAAGTAAATAATGCCGCTAGGCTCGGGTGGGGACCTAAAGAGGCTGCAGCTCACTATAGGGTTTATAGCAGCGCGATTTAGAGCGTTAGTAGGTATTATAATTATCTAGGTATTTACAGAGGTTTTAGGTAAGGCCGTTTTAAGCATACTTCTACGCGATTACCTTAAATATATGGTTAAAACCATAGTGGCCGCCTATAGGATTGTTATAATTCCGCTTAAGGATCTCCTATTATAGTAGTATATAATTTAGCACCTAGACCTTATTATTTTACCTTAAAAGTCCTTAATTATTAAGGGTATAGTCCTTATTACTAGTAGGAACTTATTCCTAGGTTAACTAATTATATATAGAGCGTATAAAGGCGTCCCTTTTTTATACTCTATAAATAAAATTAACTACATCAGGAAATTTTTTTTAGGGTCGTTATTGCGGTTTACGGCAATTTGCCGCAAACCGTACGATCGCGGCAGATGTATATAGTTAATAGCAATTTACGTAAAACACACGTTTTGCAATAAGTTTACAGCACCCTAATAGCAATTTACGCGTTTTATAACAAGTTTGCAGCATCTAATAGCAAATTACGGCAAAACGCTACCCTATAAATAAATAGTGCGCAAACTATACAAATTGTAACTATATAAATTATAATTATATTACATAATAACCAAATTATCACATATTCCCATAGATTTCTATAATATACTTTTAAATATATTTATATTATAGCTATATAAAATATAGAGCTATCTACTTTGGGCGTTAAGGGGGAAGCCTCTCGCAGAGGCTCTAAATTATCTACCTACCTACCTACCTGCCTGCCTGCCTGCCTGCCTACCTACCTACCTACCTACCTGCTTGCCTACCTACCTATCTATCCGTCCGTCTATACCTACCCATCTATACCTACCTATCTGTGCCTACCTATCTGTGCCTACCTATCTATATCACCTTGATTCAATCAATCGATCAAATCGTTTATCGTGTTCGCTGGCTGGTCGTTTAAACGGTTGTCGTGTAGCTCTAGCGACAGTCGTGTGGCGATGACGACGGTCGTCTAGCTCCGGCGATAGTCGTCTAGCTCCGGCGACGGTCGTCTGCTGGCTGTCATTCTAGTGTCTTCCTAGGTAGGGAGGATATAAGAAAGGGTAAAAAATGAGGTGGCTACCTAGGTGTATATAGGGGTATACTTGGCAGAGGCACGTATAGAGGCTATCGGGAATATAGCGGGGACCCGATAGTAGTGTGTCACGCACACACAAAGGCTTTATATAGAGCCTCCGTACGCAGAGCTTCGCGCAAAGCCTCGTGCAGAGCCTCTATATATAGAGCTTCGTGTAGAGCTTCGTAAAGCTTTGTACAGAGCTTCGTATAGAGCTTTATATAGAGCTTTATGCAGAGCTTCGTATAGAGCTTCGTGCAGAGCTTCATATAGAGCTTCGTGCAGAGCTTCATGTAGAGCCTCATGCAGAGCCTTAGTACGCAGAGCTTCGTGTAGAGCCCGTAGAGCCTCATGCAAAGCTTCATATAGAGCTTCGTGCAGAGCTTCGTGCAGAGCTTCATACAGAGCTTCGTGCAGAGCTTCGTGCAGAGCTTCGTGTAGAGCTTCGTGCAGAGCTTCGTACAGAGCTTTATGTAGAGCCTCGTGCAGAGCCTCTGGCTATCAGGAAAAAAAAATTTGGGCACGTTATTGCAAGCGAAAATTGGGGTCTGCGTAAGTCGCAATTTTGGCAATTTGCTACAAACACATAGATAGGCCAGGCGCGTGCATAGGTAGCCTATGTGTTTGTAGCAAATTGCCAAAATTGTAACTTACGCAGGTTTTGCAGACCCCGATTTTCGCTTGCAACAACGGGGCCAAAAAAAAATTTCCTAATATAGTGACTTAGGGGGGTGTTTTATAAACGCCGTTTCGGCTAAAGCAGCTACTACTACCTTTTGCTATGGCATGAGACTCTACGTAAAGTTAGTGCTAGCGAAGTAATATATCCCTTACACTGATGACTACCAATAATAAGTGGCCCGTGCGAGAAATTCTAGGTACTCTACATCACGCCCGCGCACATTTAATACTTCCCCAACATTTCCCTTCAAGCAGGCCTTTTAATTGGTGCGCACGGGCCACAATTTATTAGACGCAGTTATCAGTATAAGGGATAATACGTAGGTGACTTACTAGGTTATTATGGGGGACTATAGCCTAGGCTAAGGGGTCTTCCCTAAGGTTAAGCACTATTAGGCCAGTTGAAGTGGTCTTAAAGAGAATAGTAGGACGCTTTAGTCCACTAGCGCCAAGTTTATAAGGGTTACTTATATACTGCATATATACTACTCGCTGGTTTAGTATAGTAGCACTAGGGCCGCCTATAAGGCCTATAACCCGCAACTTTTACTATAATATAGGTAGCATGGCATTAAGGATTATCCTCTTACTACTATCTTTAAAGCCTTTAGTATATTAGCGGGATTTACTTTACCTAGCTTATATTTAATCTTAAAATTAAACTTAGCTAGTTCCTTAGCGTACTAGGCCTAGTGAGTAGGTAAGCTTTTAGTGGTTATAAAGTACCTAAAATTATTATAATTGTAGAGTACGCGCGTTATATACGCGGCGTGCTTAAGGTAATAGCGCTATATCTTAAAGCATTATACTATAGCGAGTAGTTCTTTATTATATGTATTATACTATACTTCTAGGCTAGTAAGCTTCTAACTATAATAAGCGATTAGGTACTAGTAGAGTTAATCTCCCTATCCTAAAGGCTGTAGAAGTATACCACTATAGGTATAGTTAAAAGCGTTAGTAATTACTATTAGGGGTAGATTAGGGTCGAAGTGGTAAAGTAGAGGAGCCTATATAAACGCAGCGTGTAGCTTATAAAATGCCTACTATGCGTTATTAGGCTAGGACTAAGGTTAGTACCATTTAGTAGGCCTTTTTAACTTGTGCTTTTACTTCTTCTCCCCATCTAACGTTGGGTTGTGATATGCCTATGCAAGATATACATATAGGGGGTATGCGGTATCTAAGTAGTTTTAGATAAATCGCCTATAGAAGTTAGTAAAGCTAAGGAAGACCTAAATATCCCTATAGGACTTAGGCTTAAGCCATTCCTTAATAGCTTTTACGCGGTTAGGGTCTATTATAATACCCTTAGGGGTAATAATAAAGCCTAGGAACTTAACGTTTTTAGTATAAAAGATGCATTTTAATAGTTTAGCGTATAGGCCCTAAGCGCGGAGCTGTTATAGTACCTACTTAACGTACTTAACGTACTTGTCCTCGTTATTTAAGTAAATAAGAATATTATCTAGATAAACTACGTAGATAGTATTTACTAGGGTTTCTAGAGCTTTATAAATGTAGCTTTAGAACATTATAGGGGCGTTAGTAAAACTAAAGGGCATTACTAGGTACTTAAAGTAACTATAGCGTATCTTAAATGCAGTCTTCTATTTATCTCCCTTTTTAATATAAATCCTATAGTACGCATTATAAAGATCTAGCTTTATAAATATCTTCGTATAGCTAAGCCTATTAAAGAGTTTACTAACTAGCGGTAGGGGGTACTAGTTCTTAATTATAATCTTATTTAGGCGTCTATAGTTAACATATAGCCGTATTATACCGTCTGCTTTTAGTATAAAGAGGATAGGCGCTCTAGTAGGCGACTTACTGGGCCTAATCTAGCCCTTTTTAAGAGTACTGTCTAGGTACTCTTATAAGATCTATAACTCTTTCTGTAAGAGGTTATAGAGGGGCATTTACGGTAGCATTTTGCCTTCTTCTAAGTTAATTATATAGTTATACTTAGAGTTCTACGGTAGCATACTTGCTAGCTTATTAGAGAAGATATTAATTTCCTCCTTATATATATCTAGCAGGCTAGGGGCTATAGAGGTTAAAGCGATTATTACGTAGTAGTGTGCTTCCGGGAGCTAGTAGAGAGAAAGGTGCAGCCGATATACGTTTTGTAGGTATACTTATACTAAGAGTATATATAGCTCTACTATAGTATACTTAATAGTTTTAGGGTTTTAATTACCTCCCCCTTATATATAGGTGATCTATACCGGCACTGGAGGGTCTTCATAGGTACTCGCTACTAGTAACGGCAGGTTCTCTACTATGTTTATAACCGGTATCTCTACATCCAAAGGGTCTACATAGGTACTCGCTACTAGTAATAATAGGTCCTTTATTATATTTATAACTAGTATAAAAAAGGAGTCTTCTAGCTATAGCGAATAGACTATTTCGCTAGCCTTAATATCTGCTAGGAGAGTGTTAAGGATAACTATCTAAAGGCGTCTAGGGTCCGAAGTACCTTGGATAAACTGTCTAGAATAGAAGCTAATTAATAAATCTACTTCCGCAAGCCAATCCTATCTAAGAACTATATTATAACTATTAAATAAGCTGCCCTAAAAGGTCTACGGGCTAATAGTGCGAGGGGTACCCTAGAAGTTGCTAGTAGTGACTGTTAGATTATAAGCATCCTAGATTATTATCTAGTTGCTATTAAGGAAACGTATAATAGGTGTCACGGCACTAGCAGAAAACGGCAGAACTTAGTTGGCAGAACTTGGCAGAACTTTGCGGTCACGTGACTAGAGGACCGTATAAAAGAACCCTACTTCGACCGGCGCTGCTCTTCTTCTCCTTTCCTTTCTCTAGCTTTAGATCCTCGTTTATAGACAATCCAATTATACAGGCCTACGCGTCTCTCTTACTGTGTCCGTGCCTCGATTGACCGAGTCGCTAATATTATCTAAAGCTTAATACTACTCTTTCTTCCTAAGAAGGAACTTAAATATATCTATAAATAGGACAAGGACACAGAATGGAACCCTAAGGATATTACTAAGACTATAAGGATAGGACAAAACTAAAAGGACGCGTATAATACAAACCTTAAGAATAGGACACGCACGGACTAGAACCCCTGAAAATAAATAAACACCGGAAATTACCTAACACCCCTACCACTATGCTAAGAAATACAGCAGCCAGTAAAGTAGCTGCAGGACCTTTAAATACCCTAGACAATAAAATAGTTAATGTCTTAAACCCCTAGGCAGAGCTGGTAGCAGCTAATGCCGAAATTAAACGGCTATAAGAACTGCTTAAAGCTAGAGATACCTCTGCTTCCGTATTTAGTAACAAATTATTAAACACCTAGAGACTTGTTACGGTCCTTAAGGCCCTATCCTAGCGCCTTAGCGGACCCACTAAGCCCTATACAGCCCTATCGCGGTCCGCGAAGGTTGCGAACCCCTCGTTGCTTACAGACGGAACTAACCCTACATTTAATAATTGGAAGCTTTAACTATAAGACAAGCTTGAAGTTAATACGGACTACTTCCCTACCGTTTAAGCTAAAATGGCCTACGTCTTTGGCCGTACCGGCGGAGATGCACAGACGCATCTACGTCCGCGTTACGCCCAGGATATAGCAGACCCTTTCCTCTTTAAAGAAGAGATGATTAACTACCTATCTTCTATTTATAAGGACCCCTTTAAGGTATAAAACGCCCGCCTTAACTATAAAAGCCTAAATATAAAAACGACGGAGACCTTTTTAGCTTTTTAGACCCGCTTTCTACACCTAGCTAGCTAAGCCTAAATTCCCTATAAAGACCTAATGCTAGACCTCTTTAATAAGCTTACCCTGGACCTACAGCGTGCTGTACTGCTAGTTTTTACTACTATATAGACGCTAAAGGTACTTATAGACTACTGCCTGGCTATTAACTAAGGCCTTTGTTAAATTAAGGCATAAGCCAAGCGGTATAAAGCTAGAAGCTCTTTAAACCAAACTATAAACACTCTAAGAACGGCCCGTAGTGCCCTAGTATGATTAGCAACCCCTGCGGTACTAGCTATATAGCCCGCCGTTAATCTAGTAGCTAGCCGCGCAGCTAGTCCTACTATAGGCCCGGCGCATACTCGGCCTACATATAGCGACCCCTATAAATAGGCCCTTAGTAATTAAGGAGCTTGCTTCTTATACGGCTAGAAGGACTGCTTTGCTAAGGACTGCTAGATAAAGGTAAAAGCGGATAAGGTTTTGTTAATTTAGGAGGATAGCACAGAGTTAGAAAAAGAGGAATCCTAAAAGAAGACTCCTCTTTAGGGTTAAAAGGGATTAATATATTATATATTAATCTAGGTTAGCTAGTTAGTAAAAGAAGCTATACTATCCCTTATATTTTATTCCGTAATAGATATTAAGTTTTAACTTTTACTTTAGCTGACTCTAGAGCGAATACATTTGCCTTAATAGATACCTAGTATACCGTAAAGCTAGCTAACTTTTTAAATATACCCTTTAAAGAACTACCTAAACCAATTCCTATTTACGGGTATAACGGACAAATAGGACCACCTATTACAACTATCTTACGGATTTACCTTCGTATTAACGGACGAAGGTAGTATAATGTCCCCTTTCTTATTATAGACCTAGGAAGTTATAATATAATCTTAGGGAGAAAATGGCTAGCCTATTTAGGCTTACAGCTTAATATATAGAGTAGACGGCTAATCTAGCCTAAAACTCTACCCCTAACCCCTTCCTTTATAAAAGAAATTAGTATTATAATAGAAAACCTTATATGGCCCCAGATTAATACTATTTACTAGGCTAATGCTATATATAGGGACTAGGCCTTTAAGGAAGATATATAGCTTAATCCGCAACAGATCCATATACTACGCCAACCCTAAACTACTTATATTACGCCATCCGCACTAAAAACTTAGGAAGTTAATAGTGACCTACCTAAGTTCCCTATAGAGAACTTAGGCCCTACGCAGCTATAAAGGAAGGCTAGGAATACTGGACGCTATACTAAACTAATAGACCGGAAGGATAACTTACAGAAAATAGAATGTAAGTTAAGGAAGACTATAAACCCTATATTGCAAAATACGGCCTAATAAAAGTCCGTAAGGAATTCTACAGACCTCCCACTAGTTAATATCTACTATATTAGTGCCGTAGGATTTTACCAGAACTTAGTCCAACCTAACACTATTACTTTTACAACTAGCTTATATAAAATTGATTAAATAATTAAGAAAAAGAAAAGCGAGCTTAGTAGATAAAAAAACGAGCTTATAGATGAGGAGCTAGTAGAATAAAAACTACACTATTGATACTGGAAATTTAAGGACGTATTCTTTAAGGCAGCGTCCGATATACCTCCGCCTTACTAATTATATAACCATAAGATTGAGATTAAGCTAGACAAGGAAAACACCCTTAGTTTTAGTCCCCTTTACTAGTAGTCTACTACTAAATTATAGGCTATAAAGTAGTACCTTATTAATAACCTAGATAAGGGCTTTATTAAACCTAGCTAAGCCCCTTTTAACTCGCCTATTCTCTTTGCCAAAAAGCTAAATAGAGGACTCTGTTTCTATATTAACTACTATAAGCTAAATAATATAACCCATAAGGACCGCTATCCGCTACCCCTACTTAATAAGACTTTAGCCTAAATAAGTAAAGCTAAGGTTTTTATAAAGCTTAATATCCACTAGGCCTTTTACCGAATTAGGATAAACCTTAGGTTTAAGGATTTTATTACCTTTTAGACCCGTTACGGAACGTATAAATATAAGGTACTTCCTTTTAGACTAACTAACGGACCGGCTATATACTAGCGGTATATAAACAACGTACTCTTTAACTACCTTAATAACTTCTATACGGCCTACTTGGATAATATTATAATCTACTCTAAGAATAAGCTGGAACATAAGGAGCACGTCTATAAAGTCCTATAATAGCTTTATAAGGCTGGCCTTTAGGTTAATATTAAGAAGTTGGAGTTTAGTATTAAGCGTATAAAGTACCTAGGGTTTATTATTAGTATAGATGGAATTAAAACCGACCTAAAGAAAACGGCCGTAATTACTTAGTGGGCACCCCTACAGACTATAAAGGGGGTATAATTATTTCTAGGTTTCTGTAACTTCTACTAATACTTTATTAAGGACTATAGCAAGATTACTAGGCCTCTTAACCGCCTTACCCGAAAAGACCAGCCCTTTTACTTTAACGCCGTATGTAAGTAGGCCTTTAATAAGCTTAAAAAACGGCTAGTCTTGGCCCCGCTACTCGCCCACTTTAACCCAAAACGGCCCTTAATGCTAGAAACTAATGCCTTAGATAGCGTAATAGCTAGTGTTTTCTCCCAGAAGCAACCGGACGGAAAATGGCACCCTATTACATACTATTTAAAGACTATAATAGACGCTGAGTTAAACTACCCTATCCATAATAAAGAAATGCTGGCTATTATCTTTAGCTTTTAGTACTGGTAAGTATAGCTAAAAGGGACCCCTAAACCTATCTAGGTAGTTTTAGATTACTAGGCCTTAGAATATTTTATAATAATAAAGGCCCTTACGGCCTGGTAGGTTTAATAGGCGGATATCCTATCTTAGTTTAACTTCTTAATTATATATAGGCCAGGCGCTATAAACCGTGCGGACGCCCTTATAAGGCGTGGATAGGACCTAGACGATTAGACGGCCATAAAGATCTTATTATAGACCTAAACGCTACTATAACTAGAGTGCCTTAACCCCTAGATACGGATAGAACTAAGTACGGACTCTCTAAATACTGAGATATATTCTATTAACTCTACGGAACTTGACCTTATTAATAAACTGCTGCAGATAAACTGTATAGCCCCGTCTCTATAAGAGTACCGTAAAAAGATAAAGGACGTTACTAGCCTATGGTCCCTCGAAAATAGACTACTTAAGCACCGCAAATGGCTAGTGGTAGCAGAGGAATAGAACTTACGGACTTAGCTTATTACCAAAGTATATGCCTAGGTCTTTACGGCCTACCCCAGAAAAAATAAGACCCGTAGGATTATTAGTGACCACTACTACTAGCCCGGAATAGTTATAGATATTAACCGCTATAGACGGAACTATAACAACTGTTATAGGTCTATAATCCCACAAGATAAGACCTTAGGACTATTAAAGCTACTTCTGATACCAGAACGCCCCTAGTAGTATATCTCTATGGACTTCTATAAGCTGCCTCTAGACCGTGACGGATATAATATAGTTATAATTCTAGTTAATCGCTTTGGCAAGCGCCCGTTCTTAATTCCCTATTAAAAAATATTAATGCTAAAGAGGCGGCCCGACTATATATTTACTACGTTTATAGAATCTATAAACTACTAGATACTATTATATCTAATTATAGGCCGCAGTTTATATCGGCCTTTTAGAACAAGTTTACCTAAATCTTAGGTATTAGGCTAAAGCTTTCTATAGTATACCACCCCCAAACAGATAGTTAGATGGAGATTGTAAATTAATACTTGGACTAGAGACTCTGGCCCTTTATTAACTACTTCTAGGATAACTAGGGCAAACTGTTACCCCTAATGGACTACGCCTAGGCGACCCTACCCTATAACTCTACGGGATTCGCACCTATTTAGTTAGAAATGGGTTATTTACCCCATATAAGCTTTAATTGGGAAAAACCAGAAGGACCCCAGACTATACGCGAGAAACTATCCTATAAGAAAGCCTAGCAGTATGCTAATCGCTTAGAAGAAGCCTAAACGGTAGCCTGTATAAACTTAGGAAAAGCCTAGAAATTAATAGAATAATAGGTAAATAAGCATAGGCGCGAGTTTAACTTTACTGTAGGTAATATGGTCTGGGTTATAATAAGGAACTAGAAGATAGAACGGCCTAGCTGTAAGCTAGACTATTAGATAGCCGGACTATACGAGGTTCTTAAGAAAATAGGCAACTTATATAAAGTAAAGCTCCCGGATTTAATTAAGGTCCACCCTATTTTCTCGCTAGATAAGCTATAGAAAGCCGCGAATAACCTATTGCCTGGATAAAAGAACGAACCTCCCCTACCGATTTAAGTTAATGGCGATAATAAATAGGAAATTGAAGAAATACTAGCCTGTAAACTAGTAAGAAAAACGCTAAAGTACCATATTAGTTGGAAAGGCTATGACCCAGATCCTACCTGGTACCCTATATAGAACTTTATTAGCAGTCCCCATAAGGTTTAAAAATTCTATAGCCGTTACCTTAATAAACTAGGACCCCTAAAGTACCTAGATAAGTAAATAGAGTGCTAGTATAGCGAAGACAATAAGCTACCGGAAGAACATGAGGATAAGAACGCCCTATAGGTGTAATACGGACACATAAAGCCTAAGGGCAGGCTTTACTAAGGGGGGGGGTAATATTACGGCACTGGCAGAAAACGGCAGAACTTGGTTAGCAGAACTTGATAGAACTTTGCGGTCACGTAACTAGAGGACCGTATAAAAGAACCCTACTTTAACCGGCGCTGCTCTTCTTCTTCTTTCCTTTCTTTAGCTTTAGATCCTCGTTTATAGACAATCTAATTGTATAGGCCTACGCGTTTTTCTTGCTATGTCCGTGCCTTAATTGACCGAGTCGCTAATAATAGGTTTATATAAATATAGCGCGTAGTGTATAGGCAGGTTAAACCTATAGACGACATCTTAATTAATAAGGTTAATTTAGTACCTATTATCGTATAAAGCACGTAGGCGGATTTTGCCCTAGGGCGTATCTATTATAACGTATACTATAATGCGTTTCTTCTCTCCCTCTATATTAGGCCCTAGTTATAGTTAAAAGAGATACGCTACTAGGGCTTTAGGTTTTCTAAAGGCCGAGTTAACTTCTCTCTATTAGCCTACTTCTAGTATTTCTTATAGTGGCCGCCTACAGTCCTTTAACTCGCGTGCGTAGCACCGGCGTCTAGGGGGTCCCCTATACCATCCGGCTTTTAGGTGGTCTCCTTAGGAGTTTGCTTAAAGTGTTACCCTTTTTAGGTTCTGTTTTCTAAGCCTAACTTTATAGAGCCTATACTGCAACCGCGCTTCGTACGCGATAATTTGCCGCTACCACTTACGCAATCTTCCGTAAGCTTTGTAGTATTAAGCAATTACTCTATATAGCGGATTTCGTTAAAGAGGTCTTTAGCGGTTTTTACCCGTTAGGCGAAGTTTTAGCGGGAAAGCTCTGCTTATAGGTAGGCTAGGAGATATAAGAACCAAAAGTCTACCTATTGTTTAGGATTAACAAAAGGGGTATAAGAGAAGAGGTCCTCTAAGCTATATATATAGGTTAGGAAGACGTCAAACCTCTAGTTCTCCTTTATAACAGCCGTATAGTATATTATAGCGTTATTAAAGCGTCTTACTATAGGGTTCCTAATCTGGTCTTAGACTATAGTCTTAAACTTATCCTATAGTAAAGAACCCTTATCCTTAGTACCTAACTAGCGATAGACTAGTTAGGTAATTGTCTTTTTTTTTATAAAACCTTTAATAGCCTAGCGCGTGCGTCGCTTACAGTCGTAGTCAGCGTTATTAACCTTAAATTAGTTCTTAACTGCGGCGATCCACCGGTTAAAATGCTATTAAGTAATACCGCTAATATTGGGTGGTAACTTCTTAACTAAGGCGTTAAGATTTAATCGGCGTATGCGTTCGCTACGTAACTCATACTCTTTACTAGAGAGGTAATAGGAGGGCTTTATCAAATTAATAATGCTCTATAAGTTGGCTATTTTCTTAGCTAGCTCATCTAGCTCCTTTATGTTAGCGGTATTAGGTAGGACGCTAGTAACCTTACTAAGCTTCTATTAAGCCTAGGTATATAAGTTAAACTAATCTTTAGCGTTCGTAGATGTTTAATCATTTTAAGATTTAGAAAATGGCTTAGATGCTGCTAGTGTACTTCTAGCGGTTTTGTCTGCACTAGATCCTAAGGCGTTCTACGGTTATATCGCTAGCGTATTACTGTTGGGTGCAGGCGTTGGTTTTCTTTTTAGAGGCATTATAGAAAAATTAAACCGGCTATCCTCCTAAGGGGATTGGTAAGGATTTAAATGTAAGGTAAAGATATAAATAGGAAGTCCAATAATAGAATAATAGGTATATTGTATAGACAGAGACGAATCCTTAAGGGAAAAGGAGGAGTCTGTATATAAGGTAGGAAGGGTTTTCCCTAGGTATATATAGAGCACGTACCTTACGGGCGAGTTACCCCTAGGTTGCCCTATGGTCGCCCGTACCTTGCGGCTATATAACTATCTACTTAGGTTTTACCTAATACTAGGATATAATTATCCTAATAAAAGATGCGGATATTCTTAGGGATTTAATTAACTAAGCAATTAAAATTAATAATAGGATCTACTAAAGAGAGTAGACTAAGAAGGGTTAGGATAGAGTTTTACAGTTATATAAGGCGTAGGGCACGCAATAATAAAGTTAAAATTAGAAACTATAGTATAGCGTAGAGCTAATAGACCTAAGTAATATTAAAGAAAACTAGAAATAAAACAAACGACTATAGAAACCTAAAGGATAAGGATTAAGTAATTAAAGGTCTAAGGAGTAGAGGCCGAACTAGGGATCTTAGTAGTAGAAGACATTTAGGTAGACTTTATAGTAAGAAAAATGGTTTAAAAAAGGAGCTTATATAAATTGCGGAAAATAGGGTTATTACGTTAAAGACTATAGAAGTAGTTAGAGTTACTATATAGTAAAAAGAATAAGACTAGTAGAAGACATATACGTATAGAGGGATAATAGTATACTATAAGGAACTAAAGAGTGTTTAATTAACAGTTTTGTATTTTATTATAATAACGTATACTAGATTTATAAGGACGCTAAATATAGCGTAAGCTATTAGCTATAAAAGCTAAAATTATTAAAGTTTAGAGGAACTAACGAACTAGCTCGTAGATCGGATATTAAGGACGATAAATTTAACGTAGGCGAAATATTTAGTAACGATAAGGTAATAAAGGCAGCTTACTAGGAGTATATAGACCTTAAAAATGTTATAAAAAAGGTAGAGGATAATTCCACTATAGAATAGGGAATATTAGTAGGGATTAAAACCCTACTAGATATAATATCTATCGCTTTATAAGACGTAAGAGAAGTAAAATAGTAAACTACTTCGGCACTTAATAAAGGCAAAAGGCTAAAGGCTTAAGATTCTTAAGAAGAAATAAGAGACGCTTAAAATTTCTAAAACAGGATAAGATAAGCTTAAGGACCTATAATGGACGATAACTAATAGAGCAGAGTAATGGCTTAGTTTAGCGATATATAAATAAGCTTAGGATGAAGTTTCCCAAAGATATAAAACTCTTAAGACAAGATAAGTAAGATTTAAGATTTTTAAAATGAGATAAGAACACTACGGAAGCCTAGTTAGACTAAGGCTAGAGTAAAGCTTAAGAAAGAAGCAAGCTTAGGATTAAGAATCCTATAGGACTAAGATTTCTAAATATAAATAAGGACTATTAAATAAACTAAGATTAAGAAGTATAAAGACTTTAAATATCTACTTATAAGGCGAAAACTAAAAGAAAATATGGAGGACTTTAGATAGAGAATCCTTATATAGCAAAAATAGAAACTAGATTAAAGAACTAGTACACTAGGTTATATAAGGGACAGAGCACCTATATAAAGGATTACTAATAGGCCTAGGGTAGGCACGCTAAGAGCTAAGTGGCTTACTAAACTAGAAGATAAAGAGGATCTAGGGATCCCTACTAGGTTTAAGGAACGGTATATAAAGGGCTATTATAATATAGTAATAAGAAGATAGAAAGTCCAGAACTAGTGTCTCCGTAGGGTTATAGGGGCATACCGGCGAACACCAATAGCTGCAATGGAGAAGGAAGCGGCTATTCCCCCAATCCAACTCTATATTGAAACGATAGCCCTCCAAAGAGCCGCCAAGACGGCCTCCAATAGGGTAGAAAAGAAATCAGCAGAGGCACTTAACGGTATCTGGAATATATTAGTAAAGCGCCGGCAAAAAATAAAACGGCCACTAGTACTATTAGAAGCGCTTAGGGAACGCGCAAAGGACCGTGAAAATGAGATATAAGGCTTCCTCGCGCACCAGAAGGACTGTGTAGAGCGGGAAGCTGCAATAAACCCCCGCAAGCGTGGCTAGCGGAACGCCAGTAGAGCGTAGGCGGAGCGCCGCCACCGTATAGGAGGTCACCAGCACCAAAGGCAGGCAACTACCTTTATCGCGAAATGGGCAGATTTAGAATGGCGACGACGGTGGCAGGTAAAGGCTAAAGACCGCACAGAAACCACGTGGAAGACCCCATAGGGGAAACCTATAATCCCATTATATAAAGGCCTAACAAAAGCAGAGGCTATAGCACTATTTCTTCTTCGTATAGAGGTAATAGGGCTTAATGCATGGCTTGTATCCGTCGGTGTACCGGCGGTTCTCCCGCGGTGCGAATGTGGCTAAATAAGGCAGATAGTCCACTATATGCTGTTCTAGTGTCCACACTACCAAAGGGCGGACTTTATAGCAAAATGCGCCTCTAAACGCCTTTAGGATATTTTAAATAATAAAGAAAGCGCCCAAGCGGCAGCAAAATGGCTAGTACAGTTAGGTGCGTTACCCTAGTTTTAGGCAGTAAAGGTAATAGATGCAGAGGACATAAGTAAATACTAGCCCTTTTAAAGCCTAGAGGACTAGTAAAAGAATAAGGGTAAAAGGATAAGGAAAGAAGGGGGTAGAGTAAGATTATCCGCGAAGCGCGGCCAGTTAGCTTAATATGCAGACTTAAAGGCAGGTAGAAGGCAAGCCGCCGGCGCTCCGATGTCGGAACGCTGCTATCTCTCCAGCGCGGCCCAAGGTGGGGTTTTCTCTAAGCTAGAGTTTTTCCTATAGAAGGTATTAGCCTGCGTGGACCCACTAGGGGGACTGGGACGGGCGGTAAATTGAATTTATTATAATAAGAAGATACTTTCTTACGGATAAGCTATATACACTCTAGTAGCTGTACTAAAAGTAGTATAGGCAGCGATATAATAATAAGTAGGAAGATTTCTATATATAGTTAGATAAACGAGTTATCTAAAACCACCTAATTATAGAGAAGGCTATAACTTATATTAAGGGAGCCTTAATTATAACGTTAAAGAATTTAGAGGAATAATTAGAGAACTAGAGAAGCAAGAGACGTATCTTAGTACCTATAAATAAAGTCGCAATATTTAGATTAATATAATAAAGGTTTAAACTTAAAGACGAAGATAAGTTAAGAGTTAACCTAAAATACCTAGTATACTATATACTATTATAGATTGTATATATGGATAATATATACAAAATGTATAAAAATCTAAAAGAAAAGAATTAGAAGTACCCTATAAAGATATATTAGGCGCTAGATAAGTAATAGTATAGGAATGCTAAGTATATACATAGCTAGCATCTAGTAGAAGTTTAGGAGTTAGGAGACTTAATACTTTAACTAGAAAGATTCCCTATAGAAGAATACTTAGACGGATAATAGTGGTAGGAATGCCTAAAGAATACATATCTATAGTATATTAAAAATAAAAAGCAAACTAGGCATTAGCTAAAGAATAAGCTAAGCGCATAGGAATTAAGTAGCTAATAGTTAGGAAAAGTAGAGGCCTACGGGATTAGAAGGAGCTAGTAGTAAAGCCTTAGACCCTTAAAGGAATTTAAGAACAATACCTAAATTTATAAGTTAATTGGTAAGATTAATAGTTTAAAGTATTAATAGATAGTAGAGTAACGCGAAACCATATCTTACTAGTAGCAGTTTAAAAAAAAAAGGGATTATCTTATAGATAAAAGGAATAACCTAACCTATTAGTTATAATTTTAGGAGATCCAATAGCCTATAGAGGAGGCATTATTAACCTTAAAATAGGACCTATTTAAATAACTATTAAAGGGAGATAAATTAAAATATCTTTTAATATCCTACTATTGGGACGGGATAAAGTAGTATTAGGTATGCCTTAGTTATAGGAATATAATCTAAAGATTAATTAAATTATAGGTTAGGTTAATATTAGAGATACTTAATGCTATAAAATGCAATAATAAACTAAGTTAGTATAGTACTAAGTTAGAGTAATATATAA
This sequence comes from Cenococcum geophilum 1.58, assembly GCF_001692895.1. Taxonomy (NCBI): domain Eukaryota; kingdom Fungi; phylum Ascomycota; class Dothideomycetes; order Gloniales; family Gloniaceae; genus Cenococcum; species Cenococcum geophilum. The sequence goes on along the minus strand of NW_027137581.1, from coordinate 1,588,797 downwards.
AGAGACTAAGCGAGGCTTAAGTTATATACTAAAAAGATACTATAAATACGGCAAGAAACTATAGAGCCTAGAAAGTAAAAAGCTAGTAGATTATATAGTATAGGACTATAAGATAGAGTTAGAACTAGGAATAAGTCTAAGGTTCTTCCTAACCTATAAGCTTACTTAAAAGGAGTTAAAAGTACTTAAGGAGTTTGTCTAAGAGAACTTATAAAAGGGATACATTAGACTATTATAGTTATTAGTAGGATATCTAGTATTATTTGTACTAAAGAAGAACGGAAAACTTAGGCTATATATTAACTATAGGCAGTTAAATAGCATTACTTAAAAGGATAGGTATTCTTTACCCTTAATTAGCGAAATTTAGGATTAGATAGGTAACGTGCAAATCTTTATAAAGATAGATCTAAGATAGGCGTACCATTAGATTAAAATTAAGGAAGGCAATAAATAAAAGGTAGCTTTTAGGTTAAAGGAAGGACTATATAAGCTATTAGTTATATAATTCGAATTAATAAATACACTAATAATGTTTTAGAAATAAATTAATAGTATATTAGGAGAATACCTTAATAGGTTTATTATAACATACCTTAACAATATTATTATCTACTTAATAACTAAGGAAGAACACGGGAAACACGTTAAATAGGTCTTAAAGATATTATAAAAAGAATAGATATTAGTAGTAATTAAGAAATACAAGTTCTTTATAAGGAAGACTAACTTTATTAAATTTATTATTAAACTAGGTTATATTAGTATAGACCTAAAGAAGATTAAAGCTATAGTAAATTAGCAAGAACTAGAGAATGTAACGCAGTTAAGGTTTTTTTAGGGGTTTGCAATTACTATAGAAGGTTTATAGTATAGTAGTTAAAGAATATTAAACCATTTACTAGGCTTATAAAGAAAGAGGAACTATAGGCATAGGGAGATAAGTAAAAGAAGTTATTTACCTAGGAGCTAATTCTTAAAATCTACTAACTAGGACTAGGTATAGTTATAAAAATAGATATATTAGACTTTATACTAGGAGTATATTTACTATAGAAGTATAAGAATATATAGCATCTAGTAGTATACTATAGTCGGAAGATAACACTACTAGAGTTAAACTATAATATCTATAATAAGGAGTTGTTAGGTATAGTTATAATACTATTATAAAACGGGGGTAGTGGCTATATAGCGTATGTATTTAAGGAGTCTATAAGACGTTACGCGATCAATTGTAAGGGTTAAGGGCGTAAGGAGGTAATATACCTACGCGTAGCTGATATAAGCTATACGTAAGGTATATGCAAGAGCACGGGGCTCTCCTATGGAGGCCCCTACAGTAGGGTTCTGTAATACTACCCCCCCTCCTATAGAGGCGGAGCTTTGGCGACGCTGTGGTTACTATATATATATAGAAAGGATACTTAAGGTATAGAAAAGAAGAAAGGGGGGTATTGCTAAAGGTTTAAAATAACGTTATATAATAAGGCTTAGCATCTAAGAATCCGACTAATTAGATAACTTTAACCGCTAGTTAAAGTTCTTAGATATCTTAATGATATTCTAGTTATATAATCGCACTTTACTATAATCTAATAGTAATTTGCCCTTACGTGGTAATGTATAACGGTTTAACTCTATAAGGGCTTCTATAGAGGATTGGATATAAAATCTCTGCTTAGGCCTAGTTTCTGTAGGTTTACGTAGTAAAAGTTACTAATTAGGTCCTTTGTATTTTTAAAGTCTTTTTATAGTTACTATTTTGGCTAATTTATATTAAATCCTATATATATAGCTCTGTAGTAAAGCCGTCGTCCTCTACCTTTACTAAAGTATTTAGAGTTAATAATTTGTTTAACGGTCTACTCCTTATAGTTCTTATCTTCGTTCTTATCTTAGATTAATACTAGTAGGGGTTTAGGCTATATCTACCCTAGTAAGGGGTTAAGCTAATAGAGGTATAGTAGCTATAGATAAAATATAGGCTATATCCCACGGGTAGCTAGGGTAGGTAAGAGTTCTAGCTTATATGCAGCTCCCCTATTAATAACTTGTTTAATTAGATAGGGGCTAAGGTTCTTATAATTAAGTAACTTTATAGGCCTTTGCATAGAGATATTATATATATTTAGCTATACCTAGTCGCTAACACGTATCTCCGGTAGTGGCGTTCTATAGTAGTTAGCAAAGTAGGCCTACTTTACTTAAGCCTAGGCCATTTCTCCCTTATAGTAGTTGAGTATATTTTTTATATAGTCTATATACTAGTTAGTAAGTAGTATTTTAAGGCGTTTTCTATATAGTAGTTTCTTATTAATAGGTTCTGGTGGCTTTATACCGGATTAGGGGTAATAACCCTTATTTGCGAAGAACGGGGTAAGTCCTATAGTGGTTAAGACATAGTTATTTACTGTAAATTTACCTAGTGGGAGGTAATCTACCTAGTTATTTTAATTATAGTTGACTACCTATTATAGGTACGCTTTTATACTAGTATTAGCGTTTTCTAGTTACCTAGTAGTTTTATAATAAAAGGATATAGATATCTTAACAGAGATGCTAAGGCGTTAGTAGATTTGTCTCTATATATTAGAGTTAAATTATATACCTCGGTCGGATGTAATTAAGTTAGGTAACCTATGTAGTTAGTAAACTTTGTAAAGGAAGGCGTTAGTAATATTGCTAATAGCTACGCCTTTAGTTAGGACGTAGTGGCGCTCTTTTATAAGTTAGTATATTATTATAAGGATGTTTTTATAGGTACGGCCATGTCGTTTATAGGGTAGTAGGTTAATAATAAAATCTATAGCGATATCTGCCTATTATTATATAGGTACTAGTAAAGGGTATAGTAGTCCTTAGTACTTTATATTAAAGGCCTTAGTGTGCTTATAACTATAGTAGGTGCCTATAAAGCGTTTAACTAAGTCTATTATTATTAGCTAGAAGCAGTATCGGCTAAAAAGCTCGTAGGTTTCTCCTCTACTTAGGTAGCCGCTTAATTAGAGGTTATAGGCCATTTAGATTAGTTACCATTATAGATTTTCTAAGTTAGGGATAAATAGGTAACCTCTGTAATAGAGCCTGTTTTCTTTTACTTTTAAGGCTGCTATATTAATCTAGCCTAAGCTTTAAAGGTTAGTAGGTAGTATATAGGCGCTAGCGGTTTTTGTAGTAATAAGTTAATATAGTAATAGGTTAACAGAGGTGTTATATACCGTAGTAATAAGCTTATTAATTTTAGGAGGTAACTTTAGTTCTATAGTATAAAGCTGAGGTATAGTTGGCTCTATTATAGGTAGTATACCTAGGGCTAAATTTTATACTTTTAGAATTGTCTGTTATTAGAACTAATTATAGGGATTATTTTTAGATTAAGGAAGGTTTTGCGAGTGGCGTATTAGGCTATTAGGTTTAGTACCTTATACTTTTAGTCTATATATAATTTTAAAGTTAAAACTAGAGAGGAACTTATTTTAATATACTTAGCGTTAGTTTAGCTACTTTATAGTTATAAAGTACTTAAGGTTACAATAGTCTGTAAGGACTTTAGTTAGCTAATTAGGCTTTACTAAGGAGAGTTTTAGTTAGAATTCTTTAAACGCTTATATAATTATAAGGAGTTCTTTATTATAGATCTTATAGTTATACTCTTATAGTGTAAGCTTAAACGAGTAGAATACGACTAAGTAAAGGAGACTGTTGTTACCTATTTAGGAGAGGACGCCTACATTAACGTAGTTTAAGAAGTTAGTTTTAAGATAAAGTTATTATCCTAGTATAAAGTAAGCTAGGATAGGTATTTTAGTAAAGGCATTTTTAAGGTTTTAGAACGCCTTCTTGCATTTAGGCGTCTAGGTAAAGCGTAGGTATGTTTTTTTTTCCTTTTACAGAAAGGCCCTTTGTTTGTATTATTGCTATAAGTAGTGCTACTACGCCTAAGAAGTTGTATATAAATTTTTAATAGAAGTTAGCGAAACTAAGGAAGGCTTATACGTCTTTAATATAGTTAGGGGCTTGCTATTTAGTAATTATATATACCTTCTTAAGGTCTATATAGACACCCTTAGTAGTAATAATTAGTTTAAGGTATTTTACTTCTATAACTAAGAATTCGCATTTCTTTAAATTAATATAAAGTCCTACGTCCTTAAGGCGCTATAGGACCTTCTAAACGTATTTAGTATGCTTAAAAGGGTTATCGCTATAAATAAGTATGTTGTCTAGGTACGTAGAGTAGAAGTTATTAAGGTAGTCCTATAAGGCGTTATTAATATAGCTTTAGAAGGTACCTGGGCCATTATATACGCTAAAGGGCATAATGGTATATTTAAATTGGCTAAAGCGCGATATAAATACGGTTTTCCATTTATTACCTTTCCGTATTTAAAAATAGTTAAAGGCGGCGATAATATTAAGCTTAGTATAGATTTTAGCTTAGCTAAGCCGCTTAAGGGTCTTCTATATAAGTGGTACTGGGTATTAGTTTTTAATTATAATAGCATTAAGTCCTCTATAGTTAACGCAGAATTAAATACCTCCTCTTAGCTTTTTAGCGAGAAGAATAGGGGCGGCTACTAGTAATATGCTAGGACAAATAAACCCTTTATTAAGGTACTTGTTAATATACTTTCTTATAACTAGAAGTTTATCTTTTAATATTAAGTAGGGTCTCTTATAAGGTAGCGTTTTTCCTTATTTAATATTAATAGTATAGTTATTAGGTTAATATAGGGGGAGTATATATTAATAAAGTTATAGTACCTCTTAGGGAGGAGCTTATAGAGTTCTTTGTTAATAAGTCCTTTTTTAAGTTTTATAAACTTTTTAAAGTCTAAAGGTAAAAGTCCGTAGAGTTCCATAGGGGTATTATTTTTTAAAAGGTTAACTATATCTATCCTATTACTATAAAGGACGTAGTCCTATTCTTTATTAAGCTTATATAGTTATAATTAGGAAGCTACAGTAACGGTTTAGTCTTTCCTACGTGCTATATAGTAGAAGGCCGCGGCACTTATATAGTGGTAGTTAGTCGTAGGTAGGGTAATAAGGGGTTTCTTAGGTTAATATTTTAGTGAGTAAATAGAGGCGGCTAGGCTATGTCCTAGGCAAGTCTCTTTATAGTATTTAGAGTTAAAGGTTACTTCTTTCTTTTCCTAGTTAATAGCGGGGTTGTATTATTTAAGCTAGCTTATTCTAAGGATAATAAGGTAGTTAGTAAGTGGTATAATATAGGCCTAAAGCTCTTTTTGGTGCCCGTTTATATCTAAGTAGAGTTATACTATATAGGTAATTTTCTATACGGTATAACTACCATTAGTAAGTTATAGGGCGCGGGCTTTAGTAAGGGGTAAGGTAGGTAGGTTATAAGTATATATAAGTTAGGTATCTATAAATTAGTTAGTAGCTCTATAGTTAATTATAAAACGGCTTTTATATTATTTTATGGTAGTAGTTCCTATTATAGGTAAAACTATCTATTTCCGTCCGTTTATCTTTACTAAGTTATTTATTAAGTAGGCCGATATATAGATCACTCTATTATTAGGGCGTCCCAACCCGTAACTTAGGGCTAGGACTTAGCGTTTTCTACTTTTATATCTAATTCTACTGCTATTACTATATTTTTATTTTATATGGTAGTAGTATATAGTAATATATTTAGTGTTCAGGGCATTAGGTTAGGTAGTAGGCGGTAGATACTAAACCTAGCTATTAGGTAGTTTGGGTTATTATAATAATAGCCTTTTTAATAGTATTTATAGTAGCGTCCTAGTTTCTAGAGTATCTTACGCTCTCTATTTAGGAGTTTTTACGGAAAGGTTAGTATAGAGAGGTTAATATTAGCTCTAGTGGTACTTAAGGTAGTAGGCGTCGGTGGCTTAGTATATATAGGTTTAGTAGGCCTAGAGGGCTTCTATAGAGAGGTCTTTAAGTAAGGGTTAGTAGTAGCAATCTAATTTAGTTATCGTTTAATCTTNTATAGGGCTGCTACTATTTTATAAATATTATTGTAGTTATAGCTAGCGGCTGCGTAACTAAGGCGATAAGTAACTTTTTTAAGGAGATCCTTTTAGTCTTTAGTATTGTCTTAGGTAAGGGCTCTAGTATATTCTTAGAATTTAATATAGAACTTATTAAATAATTTAGTAGAGCTTATCTTTAAGGTATATAGTTTAGCTTAGTTAGTGGCTAGTAGGTTATAGTTACGGTATATTAGGTTAAGATTATTAAGGACTTTTTAGTAAGACTACCACTTCTAGGGGCTATTAGTCTCCTATTAGGCAAAAAGTCTATTAAATAGCATACCCTTTATTTGCCCGATAATATAGCTAATTTTAGTGTCTTCTATAGGAAAAAGGCAGGCGCTTTAAGTTAGTTTCTTACGGATTTATATTTTCTAGTAGCTGTATTCCTTATAGTTTCCTTAGAAGACTAGGGGATTAAGGTAGCATATATTAGACCCTATAGTAGCAATTTAGGTCTAATTATTATAGCTTTTGTTATTGCTGCTTTAGTAGGGGTTCCTGTTAGGTAAAGCTGCTTAGCGCTAACCCTCTATTAAGCGTTAAGTAAGTAAAGTTGCTAGGGGCGTAGAGACTTAGGTGGCGTTATATATAGTAAAGAGGTATTTAGCGTTATTATAAATATACTTATTAAGCTAAGATTATAGGTATTTAATTATGCCTTCTTTTTTAGTAACTGTAGTAATTAGTATAATCTTATTCTTCTTTAACTGTTAGACGTTATATTTAGACACGTAGAGGTTATCTTTAGTTTTTTAACGTGTGTTATTAGCGAGCGCCTTATAAGCTTATAGGTCTTAGATAATATTACGATTTTAGGTAGTACGCATCTCAGCTTATATAAGCTTTAGGTAGTAGTTCTATAAAAGGCAGTAGTATTTATTAGGGTCTTGTGCTACTATTTTTGCAAACGTCTCAGTGTCTTATATTTTAATTTTAATAGGTAATAGCCCTTCCGTTTACTTATCTGTAGTTATATAGTTAATAAAAGATAAGATATTATTAGTATCTATTTCCTTAAGGGTTAAGGCTAGGGCTAATAAATCAAATTCTCTTGGGATTAATTGACGTTGTAGGTTAAGTGTAAGTATTGAATTATTCTTTAGGTTTAATATAGTAGCTAGTAAGGAATATCGTCTTACTATTATAGGTTCCTTAGAAGTATAAAGTAAGGTAATTTATAGATACGCTGCTTTTAGCAGCGCCTACAGTATTATAGAGACATAGAATTGGTTATAGGCTAAGCGTTAGTGGTAAAAAGGCGCAATGTAATGTTATAGAATGGGGGCAGTGGCTATAGAGCGTATGTATTCGAGGAGTCTATAAGACGTTACGCGATCAATCGTAAGGGTTAAGGGCGTAAGGAGGTAATATACCTACGCGTAGCTGATATAAGCTGTACGTGAGGTGTACGCAAGAGCACGGGGCTCTCCTATGGAGGCCTCTGCGGTGGGGTTCTGTAATAAATACTTAAGAAATAGAGAGCATTCTTATAAGGTATAGAGAAACTATTTATAGTTAAGATAGATTATAAGAACCTAATAGGGTTCCTAATAATAAAAGAACTTAATTAGAGGTAAGTTAGATAGGTAGAGATACTTACAGAATACTATTTTAAGATTTAGTATACTAAAGGAACTAAAAATGTAAGAGTAGATATACTTAGCAGAAAGGCTAAACTATAGAATAACGAGAAACTATTAGGAGTAATACTACGCAGAGATAAGAACGGATTAATTAGATATAATCACCCTAAGCTAGTAGTAACTTAAGAGAATAACGAACTAAAAAGAGTCTATAAGACACTAGAGAGCTTTTAGGTATAAAGAATTCTAAAAGCATAGCTAGAAGATCTATAGATGGATATATACGAAAATTAAGAAGCGAAGTATATCCTAAAGAGCATAGTAGAGTATTTCGTGGAAGATTTCTATAAGGGAATAACTTAAGGACACAATGGAGTAATAGGCTTAGTATTAAGACTTTAGAAAGAGTATATTATTAACGGAATCTAAAGTATAGCCAGAAAAGTAATAAAAGAGTATTTAAATTGCTAAAGAAATAAACTAATAAGGCATAAGCTATACGGAGGGCTATAACCTATTAAAATACCAGAAAGACTATAAGAGGTTATATTATAGGACTTTATTATTAAGTTACTAAAGTTAAGAGATTCTATTACTAGATAAGAGTATAATGTAATCCTAGTAATAGTGGATAAGTTAACTAAATAGGGCTACTTTGTAGCATACATGGAAGAAATCTTAGCAGAAGATGTTGCTAGAATCTATATTAAAGAAGTGTTTATAAGATATAGAGCACTAAGTAAAATTATATTAGATAGAGATTTAAGATTTATAATAGCATTCTAGGAGATATTCTTAGCAAAATAAGGAGTTAGAGCAGTAACTTCTACTATATATTATCCGCAGACGGACGGATAAACGGAAAGATTAAATTAGACACTAGAGTAGTATTTAAAATATTATATTAATTATGCACAGAATAATTGGGTATTACTACTACTAGTTATATAGTTTGCATATAATATAACACCTTAAAAAGGAATAGGTATATTACTATTTAAGGCAAATTATGGATATAAGCTAAGAATATTATTATTACTATAATAAGCGAAGAAAACGAGTAGCATAGCTAAAGAAAGGATAAAGACGTTAATAAATCTTTATATAGACCTTATAGAATTAGCGAAAAAGGTATAAGAAAGAATAAAAAAGTACTATAACGCTAAGAGATCTAAGGGACTAGATCTTAAGAAGGGGGACAAAGTATGGCTACTATATAAAAATTTTAAGAGTTAATAACTAAGTAAGAAATTGGACTATATTAGACTAGGACCTTTTAAAATTATATAGAGGATTTTACTAGTTATATTTAAGTTAAACCTACTAGCTAAGATAAAGATCTACCCTATATAGTATATTGCAATGCTAGAGCTAGTATACGGGAATATTAAGCTACTAGTTTATAAAGTAGACACGTATAGAGGATAAGAGGAAGATAAATAGTAAGTTTTAAAGATTATTAGTTATAAGGACATTAATAATAAAATATAGTACAAGGTTAAGTGGATAGGCTATAATAAGACTACCTAGGAACCACTATAAAATCTAAAAAACGCTATAAAAAAGGTACAGGAGTATTAGAGGAAATTAAGTTAGGCAGTATTAATAAAGAAGGATTGCTAAAAAATGAGTTACCTAAGGGGGACCTAAGAAGAGTAGTTGCTAAACTACTTAGATCTATTTCCCTCTTAGTTAGAAAAAAAACTATTTTTTTATTACTAAGTTCCTATAAACCTTATTTTATATTGTCTCGTTCCCAGACCTTCTTGCCAAGGCTTATCTTGCCAAGACGCTAGCCGCTTTTGGTAAGACCTTCGTTAGAAGGTCTGGTACACGGTTCGGATTTTTGTTAGTCCCGCGCGGGGTATTTAGGCCTATATACACCTACTTTAAGCTTAATTGTCTCAGCTTCTACGGCTCCCTAAGCTATTCCTAATAGCCGGATTACCAAATCAAACCTGGCGAAGAAGAACTACGTTGCCCGATTTGCCCGATTCCAAATTCTACATGTCTCGTTATTAGCGCGCCCGACGACCCTAAGTCGTAGCAGCCGTACCCCTCCCACCACCCTCTTCTTACCGCAACTGGAGTACTTAAACTAATAAGCTAGCTTAAATAATAATTAAGGACTGGTAGTAGGTATAGATTTGCTTCGCAGAAGGGGGGTAGCTTTAGGTAGAAGCCTTGTGCAGGAGTTTCTGCAGAGCCTCGTGCAGCAGAGCTTCTGCAAAGCTTCGTGCAGAGCTTCGTGCAGAGCTTCGTGCAGAGCTTCGTGCAGAGCTTCGTGCAGAGCTTCGTGCAGAGCTTCGTGCAGAGCTTCGTGCAGAGCTTCGTGTAGAGCTTCGTGTAGAGCGTCGTGTAGTGTAGAGCGTCGTGCAAAGCTTCGTGTAGAGCGTCGTGTAGTGTAGAGCTTCGTGCAGAGCTTTGTGTAGAGCTTCGTGTAGAGCCTCGTGCAGAGCTTCGTGTAGACTTCGTGTAGAGCCTCGTATAGAGCTTTATGCAGATCCTCGTGCAGAGCCTTATATAGGGCTTTATATAGATATATAGGTGCGTAAATATATAGGTATATAGACGTATATATTTATACTAGCAATTAATTGCAGAGTTTATAAAGACAATTATATAGGAAATTATATAAATAAATATTTATTTATTTGTATAAGTATTTATATAGGCATTTATATAAATAACTAATTAATTAATTATAATGGCTTATAGGCTAAGGAGTCCTCTTGTAATTCCGGATAGTATATAAGATCTAATAGAAGGACACCTATAGATACGCCCCCTTTTAACCCCTTAGGGACTAGATATTCCTACCTAGCTAAAGGTAGCTTATCTCTTCCCCTGGTAGCGTCCTATAAAAATTAGACCGTGCGCGGAATACCAAAATACTAGAATTATAAGTACGTATTTTTTATCACGGAGCTTAATTTAATTGCTTCTATTAGTGAGCTCTTATTAATAACTGTAGGACACATTTTACCAGGTAAAGGGATAGGCGAATTACTAAACTCTCCTACTTACTCCTCCCTAAATCTTTTAAAGATACCTTAGAAGTATAGTATATAGGGTAGACTTATTATAAAGATATATAGGCTAGGTAAAGGTAAAGCGCATAAGACTAGCTAGAAGGATATACTTAGGTTTTTCCCCTACTAGGGGTTTGTTCTTATATATAGAAGGTAGAAGCCTATATAGACCTAAAAGAGGACTAAATTAGGCAATAAATGGAATTAATTATATTAATTAATTAATTATATAGATATTTATATAGCTATTTATATAGCTTTTTTTGTATATTAGTACTATATATTAGTAAAGCTTTAAGCTTAAGCATATAATTACCTATTTAAGTTAAAATTAAAGATTTTTATAGCTTAAATAAATGCCTCTAAACTAAAGCTTAAACAAATACTATATTATAAAGATACTAAGCTAAGGAGAAGGAGAAGGGGCCGCTAGGGCTAGTATAAATAAATATAAAGAGCTAGCCGCTAAGGCGCTAGTAGTAGGCGAGCTAATAGTAGGGTATAGTAGTATTTAGTAGGTAGCGTGCCTTAATACTATTATAGGTATAGCTAATATATATTTTATAAGTATATTTATACCAATAGTATTATAAAATAATAAGCTCTATACTATAGCTATAGATAAAACCTTAAAAGGTAAATAAGTAACTAATAAGATGCTAGGTATAGCTATGTAAAATAATATATATAAGTAAGGTAACTCTATTACCTTACTTATATATATTATTCTATATAGCTATACCTAGTATCTTACTAGTTACTTACTTACCTTTTAAAGGTTTATCTATAGCTATAGTATAGAGCTTATTGTTTTATAATACTATTAGTATAAATATTTAACTTATACTCTATATAAATATAATGCAATTGCCTGCTAATAACCCCTTTAAAACTAGCTAAATAGAGCTTCTATAAGCTCTAAAGGACTATAAAAAACACTTCCTATTAATACCATACACCTTAATTTGGCGTTAGTATAGGTATATATATTATTTTTTAGTATATAGCTTCTAAAGCCGGACTATAATAAATAAATAAGCCCTTAACCCTAATAACCCTAATTTAATAGCGCGCCCTTTAGGAATACGTTTTATAAACTATATAAGCCGCAGAATAAATCTAGTAGGTACTATAAAAGCAATCTCTTAATATAGACAAGGAGTATACTACTATAATTATATCCCTTTAAATAGCTTTTACTATATTAGCAAAGCTTATCTAGACCTAAGGAACCTAAAAATAATACGCCTAAGATATAAAGGTAATTTAAATAGCTATTAGCGCCTTTTAGAGGGCTATAATAATAGTTATAAAGGCCAGACCGGCATCTATAGGTCTATAGTTATATATATATTACTGCCACTATACCTTTAATGCCCTAAGCTATAAGATAAACTGCTTATTAACCTATAAAAGTAAATAAAATTATAATTTATATAAGCAATACTGCCAACTATAAAGAGACCTTAAAGTAAATAGCTAGGCCCTAGTATATAAGCTTTAGGTTATAGGACCTCTAAATACCTATAGGATATAGGCTGTAAAGAAGTTATAGAGTAATAATATTAGGGCGCATATTATAGATAAAGGCGTAAGAGATAGGCTATTATAAGAAATAGGGTAGACGAAGGCCCTAGAGTACTTCGCTATACTAGCTATTCTACTAGTACTAGTAGAGGTCTATATAGTACCTATAAGCCTTACTACTTAGGATCTAGAGGCTAAGTAAATAATAAAGGATATAATAAAGTAGAATTATACTATAGCGGGGCTTATAGTAGAGAGGCTAGTATAGAAAAGGCTAGGAAGAGTCTGGATAGAAGAAAAGGTTAAATTGTTACTTATTATAGGCGTATAGTTAAAAGAGGTAGTAAATATACTATTTAATTAGGGCCTTTTTCTAAAAGAAGACTATTACCTAATTATAAGATATAAGATGACATTTCTAGTAACGTAGTGCTTTAAATACTAGGGCCTTAATTATATAGCTAAGAGCTATAGAAGAGAGGCTAGATATAAATGTTATATTAGATAGTATAATACTAGAAATTATATAGAAGACCTACTTGAGAAGTGTATTAACTATAAGGTAGGCTATAAGGCATAGAGTGGGGTGTATAGTATTAAGCGGATATAGTAGAAGAAGGCTATAGTAATTAGAGCCTTTATACTAATATACTACGCTAGCGCCTATAAGCGGTCAGTAATTATAATTATAGTATAAGATTACTACTAAAGAGGCCTTATAATAAGCTAAGAAAAGGAAGTTAAAAGAGATAGCTATGTAGGAGAGCTCTATATAGGTAGAGGGGGACCCTTAAAAGGTTAGCTGGCTATAAAAATTTAACTACTTTAGGAGGGAAAGGGGCTAAAGGACCCTCTAATTAATACTCTAATTAATACCCTTAATAGCGCTTAATAGTAGTATATATACCCTAATTTAAGCCTTAGTAACCCAGGAGCCCCTATTAAGTATAAAGCTTAATATAGAGATAGATGTAAAAGCCTAGATTTAATAATAATAAAAGGCGTTTATAGGTACTAAAACTGCGTTATAAGAGAGTAAGCGGACACTAGAGGATGCTAATTTAGCTAACTTAGAGGCTAATATAGATCTCTTATACTAGGACACTAGAAACCGCTTATAGTTATATAGTATAATACTAATAATAGCAGGAACAGTATGCTACTCTACCTTATATAGGAGGCAAAGTAGGTAGATTACTAGCTAGATATACTAGCTATTTAGAAGCTATAGCGGAAGAATTAAAGAAATATAATATATACTATAAAGCCTTCCTACCTAGTATATATAGGAGTTAGTAATATAAGGGTCTGTTTATATATAAATAAAGCTATTAATATAAATAAGTAGACGTCTATATACTACTTAACAAATATATACACAATTAAACTAAAAGGCCATAAGTAAACTATCTAAATTTATAATATCTATAACCCCTAATAGATAAATAGTAGCCTTTATAGGCTATTAGAGCTGCTAAGGACTAAAGGAGAATATATACTATTAGGAGATTTTAATCTACACTACCCTTTTTAGGGGGGTATAGTAGTAATAAGCACAGATAACGCAGTAGATAACCTTATCCGCGCTATAGAGGTAGTAGGCCTAAGCCTAGCTACTAAGGTAGGTATAAAGACTTAAGTAAAGGGTATATTAAGGAGTATACTAAATCTAGTATTTATCTCCCCCTAAATTACTAATAGGCTGCTATAGAGTTAAAGATAAGACTGCTAGTATATAGGGTTTAATTACTTTTTAATTACTATAGAAGCAGATATAAAGGTAATAGAGGGGCTTTTACTACTTAGGAGACCGCTATAGAAAAGGGCTAATTAGAAATTAATATAGAGCAAGCTAGAGGGCTAGCTCTAGCCTTTATATAGTTTTCTATATAATATAAAAAAAAATTAACTAAATACGCTAGTAGAGGCTATATACTAGGAAATTAAGAATATTATAGTAAAGATAGTACCTAGTATATAACCCTTACTATAAGCCTCTAAAGTATAGTTAAAGGAATATATAGAGAAGGTAAAGGAAACCTAGTAAGCCTTTTAGGTATAAAAGGCCTCTTAGTACTAAACTAGATTAACTATAGAGTTATATATAATAAAAAGAAAAGGATAATCCAGTAAGAGGCTAATAAGCTATAAAGGTAGACTATTAAGAAGCTAATAAACGACCCTAAGGGGGTATAGAAAATAATAAAATAGGTATATATAGCGGATGGGAAGCTAAAGGCTTTACTATAGTTCCTACTTATTAGTAGACTAGGAGAGGAAACCCTATACTATAATAATAAGGAGAAGGCTACTATCCTTATAGAGTATTTCTTCCCGCTACCTATAAAGGCAGACCTTAGTATTATACTAGATTTTATATACCTAAAGTTGCAAACTATAAAGAAAGAAGTAGAAGAGAGGGTATTATTATAGTTTTAAAGGGGCTTGCCCCTAATAAGGGCCTAGGCCTAAAAAGATAACTAATTAATTCTTTAAAATATATAGAGGGTAGCTAGCCCTAGTGCTAGCTAAGCTTTTTAGCAGCTATATAGTAATTAGATATTACCTAAAGCCGTTAAAAAACTCTATTATAGTAGTTCTTTAAAAACCATAGAAGCTGTCTTATACTATAGTAAAGGCCTACTAGCTAATTACGCTGCTTAATACTATTAGGAAGCTACTTAAAAAAGAAATAGTAGTTAACTAGCTATCTAGAATTATAGGAGGGATAGGTATATTACTAGCTAGCTAAATAGAAATAAGGCTAGGACGCTTAATATAGATAGCGCTAGAGCTATTAACCTAATAGGTATATATAGTATAAAGGAGTAGCCTAAACCTAGTAGCCTTACTACTTAGCCTTAATATTTCTAAGACCTTTAACCAAGTTTCCTATAAAAGAATAATCTATAATATAAAGGCCTAAGCCATACCCTATTAGATAGTATAGTTTATAAAGTCCTTCCTTAATAATTAAACAATAAGGCTTTTAATTAGGGGCTATATAGCGTAAATAATATAGATAAATACTAGTATACCCTAAGGCTTAGTACTATAGTATTTATGTTTATTAATAACTCTAATATACTAATATATAGGAAAACTATAACGGAGAACTATAAAGCCCTAAAGAGGGTATATAAAGTATATATAATATAGGCACGCCAATAAAGGGTAGTATTTACCCCTAAAAAGTATTACTTTATCTACTTTATAAGGAGCTATAAAAAGTTTAATATAAAGGCTATAGTTAATATATATAGCTTTATAGAGGGCCTAGTTAGTAATATTTTTATACTAGGGGGATAGATTAACTTAAAGCTTAAATAGGGGCTGTATATTAATATTATTAAGGTAAATATAGTTACCTAAATAGCTATACTAATATAGCTTATCACCTTTATATAAGGCGCCTCCTTTTAAAAGGTATAGGTAATATACTCTATTATAGTCTGGCTAGTAATTATATATAGATATAATATCTAATACTTACTACTAGAGTAGATAAAGCCTAAGGAGATAAGTAAAACTAAGCTATACTAGATAGGTATAGTATAGAACTTATACTTCCTTATTATTATAGGGGTATATAAATTAATACTAATAGTAGTGCTTAAGTATAAGATAGAGTTTCCGCTGCTCTAAATATACTTAAAGTATATATTAAATCCCTATAACCCCTGTTTTATATTTACCTTCTTACTACTAACCTTACTACTAACTATTTATATTGCTAGCCTTACAGGCAGCTAGTTTATATTCTACTTAAATAACTAAAGTAACTAGAAATAGAGCCTAGGCCCTAACTATATACCTACTAAATAGACCTAGGAGTATATATTAAGATAGCTTTTCTATAGCGCCTTAAGAAAATATCTACTTATACTTAGTAGTTATTAATTAGAAAAGAGGCTATATAGACTATATAATAGTAAAAGGAGAGGCCTTACCTAGCTCTAGCTATATAGTTTCCCTTATATATATTATATATACTTATATAAACCCACTATATAGACACTAATAGAAGTCGTAATAGTATAATTAAATATATTATCTTTTTATAGAGTTAATTAATATATAGAAATAGGTATAAAATAAGATAATATATTTAATTATACTAATGCGGCTCCTATTAGAGTCTATATAGCAGGTTTATATAAGTATATATAATATATAAGAGAGAAACCACATAGCTAAAGCTAGAGATAATACCTCTCCTTTTACTATTATATAGCCTATATAGCCTCTTTTTTAATTAGTAACTACTAAGTATAAGTAGGTATCTCCTTAAGGCACTATAAAAAGGCTATCTTAATATATACTTCTAGGTCTATTTAGTAAGTATATAGTTAGGGCCTAGGCTTTATTTTTAGCTACTTTAGTTATCTAAATATAATATAGGCTAATAACCTATAAGGCTAGTAATATAAAAGGTTAGTAATAAGAAGATAGATATAAAATAGGGGTTTTAGGGATTTAATATATACGATATATATTACCGTCTATATTATTATCTATAGCTTTATAGCCTATAGGTCTAATAGGGCTACAACTTTTTTATTACTCTTTTACTTCCTAAAAAAAATTAGTATAATAGTACTAAGGCGTATTACCTACTATATTTTACTATAGAACGACGGAGAGGCGAAGGACCCTCGCTGGGGGTCCGCCACCTATCCATTATACAGTATAACTATGGCAACACAAACCACCGTCTTGCAAGGCCCTTACTAGACAGTCTAGACCTAGAGAAACACTATATCCTTGCTATATAAGAGCCGTACTACAATACCTACACATAATCGACATACTGCCCCCGAGGATTCCAGCTCCTATATAAACCAAAAGCAGCCACACACGTATGCTTTATAATCAGCAAGGCTATCAGCCTGTCCTTATAGTTATAGCAGGCAGTTAATCTAGATATTATAGTTGTAATAATCTAGACATATAGGGGTCCGGTATAAATTATTAATGTATATAACCCTAGGGTTAAAGGTGTCCTATAAACGGAGAATATTATATTAATAATAAGCTTACTTAAAACTAAAGGTATAGAGTCTATCCTATTAGGAGATATAAACCTCTACCACTCGCAGTGGGGGGGTATCTACGTCGCTGCTAAACGATAGGTAGAGTGCCTACTAAAAGCTATAGACACCTGGGGCCTTAAGCTGGCTACCCCCCCTAGAGCAATTATATGGCAATAAGGATCCGCTAGAAGTATAATTGACCTTACATTTATAGACGAAGGCCTATACTAGAGACTTAAAAGGTATAACCCTAAAGAAGAATAGGCACTTACTTTAGACTATATCTCTATCTAGATATAGCTAGATTTAGATATTAAGGCGTAACTAAATAGTAAAAGATACGCAATAAGAATGCTTAAGGCAGACAGTTTCCTTAATATAGTTAAATAATAACTCTAAGACCTAGAAGAAATCCACCCGATACTAAACAAGCGAGGCTTATTAGCCACCCCTAAGGAAATTAACCGAAGACTAGAAAGGATCTAGGCAGTAATTAAAAATGGGCTAGAAGAACACTGCCCGGTCCTAAGACTGGGCCCCTATATACAATACGTATGTTCCGTATAATACGCGGTTTTTATAGCTAGCTAACGACGAGCAAGAAGGAAATATATAAGTAGCCATAACCCTAAAGATAAGAGACGATATAAAGATATAAGAAACCAGTTAAAGAATACCCTAAAAAAAGAAGTAAGGAATAACTAAAGACGGTTTATAAATAAGCATACTTTTAACTTAAGCCTCCCCTATAATAAGGGCCTATAGGCCATAATAAAATAGATAAAGAAAAAGGTAGGGCGACTAGCAGAAGACTTATACCTACTACCCCTATAAAGAGCAGGGGAATTATAGGCCACTAATAATAATAATAAGAAGGCAAAGATCCTTATAGAAAGGTTCTTCCCCTAACCAGCTCTAGTAGACCTTAGTAATATCACAGGTAAAACACTAGTAACCCGCCTATAGGTTAATAGCGATATAATAATAGAGGAAATGGCTAGAACTATTAGCCGCCTTTTAAATAACATAGTACTAGAACCAGATAGGATTCTAAATAAGGCCTTAAAGACCTATAGACCACTTATAGCACCCTAGCTTATAGATGTAGCTAAAGTATGCTTTGCTATAGGCTACTACCCACAACTTAGAAGATCTATAACGACGGTTATCCTACGAAAAAAAGGTAAAGCAGATTACTTAATCTTAGGAAGCTACCGCCCTATTACCCTAGAAAATACCCTTAGCAAGATCTTAGAAAAGGTAATAGCGGACTATATAGCAGACACGGCTAAGAAACACGCCCTACTACTATAGAGCTAAATAGGGGTAAGAAAGAACCGCTTAATACTATTAGCACTTACGCTACTCGCTGCCACCATTAAATCTATATAGGCGATGCGAAGGGACTTTATAGTATTAATGCTCAGCCTAGATATTAGTGGCGCCTATAACAACGTACCCCACAAGCGTCTCCTATATATCCTTAGGGTAAAAGGCTTCCTAGAATAGATTATATAATTTATTTAAGGGTTTATAGGTTAGAAAGAAATATTACTAGTCTTTAGCGGATACCAGAGCCCCCCTATTGCAGTTATAACAGAAATACTATAAGGATTACCCCTCTCGCCTATACTCTTCCTTTTCTTTATAAGTAACTTACTTAACTCCTTTAAGAAAGGGGCGACCTAGGGGATAGGCTTTATTAATAATATAAACCTAATTATATACGGGCTAACAGCCGCAGAGAATTGCAGAATACTAGAGAAAGCTTATAATACCTATATAGAATAGGTAAGACGATATAGAGTCTAATTTTTACCGAAGAAATACTAGCTAATCCATTTTATAAGAAAACGCAACTAATCTGTAGATTTTTAGCATATAATTCGCATCTAAGGCTTTAGGGGTTAACCAGTTTAGGGCCTAAGGGTATTAGGAGTATAGGTAGATAGTAAGCTTTAGTAAAGCGCATATATGGCGCAAGCGGCCTATAAGGGCTAAGTATAGTACATCGTATTATCTAGGATCGTTAATTCTATATACGGTCCATGCTTTTAGAGGTTACGCCTACTATACACAGCAGTTATCTAGCCAACTATGACGTATAGGTCCAGTATTTGGGCCATTAGAGAATCTAAAAAGGCCCCCCTAAGTCGCTCCTTAAACCACTCTAAAAGGTCTAAATAGCCTACCTTTAAAGTATAATAGGCGGATATAAGCGAACGGCTATAGCACTGCTTAAGAAGGAAGCCAATATTCCCCCCCTATAACTATATATTAAAGCCGCTATAATATAAAGGGCGTAAAATAAACGTAACTCTAATATTATAAAGTATATTAAGACACGCCTAAATAAACTATAGAGGGACCTTAGGGCGCCCTATANGAGAACAAACTAATAACCCTAAAGTAGGGAAAATATATTAGAGAAACAGGTAAAGAAAGTAGAAGAAAAATAGTGCTACTTTAGGGCCTAGGCCCATATAGAGGAGGAAGGGAGACGCGTAAGAGGCTAGTAAAGATAATAGTAAGAGAGAGAAAGGAGCTAAAGTAGAGTATAAAAGAACGCTAGGAAACTATCTATCGCAATATAATACTGGTTAGACTAACGCTAAAGAGGTATATAGGAGTTAAAGGTACAGAGGCTAACTAAGGTAAGAGGAACCTAAGCCGTAGTATGGTTAACGCTATAGGGGGTAAACACTTTAGGGCTCTAAGAAGGCCTAACGAAGGCAGAAAATATAATAGTAATACTCTTAAGAACAGGAATAATAGGACTAAAAGACTAGCTCTACTGGGCGGATATCCTAGTAGGTAGCCTAAGATATAAATATAGCTAGCTAAGATAGACACCAAAATATGTAATACTATTATGCCCCTTATACATTAACTAAAAAGTAATACTCTTAGTAGCTGGTACAGAGAACTATAATATACTACTCTTAATATAAAAAGGCCTTAAGGCAGTTACCTAGTGGCTTATTAGTTAAAATATACTAAACTAGTTCCGGGTTATAAAGGAAATAGTAATAAAAGGCGGGAGGCGAGTAACGGGCGGCCCCTAATGACTCTACAGTAGTAGAGTAAAGTTTACGATACTAGCGCGTCCGTAGGCTTATTACGGCAGCAGTGGTTCCCAAGGAGGTTAAAAAGTAAGGTAGTAGGAGCACTATAGGTAACTTATAGGCGCCTTGTAGGCGCCTTATAGGCGAGTCCTAAAAGGCGGGGAGATGGATTACGGGGTTTTCTTAAATAGAGTTTTCTCCCTATATGTACATAAGGAGTAGTCCGCGTGGGCCCAATAGGGATCCAAATCGGACGTTAAGTAATGAATTATTATTATATTTTACTATATTCTACTATACCTATAGTATTTATCCCCCTCCTTTTAAAGTATTTCTTAATCTTTTTTCTTTACCCTAACTAGCTCTTTAGCTAGTAAAAGGCATAATAAAAGGTTTATCTATATAAGCTAATTTATAACTACTTTAGCATCCTTTAGTTTAGCTAGGAGCTCTCTATATAAAGATATTCTAGTATAATAAAATATTTTCACTTGGTCGGTAATATATCTAAAGTAAAATATTACTATATATATTATTAATTATTAGCTATAGCCGTATAAGTAGGCCAGAATTAGGTACCCTAGTCCTTTTTAGTAGTAAAGATATTTATTAAGCTTTATATATTTAGTTCTAAGTAGCGTATTAATTATACTTTTTACCTTAAAAAGCTTTATATAGTATTTAAAGACCTTTTTATTCTATAGCTTAGCCTAGGCTGTTATATAGTAAGTAAGTATACTTTAGTATTTTTTCTACTTCCTTTTCCACTACTTCTTAAATACTTCTTATACCCTAGCCCTTTACTCCTCCTATACTACGTTTTAAATAGGTTTATTAGCTATATATCTATTCCTAAAATAGTAGTCACTATTTTCTTAAGCTTATTATATATAGTAGGCTATATTAGTAGCTTTATTCTAAGNCGGCGCTAGTAGGCTATTATAGCCTATATAATATTATACTCCCTTTTAATATATCCTCTTACTAGCCCTTTATATATTTATATATATAGGCTATAACTAGCTTCTTTAAGTATACCTAAAGTAGCGGAAACCCTATTTTATACCTAAGTACTACTATTAATATCAATTTATATACCCCTATAATAGTATAGAGGTATAATTTCTATACTATATCTAGCTAGCATAGCTTAGTTTTACTTATTTCCTTAAACTTTATCTACTCTAATAGTAAGTACTAGGTGCTATATCTATATAATATTACTAGCTAGANTATAGTANAGTATACTANCNACGNCTTATATAAAGGCTATAAACTAGGTTAGTATGGCTATNTAANTAACTATCTTTACTTTAATAATATTAATATATAGCCNCTATTTAAACTTTAAGCTAACCTATACTTNTAATACANATAGGCTACTAACTAGGCCCTTTATAAAGCTATATATATTAACTATAACNTTTATATTAAACTTTTTATAGNTCCTTATAAAGTAGACAAGGTAATACTTTTTAGGGTAAATACTACTCTATATTAGCGTGCCTATATTATATATACTTTATATACTTTATACACTATTTCTACAGTTCTATAGTTCTCCTCTATAGTTTTACTATACGTTAGTATATTAGAGTTGTTAATAAACCTAAATATCATAGTAGTGCTCCCTTATAGCTCTGGTAGCAGTATATAGGTATAAAAAAAGGAAAAGAATTTGTAATAGCACTAAACCTTAAGATATACTAGTATTTATCTATATTATTTACGATATATAGCCCCTAATTAAAATCCTTGTTAATTAATCCTTAAGAAAGGACTTTATAAATTATGCTATTTAGTAGGGCTAATAATAGGTATATATTTACTTTATTAATTTTATACTTTTATTATACTATACTATAGAGGCTATTTTATAGTAAGGGTATAGACATACATATAAGCAATTACATAGGTATTAAGTGCCTTAGTAGCTAACTATAACTAGTATATATATTATTTGGCCGTCGAAAACGGATTCTGCACCTGTACGTGGTGACGGCTACAAACCTGGGTTTTCGAAGTTCAGACCTAGAGCCAACGCAGAGACGTTGCACAGCGCGTGCAAGTAGGACCTGGTGGTTATATGCGTCGTGGGGTGTAGTGAAAAGTTTTCGCATGGGATGGTGAGATCTCGAAAACTACTACTGACGGTACCCCTTTACAATACAGCTACTAGTTTTCCTATTAAGCACCTATATAATCCAACGTGGATAAACAGCTTTCGATAACATCCCCTTACCCCCAATAGAAAGCATCAACGACCTTATATTGACGAACGGGCAACAAGCGAACGAATGAGCAAATATACGGCCCCTCCTAACCCCCAGGGCGATCGCCCGCGGAGCATGCGGTTACTCGCCGTCTTACTACCAAATACTACCTAGCAGCCTGGATTACGACCCACGGTTTTCCCTGTCTCCTTTTGACGGAGTGGTGACCCTTAAAAAGGGCCTAGCTGGGGCCTAGGTATAAAAGATACCCAAATATATAATATTCCGCTCGCTTATCTGTATTACAGTAGTTAAAACGGATAAATCCCCCTTACGCCTTTAATGGCTCTAGGGGGGGGGGAGGCATGGCGTATACGGCAATGGTCTATAAGAGATAGTATATAGGGGATGGTTAAGATATAGGACACAATAAGACAATAAGACATAGCAATTGATTAGTAGGGCCTAGCTGGGACGTAGTGAACCCTAGCTTTGATGAGCTAGAGAAGGAAGCAGTGGTTCCTAAGGAGTTCGAAACATCTAAGGAGGCAAGACGTAGCTGTAGGCCCGCAGGGCCGCTGCTACGGACGGACATGGCAAATCGGGGTTTTTTATCCTACTGAGGTGGCTCATAGGGTTTTTCCTCCCCCCCAGCAGCAAGGGTTTTTTCCCGTTAATATTACTTTTCCCTTGTGTATGGAGTAGTCTGCGTAGGGCTAAATAGCATCCGTATCAGACGTTAATTAAAGAAGAATTATTATTATATATATTATTCTATATAGTATATCTAGTACTAAATTAAATACTTATTACCTTTTTAAGCTATTTAATAACTAAGTAATATAAAGCTTATTACCTTATAATAGGCGTTTATCTATCTATCGCAGTCACGTAAGGGGATATTTTAATTTTTGTATAATTGGGAGGCGTAGGGCTATAAGGTCGCTCTAGGGCTAGTTTTTAACAGTTTTGCTAGTTCCTAGCACTTAAATCTGCTAAGGATTTGCCCTAAAGCGGCCAGATGTCCCTAACCGCAAGCCTATAGCTGTAAGACTATCTAACTATAGTGGTCGCATTAAGGCTGGCTCTTAGTGGTTTTGCTAGTTCCTAGCACCTACTAAAGAATTACCTTAAAGCGCTATCTATATATAATGCATACTAAGTGTAAGGGATAGCGGGTGGAGAAAGCGAATTAGCCACGTAGTAACTGCGTTTAATATTCGCGAATATTACAGGAGGTCTCAGCATTATACGTTACTAAGGTAGATGCTGCTAAGCAATATATAGACGCTAGTATCTATCTATCGCAGTTACGTAAGGGGATATTTTAATTTTTATATAATTAGGAGGCGCAGGGCTATAAGGTCGCTCTAGGACTAGTTCTTAACAGTTTTACTAGTTCCTAGCACTTAAATCTACTAAGGATTTGCCCTAAAGCGGCCAGATATCCCCAAGCAAAGCTCCTGCGCCTAATAAGACATTACCGCATTCTGCTATATTCTGCCAAATTCTGCCACCTTATTATATTCTGCTAAATTCTGCCATATTATCGCATTCTGCTAAATTTTGCTACATTATCGCATTCTGCCAAATTCTGCTATATTATTACATTCTGCTAAGTTCTGCCATATTATTATATTTTGCTATATTCTGCTAACCCTAAGTTATAAGCCAACCAATTAGGATTTTCTATGCCCGGCATGGAAAATCGCTATTAGCTCGCTTACTACTAGCGCCTTAGTGGCCCTCTTAACATCTTAACCTACTACGTAATAATTCTTACGCTAAGAGCGGTATACTACGCTAAAAGTAAGAGTTAAGGCGACGGAGGTTAGTGGTTTTAGTCCTAATATATAGGCGAAAGGCTTCTAATAACCACCGACTTAGCTACTGAATTTGCTAATATAAACACCCTAAATCTTTAGCAAACTAGGCAGCGCCCTAGTGGAAGAAGTAGTTTAAGTAACTACTTAGGTTAATCCCAGCAGCTATTAAATAGAAGGAAAGGATCTTGCGAACCCCTAAAGAGGTAAAGGGTTTACCATTAAAACTAAATAAGGGAGAGTTAAGGGGTTAAGGGTTCCTGTTAAATAGCTTTATTATAGCAGCAACTAGGCATAATAGGCCACCTACCGCCATAATAGCGACGTCAACGCCCTAGTATTACTTATTAGCTTTACTCTATTTAAGGCGGAATATTATCCCACTAGGTGTAAAGGTAATATTGTGTTAAATAGCCTTTTTTGCTAGGAAGGTCGTTCGGTTCTTAAGCTTCGCCGTAGTATACGTAATCTCGACTATATAAAAATCTAGTAAATGCGAGGGTAAATACGGCATTAGTGTTAACATCCGGTAGTAATAAGCCGTATATTACTACCTAGGCTAAAATGTCCCTAGTAATAGGTTACTTATCCTTTTTTGCTAAGGGAGAGATAGCGGCTACTCTAGTAAGTAATCGGTGTACTATAGGATCCTTAAATGCTATAATTAAAATGCCGTAATCTACGTAGCGCGAGCGAATTACGGAGACGTAGGCTCGTAAGGTTTCGGCCTTAAGCTTACCTATCTATAGCTAGGAGGTACCAAACGCGCGGTAAGTAATCCATTCGCCTAGTTTACGCGGCTTAGCTAAGTAGGGGGAGACTCCTTTAAGTACGCAGTATAACTCCCAGCTGTTAACTACTAAGAAATAGTTCCTACGGGTTGCTAGCGCAAGGCCGTTCTAGAGAAGGAGCGCGTAGAGGTTAAATGGCGCGTTAATATTATCTTTAAAGTTTATAGGCGGTTATAAGTAGTCTATTAGGTTTACGGCACCTATTAAAAACTTATTAGCTTTAGTAGTAATAAATTAAGGGCCCAGTATGGGCAGAATTAATAGATAGCCGCGGCCTAGAATTAAGATAATATATTAGCTAAGCTATTCAAATCACCTAGGATCCACTTCGCGGATATTATAATATCGTAAGCTATAGCAGCCAGCATAATCTTATGGAGTAATTTATTTGCTATACTACGGATAACAGTCTTCTTAATGCCCTAGTAAACTACTATACTATTAGTGTAAATAGATAGCGCGCTATACTGCTAGTTAGTAGACTATAGATTAAATACGTAAGCAATAGTATATATCTCTTTTAGATTAATATAGTCTACTTATTAACTAAGCTTAGGTAATATACTAAACGCCTAAAATTAAGGGAGGTTAGCTATATACCACTACTAGTTATCCTTATATTTAAGTTTCTTAAAAAAGTAAAAGCCGCTAAACCCAAACTAGGTAGAGGCGTTAGTAAAGAAATAAATACGGGTACGCTTGACGTTATTAAAGAATAATACCCCATTACTTATAGTAAGTAGATTAAGCCAGACACATAAGTTACTTCGCAACTTAGTGCTAAATTGCCTAGGTTTATACTTATTTACTAGAGTCTTCAGCTAAGCAGTAATAAAGATCTAAAGGGATCTAAAGTAAAATCAACCAAGTCTAATTACGTGGGCGCACTATATAAGGTAGCCCGCAAGCTATTAGGCTTAAAGGAACGATAATAAGCCATATTAGAGTGCGGTAGTGACTTTCTTAATAGCATATAATTGTTTCTATAGTAATAATCGCGTTTGCATTTATACGGTGTTAATAGTATATCCTAAAACTTTAATAACAGTTCCTACTATATCTTTAGAGCCATTTTAAGGGATACCTAGGGAGTTAGTAATAGAGATGTAAGTCTAGGTAACAGCCACTAAGTTATTTAGGTTAGTAAGGATAAAGATAAAGTTATCTAGGTAGTATTCTACCTCGTAAGGCAGTTATAAATAGAGTATCTAATATAGGCCTTTTACGAAGAGGTTAAATATAAGCGGCGCAGTTTAAAGACTAAAGGATAGGCAGTATTCCTAGTAGGTAACACCTTTTTAGGAGAAGCCTATTAATGTTCTTACCCTATAAGATAGGGGGACTATACAAAACGCGTCTTTAATATCTCTTTTAAGCAGCAGATATCTGCAACCTACAGAAATAACGTAGGCTTAAATAGCGGTAACTGTAGTGTATATTAGTGCTCCATATTCTTCTAGGATTGCGTTATTAACTAAAAATGCTAGTAAAAAGGAGAGATCGTGAATTCAGCGGTATCCTCTATCTAATTTTGGCACTAGGCTAAGAGGTAAGACTATAATAGGCCCTATTGCGATTCTAATATGTCCTTTTTTAAGGTCTAATATTATCTTCTTAAAGATAAGGTCGGCGTTATCTTAAGAGGAGTTATGGTTCTTATAAGATCTTAAGGTAGGAATAGACTTAGCTTCTATCTCGCAGCTATAGGTTAGGATACCTACTAAGGTGGCTAGTAGATTACCCGGGTAGTTAGATAGAAGAAAGTACTATGCTAAGATCCTTAGGGGTAATAGAGAGTAGTAGAGAGCCTTTACCTCTATAAAGGTAGAGAATAATAGTAACGTATTAGGCCTAGGTCCTAGGCGTATAATTAAAGTTAGTGTTATTATTAGGCTAGACCCTACTTTATAAGGTTCGCCTTACTATTCCTAGGCACAAGCTTTAGATAATACAGTATAATCTTTACTATACTTTAAGCACTTATACAGGTATTTACAAGCTATATTATCGCAGCCTCTACTATTAAACCTATGGTAGGTATTAGAGGTATAGAAGGTATCCAACCTAGGTCTCTTTAAGGCGGCAAAGCCGATAGTACTAGACATTATAAGGTATAGCGCTATATACTAGGCTAGCATTTACCAATTAGCGGGCTCTAGTTGGCCATTAGTTATTATAAAGGTATAATAGTTAAGTGCTAAGTCGAGTATACAACCTACCTAGATATACTAGGTTAATAAGGTATAAATTATATTTATCTAAAGAAGTATACTAGCGATAAGGTCCAGCGGGCATATATAGAGGGTGCTAGTAATAACTATATAGTTAGTAAAACCTTTAAACTAGACGCCTTTATCTATAAATAGCTTCCTATCTACCTTTGCCTTCCTTATAACCAGAGTACCATTCTTAATCTATATCTTATCGGCAATCTTAATTTAAGCAGTATAGACTCAAAAACGGGCGAGGTTTACTAGATTAAAGGTACCCTTAAAAATATCCAGGTAATCCCTTTTTATAACGCCAGGAAGGCGGAGTTCAAGCAACTTTACGCTAGGAGGGAGAGGCTTACTAAGGACATTAGCTGTAGTAGCTGTTATAGTGGCCTATAAGGCCGAAGCGGCCAAGCCTAACTATAATTAAGCCATTTAAGCTAGGTGGTATTTATACTAGCGAGCCTTCTCCACTAGGCGGGCTTCGCGCTCTTCCTTAT
The DNA here is from genome assembly GCF_001692895.1 of Cenococcum geophilum 1.58. Classification (NCBI taxonomy): domain Eukaryota; kingdom Fungi; phylum Ascomycota; class Dothideomycetes; order Gloniales; family Gloniaceae; genus Cenococcum; species Cenococcum geophilum. The sequence continues at coordinate 1,560,985 of NW_027137581.1, read as the reverse complement.
ACTTCTAAATCTCCCTTTCATCTCGGGCTTGTTCCCTTTACTCTTTAGCAATTTCGCGCTCTTTTATGGCAGCGGCGCGTATATTAGCCTTAGACGGCATTATAGAACCAGTAAAGGAGGGTATAGCGGTTATAGACGATGGTGTAGTTAAGATAGGTCGTCTAGGTAGGTTTGCTCATTAGGATTATACACGCGTACGAGTCTCCTAGTTAGTTATAAGCGGTAATAGTGTTATAAAATAATTCTTAAACGAATAGATAATAAATGTATAATAAATATTAATGAGTTTAGCGATATTAAAAGCGAATTAGCCACGTAGTGACTGCGTTCGATATTCGCGAATATTGCGGGAGGTCTTAGCATTATACGTTGCTAAGGTAGATGCTGCCAAGCAATATATAGACGCTAGTATATAGGTAATTATATAACATTTATAGAGCTATTTATAAAGCTATCTATAAAAATAATTATATAACAATTAATTGTATAGGTAGTTATATGGCTAATTATAGAACCTTCCTAATACATTAGTGCTGCGTGTTAGTAGAGCTTTAGGGCTCTATATAGGGTTTCAGGCAGAGCTTCGAGCAGAGCTTCGAGCAGAGCTTCGAGTGGAGCTTTGAGCAGAGCTTCGAGTGGAGCTTTGAGCAGAGCTTCGAGTGGAGCTTTGAGCAGAGCTTCGAGCAGACCCTCGAGCAGAGCTTCGAGCAGGGCCTCGTGCAGAGCTTCGAGCAGAGCTTTGAGTAGAGCTTCGAGCAGAGCTTTGAGTAGAGCTTCGAGCAGAGCTTCGAGCAGAGCTTCGAGCAGAGCTTCGAGCAGAGCTTCGACCAGACCCTCGAGCAGAGCTTCGACCAGACCCTCGAGCAGAGCTTCGACCAGACCCTCGAGCAGAGCTTCGACCAGACCCTCGAGCAGAGCTTCGACCAGACCCTCGAGCAGAGCTTCGACCAGGCCCTCGACCAGACCCTCGACCAGACCCTCGACCAGACCCTCGACCAGACCCTCGACCAGACCTTCGACCAGACCTTCGACCAGACCTTCGACCAGAGCTTCAAGCAGAGCCTCGTGCAGAGCTTTATATAGAGCTTTATATAGGCATTCGTGCAGGCATTCGTGCAGGCATTCGTGCAGGCTTTTGTGCAGGCTTTTGTGCAGGCAGCGGAGGAGCAATAAAGCAGGTAATAAGGCACAGAATTAATCTAGATACAATATATTAGCTATTTAGGTGTTTATCTACCATAAATATTAATATAGGAGGTCAAACGTTAAGGATTGGTAATGGTTAATGGCTCTAGCTAAATATTTACTATTTTAGCGGTAATATTTAAGGCAAAACGTAGCGGTAACCACTAGGCCGTTTATAATAATTTTGGCAGCATTAGAATCGCCTTATAAAGTTCTAGAATATAACGTTAGCCGATTATCTATAAAGGCGTTAGTTTGTTATTAATTAATAATAGTAGAGTTTTAAGTAGAGCTTTAAAGGGGAGATCTGCTTATTTAAGGCGAAATGTAGCAGTAACCACCAGGCCATTCGCAATAATTTTAGCAGCATTAGAATCGCCTTATAAAGTTTTAGAACATAACGTTGGCCGATTATCTATAAAGGCGTTAGTTCGTTGTTAATTAATGGCTAAAAATTTAGTATGGCGCGCGAGTTTGTATAAGAATTACATATAAATTGGCGCGAGGGACTAATAAATTTCCGAACCGTGTACCAGACGACAACAACATAAGATGATTAATCTGTTATGTAAGCAGCTTATGATTGGCTGATCGTCTGGGACTGAGATAAATTTTATAAGTTTCTACTCCTTAAAACACACCTTCTTACAAACCTTCTTAAGACGAAGTAACCAAGCAGATGCCGTAATATGGGCATCTAAGGCCCTCTACTCCGTATTATAAGAATATTCTAACTTAGCAAGAGCCTAAGATAGCTTACTATTAAGGTAAGTAGTAGTAGATTAAATACGAAACCCTAAGATAAATTAACTAGGGAACTAAATAACTATTAAGGATAATAGGACGCGTATATTTGGTATTAGAAGTAGAGCGAACGTTATAGAATAAATAAATATTTGCTTTAGTACACTCTAAACAAGAGGATAGGCTTACTAGTGTAATGTAAACTAACCCCTCTTTTAAACACCGAGAATATAGAGATAGTATAATTTTACTAAGCAATAATATTGCAGCAATAGTACGAGCACGACATTAGGCGTGTAAAGAAGAAGAAGCTTTAGGTATAATAAGTAACAATATTAACTAAATTAATTAGATAAATATTATACCTCTAGTAAACAACTTAGAGATATTACAAGTCTTTACGGATAAAGATAAAAGGGAGGGAAATAGTATTACGGACGCTTTAAGTATAATATTATAACTATTAAGAGAGAAGTTAAAAGCAGCTAGTTGGTTAATATAGGTATAGTTTAAGATAAAACTGATTAAGCTATATAACGAGGAATAGTAGCTAAGGTTATATAATATGCTATATACTAAACAAGAGGGACGTAAGGAACTTACGTACCTTATATACTATATATATATCACGTATAAGGAGGATTTCTTAGGAGTACGGTTGTATATTTAAAGGACTATAGTCCCTACCTAGATAGTTCTTCTCTTTGTAGTAAATCTTAGAATATAATTAGAGTTAATCTATTAGGTAACCACTCCACTAGTTGTTATTACGTTGTTGACTTCTTGTTTACCTATATACCCAGCCTATTAACAAGTCTACCGTAGTTCCTGCTATAAGGCTTCGTTACAGAGAAGGTAAGAAAACGGGAAGAAAGGGTATATATTGTTGGCTTGGTTGCTTGGTTAATACGTACACGGAGCAGAATAGGATTTAGGTAGTGGTCCTGGCAGAATATAGCAGATTGCTGTCAGATTGCCGTCTCGTGGTCAGTCTCTGGTTGCTGAGTCGGTGGAAACAGGTCGACGTGTATAAGGTATCACGGGGGTGTCCCGTAACAATAAATAGCCTACTAAGTCTAATAGGATAAGCCCTTAGCTAGATTATCAAGGTATATAAAGTAGTAATATTAGACGCTATCCAACTTATAAGCGAAGTTAAAAAGCTATGTATAGAAAACTAGCGCTAAAAAAGAAAGAGGGTAACTAGGCGCACGTATATAGTTAGGGGGGGTGTTCTATTAGTAGAAGGGGCCTCTTGTGCATAAACTGCCCAAACTAGGCATAAGGAGGCTACAGCAGAGGCAGCGGCCGAGCGACCGCAACGAGCACTACGCAAGTGCAGCATATGCAAATCGATAGAACACACAACATATGTGCTCAAGACGTCAGACAACCACATAGTAGATAGCTACATTAAATGCAATTGTTCGTGGTTGACTAATTGCCTCATTTTGCGATCGCGTGTTAGGTGGGGCGGGCCACATACTTGTGTAGGCCACATGCTTGTAGATTACGTTATGGTAAAGAGTATAGGTATAGCCTCGTACAGAGACGAATCGATGAAGAGAGGAAGAGGGCTGCAAGCCCGAGGAGCTCATAAGGGGGTGCCAAGCCTAGCCTTCGGCTAGGCCTTGGCTACCCCTGAGAGCTCCCGGGAGTGCACCCGAGTAAGGGATAAAATACCCCTTATACGGTTACTCTTATAAAAAGTAAGTTGATAACTTAAACGACTTACTATAGAGGCTATATATAAAGATGCTTAAATCTATAGCTTATAATCGTAGCTTAAGGACTTTAAATTTTAATTTTTATAAGTAGATAGCTATAGATTTAAATATAAAGTTCGTAAATATCAATTCGATTAACAAAGCTATAGAGTAGGTAGAGGAGAAAGAAGTGTTTTACTAAGATATTTTACTATAACTAGGTTAGTCCCATTATAACTATATATTCCTTATAAACCACTATCTTTCTTTCCTCTCTCCTTAATCTCTTTTTAATATTAGAGATCCTAGACTCTCTCTAGTCCCTCTTATTTAGGTTAGCCTTAGCTTTCCTAAGTTATGCCTAATTATCTTAAAGTATATTTAAGCTATTTCAATTATTATATATTAATATAAATAACTAATATAAATAAGTACTTAATATTACTTTAAATTAGTTATAAAGGTTTAATTTAAGGGAATAGTTTTTAAAAATATGAATAAAAACCTCTATAAAGTTCTAAACTTAATTAGATTGGTTTTTAATATTTAATCTATTAATTTAAGCCTGCTAGTTTATTTATTAGAAAAGTATGGCCTAATTAACTAAGTCTTTAACTTTACTAGTATTCTAGATAGTATAGTACTCCCTATCCTTTTAATCTCCGAGTTCTTGCAGTTCCTTAATTAGCTTATTCTCTTTCTACTCTTAGCTCTTATTCTAACCTTGCCTAAGGCGTGCTCGTTTTCGTCGTATTGTAACTGAAGAATTCGCGATATAATAGATATTCGTAATTTTATTACGCTACTAGGTAAGGAAGTAGAGGATTTAATAGAGAATCTTATTAAGCACGTTATAGAACTCTACGTAGGGCCCGATCGCGATAAGGAAACACATAAGGAAGTTATTGAATAGCCTTAAATCAAGCTTAATAAGGCGCTTGAGGCCTTATAAAGGCTTCATCTTTTTAAAGAATAGGAAGAAGAAGGTAATAGAGACAAAATTGCGACTCTACTAAGGCACAAAACGTCGCCTTCAAAGTCGACGATATCGCAACACCAATCAGCGATGTATTTTGGTATAGCCAATCGCTCAATTACGGCTTCACACATATAGATATATTATATCATTACCCTATTTTAATTTTGGGTGTATTTTACATACAAGTACGGAATACAACGATACTTGAGATTACGTTGCGGTCGCACAAACCGTATCGTACTAAGGAGTTTTGACTGTAATTAAATCACTTGAGCCTCACACTCACCGATAATTGTTGCTACTAAGTACAATCAAATCCACCAGATCCACCGTATCTTCCATCCTCCATCTCCATCACTTCCACCACTTTCATGTCATCGGCTCGTAAATATCAAATCCAGCACCCATCAAATAACTTACCCAGAGCTCGCCAAAAGACCACAATGATCACAGAGACCAGGCAATTCACAACAACAATTGTCATCTGCGAACCTACTTTGCATCATAGCCTTCAGACTTACTCATTTGACCACCGCCTCGAATCAAAAGTGGTTCTATAGTGAAGCGCACTGCTAACTATCGCTACCGCTTTCATTTAAAGCTAGGAGCAGAACTACAGGATACTGATCTTGTTTTATTTAGTTATACCGTGAAATTCCCTCAAATACCTCGCCGAATTCCTCACGAATCTCCTCTAATTTTCAATATCGTTTCTCACGCGTCGCTGTACCGACCCAAAGGCTTGGAGACGTCGCTTCAGGGAAAAAGGAAACACCGAAAAAGCGGAAGGATTTAACCGGAATACCAATCCATGACACGCATAGAGGGGCTTCGTGTATCTAAAAAAAACACCCCAGCTGGGCGATAATGACAACATTTCTGTTCCCGGATTCAAGAAGTTTACATGCGAAGTACGAGTAGAGCAAGGCCTAGGGCATTTCTCCTATAATTCTATCGTAGGCTACGTCAACCATTCCACAGCATTCATCATATGAGATCAATCTATACGGACACCTATACGTCTTTGCAAGCCTCTGATTTGACTTCTTCGCAGTCCTTTCTATGCTCTTCTAATCTAGAAAAACCAAACAGTCGTTCTATTTATGCTTCACCTCACAATCCTTCCATCACGAGATCAACAGACTCAACAAGACGCCACACATCCCGCCCAGTGCCATATTTCCCGACTGTTGGCCTTCCACTTCCCTCATCCAGCCAAAGCTCCAGAGAGACTTCTGTCTTCCTTTTACCATGNAGCTCCAATACCTTGCCATTGTGGCCGTTACTAAGGTAGCGCGTGAAAGCATTACCTAACTTTCAGCTGCCAGTGAGAGCTTTTATGCCACGGATTTGAGAGACTCCCAAATTGGTCAGTGGTCAAAACACGAGTTTCATGATGCGCTAATTCAAATTGACATGTCTTTGAACGCAAACGGTAGTTTCCTAAGAAAGAAAACAGTCCCATGTTTATTCAATTCATCTGATGGAAGGCCGATTCCCAGAAACTCATACTCCAGGTTCCAACCTCAGCACCATAAGCACCTTCTCTTCGCCACTCCTCCCAGGGATACTACCTTGATAAGAACGATTCTTGATTCAGAAAGCCACGGAGCGCCACATGTCCACAAATTCATCGAATTCAGATATAGGAGATCACCTAGATCTCCGCATCTGGTGAAATGTCTCATCTACAAGTGAGGACTCCGTAGAGGCCGTAGAGTCTAAATTATCAAGACAGAAGACAAGTAGTCGGATTACTTGATCCATCAAATCTACGTACGAAACTACGTGTATATGGGGCTCTTGGTCTAGAGCAAATCTATCGTACCAAGGCCTCAGCTGGAATAGATTTGCTAGAGCTCCACCCCACCAGATCTAGAACGACCGGCAATGACACTCAGCAGTATCTAGGCTCTGAAACGTAGATCTGACCTAAATTCTGGCCCAAGCGGTGGCTTACCTCCCTGATAATTTCATCCTTACCAATGTGCCTAGGCTAACGAGCTAAGACTCATCGATCGAATATATCATCACCAACAAGATAAGCAGCCATCAAAAACGAGTTTGCCGTGAACTAGCCCTTAATGCCAGGTGGATGAGTTGTATTCTTCTGAGTATCGCAAACCAGCCATCGTTTTTCATATCCGACCGTAGTGAAAAATTCGTCCCTTACACCATCTGTCATTGCGGCAAACCTACACTCAAAACTCATTCTACCCCCCGACAGATATCGATAGCCTTGCTAAGCTCTTGGAGTGCAATCACAGATACCACTTTATAATGCCATTTGCCACGAGCCAGCGCCAGGCAACCAAGTCGCCACTCCAACGACTCTGGATCCACCTAGACTCTATACCACCCCCAGTAGTCCTCAATTATGGATGGAGACTTTTTATTGATTGGGGAGATCCGGATGGTCTAGATTTAATGTTCCTAAAATCAAGTTTCGTGCTCACAGGCCGCTCGCCTAGAGAAACAACACTATTGCGGCCACTCAGGATTAGCTTTATGTCGGAAGCTGAACCAGACCCCATCGTCGATGAAAGTGAGAAGAATCCTCCATCTCAGTAAGAACTTGACTATCTATTTTTAAATTAACCTTTCAAAGTAATGATATCGAGTCTTTGACAACCCATCTTAGCATATTATGGTAGCACCACATAGAGCCGTATGATGGCATAATGCAAAATGCCAATTGTGTTCGTATCTCATTGGTGTTCTAACGAAGTCCAGAGCAGGAACTTTACCAATTGACGAAATTCCCACTAGAACAAATCTTGTTGAGTTACGAATCCCGGATCATGTGGGGTGATGTTTCAATCGAGCTGATAAGTTGACCAAACTAGCGAGCCGGGTTAGTTTTACTGTGCAATTTTAACAATGAAACCCGCACTGATTGCGTTATAACCAGGGAAAGATGAACAGCAGAGAATACCCCCCTTGGTTCCAAGCTAGATTCAAAGGAGACGAAGTTGGGAACCCTTTTCAGCCACTTCACGGTACGACAGACGATCCCAGTCACAAATCTGGAACTGGCGATGCAAACTAAGGTAAGAGAGCCACATTCTCTGTGACAAACGGGCGTAACCCATATTAGTGTGTGAGTCAAGAACGGCCAACGCATCGCAACCTTTAGCAAGCATCCCTTTTCTAGGCCGGTTTTCACACCGGTGATCAGGGAGCTTGAAACTTCCTGCATGAATGCCTGATATACAACTACTTCATGATGCACCTGTCCCTCTGACCTAATCCTTCCTCCAGTCTCCGAGTTTAAAATGTGCAGTCGGGTCGAATAACTGAAAGCGGCCGCATATCTCCAGAAAAGTGGCAAAATTGGACTCAACATGCCAACCCTGAAGGACAGGCAAGATGCAATGACACTGAGTAAACTCGCGTCCACCCCACCCAATAGATTACCAATTTGAAATACTTCTAAGGCTCTTTATATGATGAAATGAAATTCTTTGGAGCCGGTGAAATGATCGTTCGGAGATTCGTTAACCGTCGAAGCTGTGAACAAGAGAAGAGCAATTCCGCTATAATAAGGCTTGCTTGAAAAGGTCTTACACTTTGAACCACGAAAATAGCTAAAGAATACAAAGAACATCATAGAGTCTGAAATATATGAAGTGACCATCATACCGCCCTATCCTCGATCTCCCTACGATCAGATAAGTGCAAGCAAACGGCCCACCATTGCTTGTCCGAACCCTCGACCGAACCTGCATCCGAGTGCCCCGGAGCTATCGTAATCTAACTCTTCCTAGCACCAATTGCAGGAAGATGGTTAATGTACTATTCACAGCCCCGAAGCGCCAATCCTCCTCCCCCCTCACAGGAAACAAGTTGACCAATGATGTACAGACCAGGCCAAAACCGGCGACCTGCATCAGGCCATACAGATACCAGCCCGGCAAGCCTCATCACTATTTGCCGCGGGGCTGGAGCGCATGCCGGATGGGTCGCTCTGGCTGGATTGGCTGGGCCGCGCGGGACGGCCCAGCAAGGCAGAGGCTGTGCCAATCAGTAGGCCGAGAGCAAAAACGCGGTGTTTCCAGTGCACAAGTTGGCAAGGGAGCACGGTGAGCGCTTTGGGCAGATGATAGTTCGTTGGTGGTAGAATTGGTGAATCTCGTTAAAAGGATGCTCGTCAGTGCAGGTGGGGCTGTGTAGCATTGTTTTACGGAATCAGCGGAGTGGTATGCGTATGATGCGAGGGTGCAGCTCGATGGCGTGTTAGAGATGTCGGAGAGTTTTCTGTGAAAAGCCATGGCGAAATGCACCGGTTATGGGGACAGCATCTTGGGTATATCTGACGGGAACCCCAGAAAAGTACTGCAAAGAAACCAAGATTGGAGCATTCTTACGATGACTATGTACTCTCCAGTCCCAAGCCCATCTCAAATTCAACCATTAGAATTAACTATCCACCGTCTCTCAAAATTCAAAACCCCCAGAACCAACCACTCCAACCAGATGAGCAAATGGTATTACTGATCACGGAGGAATGGCAACCTTACCAGGATCATTCAAGATTATCGGAAAGTAAGGCGAACGTGGCACGGTGGTGTGCACGACAGCCCTATGCCATTGCACAGCCTTATCGCAGACCAGCGTGTGACATGCGAATCAACCACGCTGGCGTTCTCTTGGCCTGAGGCTGAAGTCTCTAGTTCTCCTACAACATTGGAGGACGAAGCACTAGAAAAGCAATAACATCAATAGTCGCACGCACGCAGGCGCCGAACTCGTGCAGTCGTCGTCCACGGCCTTAATATCAGGAATCAGGGTTCTGGCCAATGCTTGCTCGATGCCATCCACTCGCTGCAGCCACCCCGCGATGAGCTCGCGGTGTTGGTAGTCTTTCCCAAGACTTGGGCATCAATGCAGATGACAAGACGCGGACAAGATTTTGACAAGTTGTTGCGATGTTCCAGAAGAATGCACGTAAACCTGGCGATCAAGCCTCGATCGCCATCCATTGATAGGGCTGGAAACGAGGCAAGGGTCACGTTTTGATATAAGGCAACTGTTGCCCTATTCGAAGCACAGCGCTAGAGTGTTGCTGCTGAAATCACTGGCCATCGTCGACTCATCGGAGTGCTAGAGCATCATACTTCTCCGCTCTTGTCGTCACGGCCGACTACGCATAAGTTCAGCTGCTCCACCAGCGGTTAGCAATTCTAAATATGGCGATTGAGAGTCCAGAAAGAGCATGTGCATCAATGCTACACAGTGTATGGTGAAAGACGGGGAAGATAGCACCACCTCATGTGGTGTGCGAGAACAGGGTAGCATTCTGCTATCGCAGACATTTATCCCCGTCCACAGAGAAGATACCAATCCACGCTGCCGGCTAGATGGATAGCGAATAACCGGAGGTAAAAAAACGAAATATACCCCGACTACTCTCGGGAATCGCTTCAATACTCTATCAGCTGACGGGTAGTGGCGGGATAATTGCCAGCTCGAGATCCGCGTTAAAGCCACCTTGTATGGAATTGGTCGAGAGAGCGGAACGGATAGTTGAAGGTTTGAGGCTCTGCATGTAGAGTCAGTCTACAAATAGCCAGATCAATACTAGATCAGTGTCAGAATACAAATAGTTACTGTTGTGAATTCCTGCGGCCCCTCACGACCCACTTTCATGCGCTATTGACAGCACAGGGCAAAAATTTGTAAAACCACAGCGATCCCAACATGTCGGACTCTAGCCTCAGTCAGAGATCTTCTTTAGAGAGCTTGCGTTCTCTCTCGCCTGTACCCTCTATCCAATCAGAGCCCGACGCTCTGCCGCCATCCGTAGAGGGGCGGATGGTGTGGCAAGGGAACGAGTTGGAACCAAATCAATATATCACCAACCTTGAAAGAGCGGATATTGAGGCGGTGAGAGCTGCTGTTTTATTCTTTAAATGTAAGAGCCTTCTTGCCTAGCTTCCCGGGCGTAAGGTTAATGTGCGTCGCTGCCAATCAGTACTCAGCTTGCCTCGAGGATCCATCAGCAAAGACACGTTCCCCTTGAGTCCTGATCTGGCTAGGAGGCTTTCAGCCATCAGCGATGAGATCCACCACGGCCGAGGTGTGGCCGTGGTGCGAGGCTTGGATTCTGCTGTACTAAATGATGAAGAGAGCGTAATCGCTTTTGCAGGGCTGGCGTCGTATGTCTGTCCGGAACGTGCTACCGACTCATACGCGAATCAGACACTAAGTAAGCCTCACCCCAGTGCTCACATCTCTCTCTCTCTGATGGTTGTCAGGTCACATTCGAGATGCCACCCACGATGTGGTCCCGGACTGGGCGAGGGACCTGGGCCTCGCCGGGTCAAAGCTACCTTCAGCAATGGTAATGATATTCCAAATGAAACTTGAGAAAGAATGCTAACTCGACCCTCAGGAGTTCCATGCTGATCGTTTCTCTGGAGACGTGCTTGCAATGTACGTAAGGAACGACGGCTCTGAGATGGCTGGTGGTGAGCAGTTTGTGGCGAGCTTCTGCAGAATATACAATGAACTGCTTCGAGATGCACAAGGAGTCTTGGACACGTTGGCAGCAGGGAACTGGCCATTTGAGCTGAAGCATCCGTAAGCTGCCCCCAAGAATTGGGCCCATCAAGGGCAATTCGATTTTGTAGGCTGACGACTGTACTCTACTAGAGAGCGCAAACTTCCCTACCTTGACCTCGGACCCGCCCTGTTCTTCGCTGAGGGGAGACCCATCTGCCAGCTTGTCAAAGCACCGCTGCTAGGAAGCCCGAAAATCCCACGGTCTAATACGATGCCTTCACTCTCGATCGAGCAACTGCATGCACTCCGAGTTGTCGAAGATCTTGCTCAGCGGTATTGCACAAAACTGGATCGTCGCAATGGGGACATCCAATTTATGAATAACCTTAGCATCATGCACGCGCGGTCAGCCTACGGTGGCAAGCCTGCGCAACGCCGCAGTACACGACATCTCCTACGCATGTTTCTCCGAGACCCAAGAAACGCTTGGACAAAACCATCAAGTTATCTACATAATTTCAATAACCCTTTCGAGAAGGGCAGGGAACAGAACCTCCCAATACTAGACACTGATCCCTGGCGAAAGATCAGTGGCCGTGAAAGTCATGGCTGAAAGATAATCCAAGTGACTGTGATGCTTTCTGTTCCACTCGTCCTGAAGGATAGGCTTAGGGGGTAAATTGATAGGAATGATCGCGATGTTTTCATGAGTAGCCCCACGAGGCAACGAATCTCTTAAACTTACCGGCTGGACTAATCGGACCAATCTTTCAGTTCGTTTGGCTCATGTATTCTCAATAATTATTTCTTCTGAATGACAAAGTCAAGAACACCACTTAAAGTGTCTTGAGTAATTTCAACTGGTTCCAGCGAAGCCATGACCTCAGCTATTATCTCTCAACCATATGATTCCATGAAGAGCTGACGAATCCATCGTCGGGCAATGGACCCTTCACTTGATGTATCAACAGAATAGTCTTCCAAAAATAACTCCCCTAGGATTTCTTAGCAATCAAACAAATGGCGACGTCACTTGATAATAGATAGTATTACGTACGTTGGTCCTCCAAGATCTTGATAATATTAGTGACATACTCCACGGATGTCTCGTCGAGCTTTGCCTGCACCCTTAATTCTTCAAGATTTTCTCGCGCTAGCTGAAACGGAAGAAATCCGCGCAGCACACAGCGGAAATGTTGAAGCATAACCCCAGCAGAGAATTCCCATTCTTTGACCTGGCTTTTAACAACATAGCTTACTTGGCTCTCTAACATCTACATTATGCATTAGCTCTAAGTGACATAGAGGCGGAAATAAAAGCTCGTTCTACTTACAGTTTTCCGTTTCGAGTTGAGATATCCCAATGCACCCCCGTGTATGTATTCAAGATTGGAGAGCAAGATAAAGAAAGTCAAGAAGAGCTCATACCACGGCTTGATTCCAGGTTGGAATATCTTCTTTCTAAGTTCCTTTATGAGGTCCTTCTGTAATCTATTTATATATTTCAATATTGCAACGTCGAATTGATGTCCCATAGCCTGTGGGACAGGGCAGTCAACAGCACGATCATATGCCTCATAACCACAGCGCCCAAATTTTCGGTAGTCTACGTTAGGCAATTTTGAGACATGTGGATCCGTGACAGAGCCGTAACCCTGAGACATGACTGCACCACATTGCATTTGGAGGGCCATTTTAATGATATCGCTGCCAGGTTGAGATTTATAGCGCAGTGCCTCCTTGTATGTTAGGGCTGCGAGTCTATCATCGTTGGATTTATTAGTGACCCAAGTTTCGATTTCGGGTTGGTTGTCACGTAGGAATTTTTCGACGTCTTCCAGTAACGCTCCAGTATCGTAAACGGCGAAAGGGGGTAGTACGATCTTGTGAGCTTGCCCATTGACTTGCCAATGGTACGTTGTTGTATCAAAGTCATCTGTGGGTTCGGGGCGATACGTGCGAAAGAGCACCGGTAAAAGGGAGCCTTCGATAGGAGTAGAGCCAGGCAGATTCCATCTAATTTCCATACTAGGGCATTTACCGTCGACACTAATCCATCGATATGTACGAAAGCAGACATCCAATTGATTGAAGCGTCCGTTACCTCCCCCCGATTATTAGTCGAGCATTGAAAGAACGGAGTGAATTAACTCACTGTGACGCACTAAACTCACAGCATCTAGATTTGCCCTCGAACACGGTTCGAGAAAGGAACGAGCGCTGTGGGTTACCTTTAGACACCTCGTACAAGGATTATTACCATCGCACTATATTTCGTCAGAATTGGCGTGTAAGAGGCATATAGGAAACTTACGCCAAGCTTGTAAAGCCTGCACCGAATACAAGGGCCATTCTTTCTCATATCTGCAGCCTTTGCTCGTCCTTCTTCGCTCATTTTACCTTTCCGCTTGCAAACTTTTGATTTACTAGCGCGTTGACTGAACGAGGAGGCAATCTTAGGACGTTTTGAGCGGGAGACTGACTTGTCTTCAATGATTGTCTTGAGCTGTGGTTGTTCCGGGAGAGCAACTGGAGACAAATCTTGTGACGGTGCTTCCGTCCTCTGGAAAGGGGAGTGGGAAGTTGCTTGGCTTCTCAGAGATTCAGCATGGCTCACGATTTCATATTCGGATTCAGAAGTCTTCTCTCTATTTGGTGTGGTGGAGGTGCTAGGTCTGGCGCTGATAACTCCCCAAGACGAACTGGACAAACTTCTTGCGCCATTTTCCACATTACCTATTTGCGCACTCATATTTGTTTGACTCCAGGCATCTATTAATTGCGACTCTGCCAAAAATCCCGGGTAAAGCTGAGTTGAGTGGGAAGATATTTGGTGGAATGCCGGATACGAAGAATCAGAGGCTTGTAAATATGACATCAAACTTGGCGCAGTACAAGAAATGCCATATTGCACTCCATTTGTGGTATTCTAAAGTTAGCCGGTTAGCTTCTGGAAATGGCGGGCTAAACTGGGCCTCTTACTTGTACAAACCCATTCCCGTAACCACCGTCCATAGTCACGGTGACACCATCCGGCGCACCGTATAACGAATTCTCTCCGGAGTCAAATACGCCTGTTGTCTGGAAATGCAAATGTTGCGCCGAGTCGTGGAATGTTAAGTTGTTAAACCTATTCTCCGGGATATCCAGCGCGTTTGAGGTGTGGGCGACTGGATGTCGCACAACAACGCGCGGGAAGCCATTTTCGTAGGATGCGTTCCATGGCTGACCAGTAACTCCGAGGGTATCCACTGTTGGGCCAGGCAGATATTGCGTTGTCCACTGCTGCTGGTGGCGCATCGGTGCATGTCGGTCAGGGTGCGAATCCAAGCCAGAGCGTTGAAGTGATTGATATTCGTGGCAATTGGGAAGGGGAGGCGGAAAGTTGTGATAAGGCTGATCTTGCCGTCTCTGGCTGGAATACCACTGTCCGTCTGCCATTCCTCGTGCAGCGCGCTGTCCTATCTCGTTCTGAAGCCGTCGAAGTCTCACCGTGTTCCGGGGGTGATGGTTGTCGCGCTGTGGATCTGGAAGAGGGATACGCCCATCATGATATCGGTCTGGGCGACTTCGAGGCAATCTCGTTCTTAGCGGGCGTTGAGCGGGAGCAGTCCAGCTGTCGTTATTGCTGTCGTCTTTGTACTAGCTGTCGCCGTCGCTGTATTTTCGCATGTAGCCCCACGATTTCCTCGCCAAACCGATCAGGACCCGCCACGCCTGCTCCGGATAACGCTGTTGTTTGCCTGAGAAACGAGGCGGAAAGTTAGCGTGGTTGGGTGCCCCACGAGGGCGATGGGGGTCGCGAAATTTCGACGCCCCCCAGCGTGTCGTCTCCCTGTCAGCCCGCTTCGCTTTCCCAAGTAGGGACCTCATCGGTGTAGATATGCTCATCACCGTCCACCAAGGTCACTGCAATGCATATGCAACCCGACAAGCTCTCTGCCCAACGGGCTTTGCCTGACGAAAATGTGCCTTCCCGTGCACCTGTGTTCCAGTGAATCTCTTTCCGATGATGCTGAAGTGCAGATACCCGTGCGGGAAGCTTCTTACCACCTAGTTGCGTGGAGAGCTGTGCACAGATAAAGACAGCCTCACCGTACATGTTTTGATCATGGCTTAACATTTGCTATTTCCACCATTCGGGTATGTCCTTGCTGCTACCAATCACCGCCTGTCTGATCTAAATAGGACCCTCCAGCACTATTAAAGTCGCCTGAAGACCCGTGGACCTCCGGTGAAGCTACATAACACTTATGGATTCCCTTCCTAAAATCGATGGAGTCCGGCTTGCAAGACTGGACGAACTTGACCGAATAGCACTCGTGGCAGCTGCAGGTTTCTTTCACTCTCCGGTATTCCACTTCCAAAGGCCTCATTACGATGCTTTTCCAGAAGACACTGTTGCCAGTTATCAGGCCGAGTACGAAGCTGCCATGCTGGATCCCAACAGCATTGTCCTTGTTGCTGAACAAATCCCTGATAAAAACGAGACGAACAGAGTCTACAAAGCTTTACAAAGGTTGAGCCCCTCTAAGTCTCAAACAAGCTCTGATGGCAAGGTCATAGTCGGTGTTGCCAGCATTTCACTTCCACCCCATTCACGACGATCTGGGGTCTTTCAACCAAAGGGTAAGAGCGCAATTTTTTACTTTGAGACTTGGAAATTACTCTAACGAAGTCTCATTAGGAACATCAACCTATAGTACCCAGAGTGAAACCCTACAGCAAAGAGATCAGTGCATCAAAGGCGGGGAACTGTATTCCGAAGCGACTGCTCCAGCTAAAGCAAAGTAGACTCCATGTTATCCATCGATCCCTGAGATCACAACTAACGGTTATCTTACTGTCGACAGGTACTTAACCGGCCAAATGCGGCTCACCACGCTTGCTGTACATCCGGCCTACTGGAAACATGGACATGGCACAAGGCTTACAAACTGGTGCACACGCCTCGCAGATCTCGACCGCGTCCCTATTGGCGTGTCCGCCGCTAAGATGGGTGTCAAAGTATTTACCAAAGCTGGTTTTCAGGAGGAGGTGAGGGTCCAAATCGAGGGATATGAATTACCCGACGAGAGCCGAGATTCCTTTGCGTGTAACGAAAAGGAGCCAGCAAACGTCACATCTATCGAACTTTGGATTGGTGTCCGATGTCCACAGAAACGACGTCGGAACTTATCGTGCAATCTGTGGCGGACTTGGAACTGCTTCAAGGCGGAGGAATGAGAAGCTATGACTGCGACACTACCTATGCATTGAAATTCTAAGGAAAAAGATATTCATGAGGCATGCAATACTTTTGCTTCTCACGACCGGTATCTATTATTTGTAACACCCTATCGATCGGATGGGTTGCAATTATTGATCTGCACTGCGCATGAAATCCTGCAGCTTCTCGACAACTGAGATTTGAGCTTGTACGACAAAGCCTCTATAGGTAGCTAACCTTGTCTTGCTAGAGCTAATGGCTGTGGAGGCCTTATCCTGTTGCATAGGGAACCCACATGAGGAGATGCCCATTCGTGATGAGGTCATTGGACAAGCGGGAGAGATTTCACCAAACGACGCAACTACACGTCGTCCCATCCTTGAGACATCATTTTGGGCTGCATTACTGCAAACACGACCTCCAGCTCTTAAATTGGGCTTCGTCAACTGCAGAGAAACAAGGCCTACATACCCCAAAACCGCTTTCACTTTTAAGCCCTTAGGCCTGCTTTAACATGCAGACAGCCAGCAATAGCGGCAACATTACCTAACAACTTCACCAGCCGCAGCTGTCCTATTTTTTCTTCAGTTTAGTCAGTCTTAGTAATCAGATTCCTCGGCGAAACAGTCTCCAACGGTTCTATCTACTTTGCGTGGGGCCTAAAGCTGTCTCGGCGACATACCATAATAGATATGTGATATCTCTACCAACAGCGAGAGTATTATCCCCTACAACCGTAAAATGTGTCCTACAGTTATCGATAAGAGGGTAGCCAACAGAACCAATCGGGTCAAGTTGAAATACTCAATGATTATTTTGCCAGTGCACGAATCACCTGATGGTAGGACACTACCATTAGGGGGGTTTCGATAAACTGACGGAAGGTATCTGACGGAAGGTAATGCAACTCGAATCGAGGCGATCTTCGCGTGCTAGCAGTATGTAGTTAGTTGGACCTTCCGTCAGATTCGATTCTTGGCAAATATCAAAAGTTTTGATGAATATTTTCATCAGAACTTTAAGCCAGCCCCCTGTTTTGTTAACAGCAACCAGCGACTCCAAATTTCGCACAGTTAATCCTTGCCACTATGTCTTTTGATCTCGCGCGCCAAGTTGATCGAACCGTCGAGTTAGTGAGAGGCAAGGATTGCTCTCTATCGAAACCCCTACTTGACCAATTGCCGGAAGGTCGCGCTAAATGTAGGTGTAAGTACTAAAAATTAGCTTTACCTTCCGTCAGATACCTTCCGTCAGATACCTTCCGTCAGTTCATCGAAACCCCCCTATTGCAAGGGATAACCTTTCATAAATATGCGTAGGCAACGGAACAGTCTGTTTGTATACACCTGTTTAATATACCAGCAATGAGACGGATTAACCATAGCAGATCTTTAACCGCGCCATTCAACATACACCGTCAGTAACTCAAGACATGAGTTGCGCAAGAAGAGGAAACAGCAGTAGAATACCTAGAGTGATCACCAGTAGATGACTAGCCAAAAACATTCAGCGTCTCACAACGCCTCCCGCTTCTCCAATCCCACAAGTCAAATTCAAATTGTGAAATATTTAGCCTGATAGCAAAAAAAGCCAGCTCACTCCACACTCATAGGGGCCGGGTACCTTTATTTTAGAGCACTCAAGAAAAAATGCCCCGAAACAAGTAAGGGCTAGGACTGCTCATTCCTCAGACAAAGATATCTACATATAAGCTGAGGTCCACGTTGCGTGGGGAAAGATATCTCGTGCTGACTATCCGTGCTTCAGCCACTTCTGGATCGTCAGAAAAGCAAAAACGAGAAATCTCCACACCTACCCCTGCTTTGTCGCCTCATCGTTTTTCTCAAACAAGAGACTAATTAACATCACAAGATAAGCCACGAACCTTTTTTTCCCGATCAGCTGCAATCGCGGATCACAACGATTGATCCTCTATTTTTGTTAAAGTTTTCAACCTTCACACGACTCGAAGGCTCCACAGATCGGTGAGCTTTTTCCGAATCACACGAAGTACACGATACGATTCGTATACCTGACTCGCCAAGTCTAGCGCAAAGCCATACTTTTCATTACTCATTGACGGCTGCAGATTTCCATTATACACATTAGTTTTCTCAGCGCGCCACCCCTAGCGTTTTGTCAAATAGTACCCTCGCACGGCGCGAAATCCTTTTAACATGCATCCAATCTCATAGCATATCGAAAGCCACTGGCGCTAATATGCGTATGAACATTTTAATTGGCGGGTGTAAAACTGGGAAAACATAATAGTAGCGATGACCCTTCTCATTCAGAAGCCGTTTCAGAGGGCTGAAAACGGGATAATTCTGTTGCGTCTAGTGACGTAGGTCCTTTTAGGGTGACCATCTGATGAGCATGAAGCTTGATTGTAGAGAGCTTCTCTAAGGCGATCTATCTACACGACTTCACGGCATGTAGATCAACAATCTAAAGTATTCTAAGGTGGCGAATATGCAGTGATAGTGCATTAGTGCATGGTCTAGATGCCGTCTAGATTCTGGGCGAAGCCGGGGCTTGAGCGCTTGGTAGCGCAGCGATTTCATCTAGTTAGCTATTAAACTTTGAAAAATCCAGTCATTCTTAAGCATTGGATTTATTTCTTCCGAGAAAGACAAGATAATAGACCCTTTTTTTGAGAAAATTAGGATCCACCTGCCGCATAAAGTTGGGGCCCCCTTATACGCCTCTTACGTGCTCTAGATTCTGTTAAATCTATTATAAATAGATAGGCTTAGTAAAACCTTTAAGAAGACTATTTTATAGCTATATTTATAGCTATATAGAAGGTAAATATAAGAGAGAAGTATATAGATAATATTACATAACTATGTTAGAAGGCCACTAAAGATAGATAATTAGCTAGTAAAATTGTATTAAGTAGGAGTTTTAGTAGTAGCGTATATTCACTAGGTAGTATAACTGGTCTACTATTTACTTACTGTAAAAGCCTCGTACAAGGGGGGGACAGGGGAAAGGCAGGGGCCAATACTGGCGCTATACTGACCCAGGCAGGTGTTGCTGGAGGTGGCTTTCCAAAAAAAAACCGGTCCAATGTTCGAGCTCCTTTGGCATCCTCATGTCCCCGATCTATGGCCTGCTCGTATATCCCGTGATTAGTGTCAAATTGCAGGCAAGCTAGACCGGAAACAAGGCGAGTCTCCGGCTGGAAGTGAATTACCAAACAAGTCTGTATTGCGAACAATTACCAGGACCCACAATTGCGGAAGATAGGAGTAGCATATAGCATATATTAAAAGTGAGTAACGGGAAGGTCTTAAATCCGAACCTTGACTTGTAGTCCAGATTCACTAGACAAACTTACTTGATGCCTTAGAATTCGTACATGAGCTTCGTGAAGTTGAGGTGTGTATACTTCCATGACCAGAGAATTGGAACTGTAGAATTAGCGACGCAGGGGAATCCATGCGCTCCGCTAGTGAATGTACAGTGGCGTATTTTCATTAGCCAATATGAAGTAGAGTTCAATCGAAGTCCGTATCGCCTCTCCAGAAGTTGAGACACAGGGACCAGGCTCCTGTATTAGCGGCCACATATTCTACAGCGAGTAAGCGCCCTTCAGTCTATCTTTCGGGCCCATCATTTTCTCCACCCGCTTCATCTTCTCAAAATTTCCCCAAAAAATCTACTTGCATTAGCCTCTAGTCCAGTGATGGCAATAATTATATAATCACCCCAAATTAGGCGATTATATACCCAGTTATGTATATTTGTCTAGGGGTTATACGATTGCTGTAACTAAGAAATACAGAGCAGAAGATTTTTGCAGTTGTTTTCGTCATTGAAATTTTGAGGTGGCCCACGCATAACTGATTATTGCCACACTGACTCTAGCTCTTGCCATGACTCGAATGACTGATCTTGTCAGACTTATGAAAAGACTCAAAATCTCTAGGCAAGACATCTGCCGGGCAGAAAATTTCACATATCTGCCACGGAGCGTGAGATTCCGGAGTACATCCTTTCATTGCCCCAGTTCCCAGCTGCAGGATATATTGATTTTTCGTGTGCGACTAAGCACTGTCAGATGGAGATTTGATTGAGTGGAATGCTGCCTATGGTTTGTAAGCTTTGAGACAGTGCTACTATTATTGAAACGCGATGATATTCACTTTTTGCATTATTTCAATCAGCACGAGCGCTCCTGCACCCTGGTTCGGATCTTCCCGTAACAGTTCATTATACCATTTCTATGTCCTAAGAATTAATTTTTCATCTATTGAGGGGATAGTGATTGCGGACATCATCTGGTTAGTAAGTACCCTGATTTTTTCAAGGCTATCTGTGATACTGTGAGCGCTGATTCAAATTGGAAGGAGAAACGTGCTTGGGAACGACTACCGAATTGCTGAGAGATTTATCTCAAAGTCATCGATTCCGTCATATCCACTGCACCTTCGATGTCTAGAGCCCACTTAAATTCGGCATCACTTCTGTTGTGCTCTTCGCGATTGCAATTCCTGATTGAGGAGATTGGCCAGGAAAAGAACCCTGAGTCAGATCGAGGCAGTAAAAATGCATCTCTACCTTTGGGTCGTTGCATCGATCTATAAATTCTGGGATGACTTTCGCAAGTACTGATAATGCATCACGATGGTACGCTAATATGCAGCTACAATATAAATTAATGAAGGATACGGGTAGACCTTCAGTTTAGAGCGACGACGGCTTTCGGGAACAGTTAGCTCATTCGAACAAACAACATTCAACCAAGACTTGCCAAGCGCACCTACGAAATTTCCACCTCTTCTAAGTGCCCATAGCGGATCAGGTTCCTTCGAAGCCAGAGAACTTGCCCATTCATCTTCACAACTTGAGCGTCGAGCATATTCTGCGGATCAGAGGCCAGGTGTCGGCCTGTGAAACTTTTAGAAGTCGCATCAGTTCTTGGTCAACCGACTGACGTTTGAAGCTATAACTGATTAACCAAATACGTCATAGATCTGACGAAGCTGACGACGACTTCCTGATGTACACGTAGTCTTTTTTTCTTCATAGATTAATCTACACACGAGTTCGTTTGATACTAGGTCATACTCTGAAGATATCTATCCAATGCCGCCTTGTAAAGTCCCACCTCTGACTCCAACATACTACATCTCGCACTGATGGCTTAAAAACAGTTAGTCGGAAGATGTTTTAAGATGAAACAGGACCTACTAGCATATCCTGGCGCAAAGTCCTCCATTTTTCGGTCAACCCCCCATACCTGCCCAACTCCAGTTGTGTCAGTTTCATTTGCTCAATCAAATTCGAACCTATCGAAGGCGGATAGGCTAACTGGAACATCTTTAGCTGAAGCAGGTCCGCAGCCTCCGCATCTAATCGAAAATTCAAGATCATTATCATTGAGTGCCGCGAGAAGACGAGAGAGTGACTCCACAGAACCCGGTCGAGCCACGAGTTGTGGTTTTAGATATTTCTGCGCAGACCAGACCAGGCTTCCCTTGGTGTAGGTTCGCGAGGCTGGATCAATCAGTTCATCTGCAGCAAGGAGAGATTTGATGATGTCCATTCTAATTTCTAAGGATGCAAAGGTTGTCAGAGGAGAATTGAGATATGACAAATTATTGCTTGTTACGCGTAAAACAGGTTTGGTAAATGTGATTTCGAGATAAAGGTTTTCTTTATATTAGTGTTTCTATGGTGTAGAATACGCTTTACGAGTCCAACGAATAGTGAATATGCTAGCAGGATGTTGGCAGGATTCGCATCTGCATCTCAGGAAGTGCCAGTCGAAAGCCGCATTGCTTTTTATATTGGGGTCTGATATACGAAAAGAGCCCTTTCTTGATTGCCTCATCAGTGACGACGCAGCTTACGTCAGAACTGGTCGGGTAACCATACGTGTCGTTTGGCGTATGCGTTAATCCTTTTAGTACTTAGTATAAAAAGTTCCCGTTCTCCCGCTAAAATAACGTTAATAATTTTAAACGCAGTGCTTTAAGTTGGCCTTTATAGTTTAATTACTTTGTAATTATATAATATAAAATATAGAGCTTAATAATACTATTGTTATTAAATCTAACTATAGATGGTAGAGATATTATAGGTTAAAGGTTTATAAATTACCTAAATACCTACCTATAGCCATAGAGGTACTCTATAAAAGGCCAGTCTAATTAGAACGTATAATTATCTAATTAATAGTGCTAAATAGGGGTTATAGATAAGTCGGAGATAAGTTAAAGGTAAGTTAAAAGTAGAATAAGCTTTACGTGTTAAAGGACAATTGCTTTTTAAC
The DNA here is from genome assembly GCF_001692895.1 of Cenococcum geophilum 1.58. Lineage (NCBI taxonomy): Eukaryota > Fungi > Ascomycota > Dothideomycetes > Gloniales > Gloniaceae > Cenococcum > Cenococcum geophilum. The sequence goes on along the minus strand of NW_027137581.1, from coordinate 1,538,375 downwards.
CTCTTCTATTTAGAATCTAATCGCCGGTTCTTCTTTAGAGAAGAACCAGCTCCCTTTATAATCCTTTTAAAACACTAGTAAAACCCTTTACCTTATATCTATCTAACTACATCTCTACTAGGACGTTAGTAAAACCTTTATTTATCTAACTACCGTCTTACCTAATATACCTTTTAAGAGAGTCCGTTATATACTCTAAGGCCTTTATAATAGTACTAGTAGATTATAGTAGATTGCGGTAGAATTTAGTAGACGGCCGTAGTTATATAACTATATAACCGCATAAAAAACCCTACTTTAAGCGGCGCTACCCTTCCCCTTTCTTTTCTCTAGCTTTAAATCCATATTAATAAATAATCTAATTGTATGGGCTTATATATATCCTCCCTACTATACTCGTACCTTAATTAACTAAGTTACTATATTAAAAGATTATAGCTTAATTCTTTTATAGAGGGACAGGAACTGGTCTTTAAAATTATATAAAGTTATTCCTACCTAGCTAGTAAGAATATCTCTATTAACCTTTATTGGGTTCCTAGCTACTATACCTAAAAATCTATAGAAATAAAATAGAAAATAAGCTAGCTAAAAAGGGCCTTTCTAGAAGAAAAATATAGTGCTTTTATACCTCCTTAGCCTATATTAGGAAAGTAGTAAGAAAAAAGATACTAAAATAGTAGGAAAATAATTAGCAATAGAATAAAAATAAGGGAAAACACTATACTAGGATCTATAAAGGAAGCTATTCCATTTCTCTTAAAACCCCTAAAAATAGATATCCTAAAAGGCTATAATCGGCTTTCTTCTAGCTAAAGCTAGAAAAAGGCTACTTTAAATATTTTTTTAAGACAATAGGGAATGTCACGGGAGTCACCCGCGCACGTTCGTCCCGTAACACCTGCGCACGTCCTATGACCACCCCTATTTCTTTAACCACGTTGACCTGACCTATTCTGTTTCTGTATCCAAATGTCTTTATATCAACCACGTATAGTTACGCGTACGTAGCCTTCTTTAATTACTACCCCGTTTAGTATATTGTATTCTAGCTCGTGCCCACTTTCGTAATAGGGAAGGACGAAAAAGGCAGATGCTTTAAGGAATATGGTGCTATATAAACCCTAAAGTACCTACTACTAGACTGCGACCTATATAGAGGAGAGAGAAAGGAAATACTAAGGTAACTAGGATCTTCTCTCTTTCTAAAAAAACTATTTTATATAAAGAAAAGAAGAGAGGCGCTTTTTTTTATTTCTAGATAGAATAGAAATAGCTACTAAAAAGTAGCTAATAATAGTAGAATCCTTAAACTCCTACTAGGCTCCTAGTAAATAGATATTAAAGAGTAAAAGAATAGGCTTTAGGGTTTCTTATAGTTCTCTCTATCTTCTTACTACCTAATAGTTGCTAATAACTTAGTATTTGACTAAAAAGCGGTAAACCCCTAGTTTAGAGGTTTATAAACTACTAGAATATAACTATTAGTATATATTAAGCTGCTTATATAAATCTAGAAAAGGCTTATAAATTAATAAAATAGTAGGTAAATAAGTATAGGCGCGAGCCTAACGTTACTATAGGTAATATAGTCTAGGTTATAATAAAAACCAAAGACGGAACGGCCTAACTATAAGCTAAACTATTAAATAGGACACTATAAGGTCCTTAAAAAGATAGGTAACTTATATAAGGTAAAGTTCCTAAACTTAATTAAGGTTTACCCCGTCTTTTTACTAAGTAAGCTATAAAAAGCTATAAATAACTTATTACCTAGATAAAAAAAATTAACCTCCCCTATTGATTTAAGTTAATAGTAACGACAAATAGAGAGTTAAAGAAATACTACCCTTTAAACTTATAAAGGGAACGTTAAAGTATTATATTAATTAGAAAGGATATAGCTTAAACCCTACTTAGTATCTTATATAGAACTTTATAGATAGTCCCTATAAGCTTAAAAAGTTCTATAGCCGTTACTCTAATAAACCTAGACAAATAGATAAAAACGCGTTATAGTGTTATAGCACTGGTGGAAAACGGTAAATTGTAGCGGATAATCGTAGACAGTTTTAAATAGTTTTAGTTACGTAACTAAAAGATTGTATAAAACTTTAAGCGTTACCCTTCTTCTCCTTTCCTTTCTCTAGCTCTAGATCCTCGTTTATAGACAGTCTAATTATATAGGCTTGCGCGTCCCTCTTACTATACTCGTGCCTTAATTAACTAAGTCGCTAATATTATCTAAAGCTTATATACTCTTCTTCCTAAAAAGGAACTTAAATATAGCTATAAGACCACAAACTAAAATAAAATATAGAATTAGACCTAAAGACTATTACTAGAACTTAAAGAATAGAACAGAATAAAATAAGACCTATTAAATATATATAGACTAAAACCCCTATAGAAATCTACTAGAAATTACCTAATACCCCTACTACTATGCTAAGAAATATAGTAGTTAGTAAAGCAACTATAGGACCCTTAAATACCTTTAATAGTAAAATAGTAACTAACTTAAACTCCTAGATAAAGCTCGCGGCAGCTAATATTAAAATTAAATAACTTTAAGAGCTACTTAAAGCTAGAGACCCCCTATACCTAGCAATAAGTTATTAAAAACCTAGAGACTTGCTATAGTCCTTAAGGCCCTAGCCTAAATATATTATATTAGTATTATTACGGTCTATAAAGGTTATAGATTACTTATTACTTATAAACGGAACTAACCCTATATTTAATAATCAAAAGCTTTAATTATAGAATAAGTTTAACGTTAATACGGACTACTTCCCTACTACTTAGGCTAAAATAGCCTATATCTTTAGCCGTACCGGTAGGGATATACCTATGTCCGCAATACGTATAGAACTTAATAAATCCTTTCCTCTTTAGAGAAGAGATAGTTATCTACCTATCTTTTATTTACAATGACCTTTTTAAAGTATAGAATGCCTAGCTTAATTATAAAAGCCTAAATATAAAAACAATAAAGACCTTTTTAGCCTTTTAGATCCGCTTTTTATACCTAGCTAGCTAGGCCTAAATTCCCTAAGAAGATTTACTGCTAGATCTATTTAATAAGCTTACTCTAGACCTATAGTAAGCTATACTACTAGTTTTTACTACTATATAGACGCTAAAGGAACTTATAGACTAGCGCTTAGCTATTAACTAAGGCCTCTATTAAATTAAGATATATATTAAGCGGTATAAAGCTTAAAACTCTTTAAATCCAACTATTAGTAATATAATGTTACGGCACTGTTACAGATCCTAGTTAGGGGCTCGGCTAAGCCTTGGCGCCATGTATATAGACGTATCCTTTCCTCGACTGTAAGGGCGCGGAGAGACTTTAGGGAAGATTTAAAGGAATAATATAAATTCTATCTAAATTTAAGGGTATTTAGCTCTCGCTAAGAACAAGACATTACGTAAAGAAGAGAAAGGAATAATAAGAGAATTATATAATTAAATAGTTAAGGGCTTAGTGGTCGATGCATGCGCATATACGCACGCGGTCTTTGATAGACTTTAGTAAAATTTAATTAATCTAGTAGAATTTGGCAAAAGTCGATTAAGCTGTTAGAATTTGGCAGAATTTGGTTAAAGCGTTAGAATTTATCTGTTAAGTGTTTCACTAAGACATTCCTACTGTAACTGGGCTAGTCCCGTTATATCGACCTTATTCCAGTCCTTATCTTAGAATTCTCGTTTACTAGCTACTAATAGATTCTGTTCTTTTAACTAAGCCTTTATATATAAGAACGGCCTGTAGTGCCCTAGTATAATTAATAACTCCTATAATACTAGCTATATAGCTAGTTCTACTATAGGTTTAGTATATACTCGGCCTATATATAGCGACCCCTAAAAATAGGCCCTTAATAATTAAGGAGCTTACTTCTCTTATAGCTAAAAGGGCTATATTATAAAGGACTGCCTAATAAATATAAAAAGGGATAAAGTTCTATTAATCTAAAAGAATACTATAGAGTTAGGAAAAGAGGAACCTTAAAAAAAGACTTCCCTCTAGGGTTAAACGGAATTAATATATTATATATTAATCTAGGTCGGCTAGTTAGTAGAAAAAGCTATACTATTCCTTATACTTTATTCCATAATAAATATTAAGTTTTAACCTTTACTTTAGCTAACTCTAGAGTAAATATCTTTATTTTAGTAGATACCTAGTATACTATAAAGCTAGCTAACCTTTTAAATATACCCCTTAAAGAACTGCTAAAACTAATTCCTATTTATAGATATAATAGATAGATAGGGCTACCTATTACGACTATCTTGCGGATTTACCTTTATATTAACGGATAAAGGTAATATAATATCCCCTTTTTTATTATGGACCTAAAAAGCTATAATATAATCTTAGGAGAAAATAGCTAGCCTATTTAGGCTTATAGCTTAATATGTAAAGTAGATAGCTTATCTAGCCTAACACTCTACCCCTAACCCCTTTCTTTATAAAAGAAATTAGTATTATAAAATAGAACCTTATATAGCCCTAGATTAATACTATTTACTAAACTAATATTATATATAGGGACTAGGCCTTTAAGAAGGATATATAGCTTAATCCGTAACGGATTTATATACTACGCCATCCCCAGACTATCTACCCTATTAACACTGGAAATTTAAGGATATATTCTCTAAAGCAGCATCTAATATACTTCTGTCTTACTAACTATATAACTATAAGATCGAGATTAAGCAAGGTAAGGAAAACGCCCTTAGCTTTAGCCCCCTCTACTAGCAGTTTATTATTAAATTAGAGGCTATAAAGTAGTACTTTATTAATAACCTAAATAAGGGCTTTATTAAGCCTAGCTAGGCCACTCTTACCTTACCTTATTTTTATATTAAAAAGCCAAATAGAGGACTTTATTTCTATATTTTAACTACTATAAGCTAAATAATATAACCCGTAAGGACCGCTATCCGCTATCTTTACTTAATAAAACTCTAGCTTAAATTAATAGAGCTAGGGTTTTTATAAAGCTTAATATCCGCTATACCTTCTACTAAATTAAGATAAACCCTAGCTTTAAGGATCTTATTATATTTTAGACCTATTATAGAACGTATAAATATAAGATACTTCCTTTTAGACTAACTAACGGACTAGCTACGTACTAGCAGTATATAAATAATATACTCTTTACCTACTTTAATAACTTCTATACGGCCTACTTAGATAATATTATAGTCTACTTTAAGAACAAGCCAGAATATAAAGAATACGTCTATAAAGTCCTATAACGGCTTCGTAAGGCTAGCCTTTAGGCTAATATTAAGAAGTTAAAATTTAGTATTAAGTATATAAAGTACCTAGGGTTTATTATTAGTATAGATAGAATTAAGACCGACCTAAAGAAAACGGTTATAATTAACTAGTAGATACTCCTACGGACCGTAAATATAACGAAGCCTTGTAGGAAATACTACGGTGGACTTGTTAATAGGCTAGGTATATAGGTATAGAATAGTTAACAACGTAAATATAACTAGTGGAGTAGTTACCTAACAGATTAACTTTAATTGTATTCTAAGATTTACTATAAAGAAGAGAAACTATCTATAGAGACCGTACGTCCTTAAGTATATAACTCCTCCCTATAGTAAAGGGTTTAGTACGTTAATACGTTAGTACGTTAGTACGTTACGTTCCTATATTTCTATATTCCCACATACCAAACTTATAACATAACTAGCTATATAACTTAGCTACCTCTTATCCCATAGCTTAATCGGTTCTAGCGCCTCCTATACTATCTTAACTAACCTATTTATATCTTTCCCTAGTAGTTATACTACTGCTAATATAAGGTCCGTAATACTATCTCCCTCCTCTTTATCTTTGTCCTTAAAGATATCTCCTATCTCTGAGTCGTCTATTAAAGGTATAGCATTCCCGTCTTTAATTTAATGACCTTTATTATTCCTAATACCTCCTATTAGATCCTCTACGTCTAATTATTATAACTAGCTAGTAATATTTATTCTATTGCTTAGTAAAGTTATACTATCCTATTCTTGTTATGCTAAGAAGAAGTTAGTATATATTATAATTACGTCTCCGTCTAGTTACTAACCTTCTTTTTATACTAAGTGTACGTAAGCAAATATACAGTTATCCTATAATGTTTAATCTGTCTTTAGCGCTAAATATACGCGTCTTATTATTCTTTATAACCGTCTAGTTCCTTATCTAATCTCCTCTAAGGTCGCGCGTATTAGTAGCAGCTAAAAGATTAGAGAGTAAGCTAGCCGAGGCCCTTACTAAAGTATAGCGTTGTTTTAATAAGGCATCTTAGGCTCTAAAAGCTTAACTAGATACTTATGCTTACCTAAGCCATCTAGTAAAGGTGTATAAAAAGGTGCGCTTAAAAGAGCTTCGCTTAGTAAAGTAAGGTTTATCTAAACTTAAGGCTAAGGAGGCTAAAAAGAATTCTAATTAAGAAGAGGTAGAAATAGTTTATACGCTAGTAGTAGATCTCTTAGGTAATCCGGCTCGTCTATTACCTTTAACTAATCCCTTTATCTTTAGCTCCTTCTTAATATTACCTAACCCGTTTTCTTTTAATACTCCTATACCTTTCCTATAGCATTCTTTAAATTCTATAGTAGTTCCTAGGTAGTCTCTATATAGCCTATTTACTTAACCTCGTACTATATTTTATTGTTAATGTTCTTATAACTAACAATCTTTAAAACTTACTATTTATCTTCTTTTTATCTTTTATATATGTCTACTTTATAAACCAGTAGCTTAATATTCCTATATACTAGCTCTAATATTATAATATACTATATAGGGTAGATCTTTATCTTAGCTAATAAGTTTAACTTAAACGTAATCAGTGAAATTCTCTATATAATTTTAAAAGGTCCTAGTCTAATATAGTCTAACTTCTTACTTAGTTATTAACTCTTAAAAATTTTATATAGTAGCTATACTTTATCTCCCTCCTTAAGATCTGGTCCTATAGATCTCTTAGCGTTATAGTACCTTTTATTCTCTCTTATACCTTTTTTACTAATTCTATAAGGTCTATATAAAGATTTATTAGTATCTTTATTTTTTCTTTAGCTATGCTACTTATTTTCTTCGCTTACTATAGTAACAACAATATTCTTAGCTTATATCCGTAATTTGCCTTAAATAGTAATATACCTATTCCTTTCTGTAGTGTTATATTATATATAAACTATATAACTAGTAATAACAATACCTAATTATTCTGTGTATAATTAATATAATATCTTAGATACTATTTTAGCGTCTAATTTAATCTTTTTATTTAACCGTCTGTCTGCGGATAATATATAGTAGAAGTTACTACTCTAACTCCTTATTCTGCTAAGAATACCTCCTAGAATACTGCTATAAATCTTAAATCTCTATCTAATATAATCTTGCTTAGTGCTTTATATCTTATAAATACTTCCTTAATATAGATTCTAGCGATATCTTCTACTAAGATTTCTTCTATACATGCTATAAAGTAGCCCTATTTAGTTAACTTGTCCACTATTACTAAGATTATATTATACTCTTGTCCGGTAATAGGATCTCTTAACTTTAATAACTTAATAATAAAGTCCTATAATATAACCTCCTATAGTTTCTCTAGTATTTTAATAGGTTGTAGCCCTCCATATAGCTTATACCTTATTAGTTTATTCCTTTAGTAATTTAGATACTCCTTTATTACTTTTCTTATAATATTCTAGATTCTATTAATAATGTATTCTTCTTATAGTCTTAATACTAAGCTTATTACTCCATTATATCCCTAAGTTATTCCCTTATAAAAATCTTCTATAAAATATTCTGCTATGCTCTTTAGGATATACTTTACTTCTCGGTTTTTATGTATATTTATCTATACCGCACCTGGGCCGCCGTAGCCGCGCTTCCACAGCATAGGGAACCCACCCCCCTTAAGACAATAACCGGGTATATAATCACAATACGACCAAATACAGAAAAAGCAGAGGGGCTTAGGGGATAATTAGAAACAGAAGTCCTTACGGAGATTCACAAAGAGGTCTACGACGTAGTTGTAGTCCGACACCTTAGGAGCGGAGATATTAGAGTTACCCTAAAGGACTAATAGGTAAAGGAATGAGCCGTAAGGGCAGGGGATAGGCTAGGAGAACGTATTGGCATAAAAGTGCTCCGTAAAGACTACCTAGTTGAAGTCCTAGCGGTTCCTATAAGCCTTAGGGTAGAAAAGGGACGCTAGGTAGATAACACAGCAACTATATAGGAGATAGTAAAACATACAGAACGCCTTATACTAGGCCTTGAGATTACCTAAATCCAATGGCTTTAATAGGAAAATGCAAACTAAGTAAATAATAAGAATAATAAGAGGATATAAGGGTCGCTAAAGACTCGCTAGGGAGACGCCGGTCGAACGCATGGCTCCCTTATTGTTAGCACATATACACTAGGAATGTAAAAACTCCTTATCCAAAAAGGAATAATTATAAATAGCCTTATATATAACGCAAGGCTCTATAACTACAGACTATACCTAGAACGATGCTACCGCTGCGTATAATGGGGATATACTTAATCCACATACGCAGTATAGGTGTGCTGCGGCTACTATGCAGGCCCCCACGATATAAGACACTACTTAAATTAAGACTAAATAAAATGCGTAAACTGCTACCGAAGCATATATAAGGCGTGGGAGAGAGAAAACTGCATTAAATACAGGAGGCGGAAGGTAAGGGCTTAACAGCTGCGGGAATAACTGCACGCTAGGTTATATGAATGGAAACAATAGGCGATAAGCTAGGGGGACGTAGGTGCCTTCCTAGCGTTTCCTACCTTTAGTACTGGGGGGCTAGGCCAGCTATCCCAAGCCTTAACGGGCCAGAAGCGGCGCCGCGCGATATTACTAGACTATATAGGGATATAAGGGTTATAGGGGACACAAGGGAGAGGACGCCTAATAGGAAGACCCCTATGGACAGCTACAGTAAGCTTAAGACCAGGACAATTAAGAATTAGATTTAACGTAGTAAATATAACATTTATAGCCGACCTATAAAGGGCGTATAGCTAGCTAGTAAGAACAGAAAAGGAACCGGAGATAATAATAGATTTAGATATAGAAGCGCTAGTAGGAATATAAGACACGGGAATGGAAAGCTCTATATAAAATGAGTAGTAACTAGGGTATAAATATAAGAGATAGAAGTTCTAAATATCCTAGAGAAAGTAGAAATAGAAAAAGTGAGGAATAAAGGAGAGGCGAAGGACCCTCGCCGGGGGTCCGCTACCTATCTATTATATAGTATAACTGCGGCAACACAAATCACTATCTTGCAAGGCCTTTACTAGACAGTTTAGACTTAGAGAAACACTATATCCTTACTATATAAGAGCCGTACTATAATACCTATATATAATTAATATACTGCCCCTTAGGATTCTAGCTCCTATATAAACCAAAAGCAGCTATATACGTATGCTTTATAATTAGCAAGGCTATTAGCCTATCCTTATAGTTATAGCAGGCAGTTAACCTAGATATTGTAGTTGTAACAATCTAGATATATAGGGGACTAGTATAAATTATTAATGTGTATAACCCTAGGGTTAAAGGGGTCCTATAAATAGAGAATATTATATCGGTAATAAGCTTGCTAGAAACCAAAGGTATAAAGTTCATCCTATTAGGAGACATAAACCTCCACTACCTGCGGTGGGGGGGTATCTATATTGCTGCTAATTAATAGGTAGAGTGCCTACTAAGAGCTATAAACACCTAGGGCCTTAAGTTGGCCACTCCCCTAGGAGCAACTATATGGCAATAAGGAACCTCTAAAAGTATAATTAACCTTATATTTATGGACGAAGGCCTATACCAGAGACTTAAAAGGTGTAACCCTAAAGAAGAATAGGCACTCGCCTTAGACTATATCCCCATCCAAATATAGCTAGATTTGGATATTAAGGCGTAACTAAGTAGTAAAAGATATGTAATAAGGAAGCTTAAAATAGATAGTTTCCTTAATACAGTTAAATAACAACTCTAAGACCTAGAAGAAATCCACCCAATTCTAAACGAGTGAGGCTTATTAGCTACCCCTAAGGAAATTAACTAAAGACTAAAAAGGATCTAGGTAGCGATTAAAAATGGGCTAGAAGAGTACTGCCCGGTCTTAAAACCGGGCCCCTACGCGCGATACGTATAGTCCGTATAATGCGCGGTTCTTATTACTAGCCAATAATAAGTAAAAAGGAAATATATAAGTAGCTACAACCCTAAAGATAAGAGATGATATAAAGACACGAGAAACCAGTTAAAGAATACCCTAAAGAAAGAAGTAAGAAATAACTGGAGACGGTTTATAAACGAGCATACTTTTAACTCGAGCCTCCCCTATAATAAGGGCCTTTGGGCTATAGCGAAATAGGTAAAGAAAAAGGTAGGGCGCCTAGTAGAAGACTTATACCTACTACCCCTATAAAGAGCAGGGGAATTATAGGCTACTAATAATAATGATGAGAAGGCAAAGGTCCTTATAAAGAGGTTCTTCCCCTAACTGGCTCCGGCAGACCTTAGCAATATTATAGGTAAAACACTGGTGACTTACCTGAGGGTCGACAGCGATATAATAATAGAGGAAATAGCTAGAACCATTAGCCGCCTTTTAAATAATATAGCACTAGGACTAGATAGGGTTTTAAATAAGGCCTTAAAAACCTATAGACCACTTATAGCACCCTGGCTTGCAGATATAGCTAGGGTATGCTTTACTATAGGCTACTACCCGCGACTCGGAAGATCTATAACGACGGTTATTTTATGGAAAGAAGGTAAAGTAGATTACTTAATCCTAGGAAGCTACCGCCCTATTGCNTTAGAAAANACCCTTANNAAGATNNTANAAANGGTAATANCGGANNNTATAGNANANANNGNNNAGGAANANNNCNTACTANNANANAGCTAAATAGGGGCAAGAAAGAACCGCTTAACACTATTAGCACTTACGCTACTTATTACTACTATTAAATCCGTATAGGCGATGCGAAGGAATTTTATAGTATTAATACTTAGCCTAGATATTAGCGGCGCTTACGATAACGTACCCTACGAGCGTCTTCTATATATCCTTAGGGTAAAAGGCTTCCTAGAATGGATTATATAATTTATTTAAGGGTTTATAGGTTAGAAAGAAATATTACTAGTCTTTAGCGGATACCAGAGCCCCCCTATTATAGTTATAACAGAAATACTATAAGGATTACCCCTCTCGCCTATACTCTTCCTTTTCTTTATAAGTAACCTGCTTAACTTCTTTAAGAAAGGGGTAACCTAGGGGATAGGCTTTATTAATAATATAAACCTAATTATATACGGGCCAACAGCCGCAAAGAATTGCAGAACACTAGAGAAAGCTTATAATACCTATATAGAATAGGCAAGACAATATAGAGTCCAATTCTTACTAGAGAAATACTAGCTAATCCACTTTATAAGAAAACGCAACTAATCTACAGATCTTTAGTATATAATTCACATCTAAGGCTTTAGGGGTTAACTAGTTTAGGGCCTAAGGGTATTAGGAGTATGGGTAGATAGTAAGCTCCGGTGGAGCGTATATATAGTATAAGCGGCCCGTAAGGGCTAAGTATAGTATATTACATTATCTAGGATCGTTAATTCTATATGGGGTCCATGCTTTTAGAGGTCACGCCTACTATATATAGCAGTTGTCCGGCCAACTATAATATATAGGTCTAGTATTTGGGCCATTAGAGAATCTAAGAAAGGCCCCCCTAAATCGCTCCTTAAACCACTCTAAAAGGTCTAAATAGCCTACCTCTAGAGTATAATAGGCGGATATAAGCGAACGGCTATAGCACTGCTTAAAAAGGAAGCTAATATCCCCCCCCTATAGCTATATATTGAAGCCGCTACAATATAAAGGGCGTAAAATAAACGTAACTCTAATGTTATAAAGTATATTAAGACACGCCTAAATAAACTATAGAGGGACCTTAGGGCGCCCTATAGGAGAATAAACTAATAACCCTAAAGTAGGGAAGATATATTAGAGAAATAGGTAAAGAAAGCAGAAGAAGAATAGTGCTACTTTAGGGCCCAGGCCTATATAGAGGAGGAAGGGAGACGCGTAAGAGGCCAGTAAAGATAATAGTAAGAGAGAGAAAGGAGCCAAAGTAGAGTATAAAAGAACGCTAGGAAACCATCTACTGTAATATAATACTGGCTAAACTAACACTAAAAAGGTATATGGGAGTTAAAGGTATAGAGGCTAACTAAGGTAAGAGGAACCTAAGCCGTAGTATAGTTAATGCTATAGGGGGTAAATACTCTAGGGCTTTAAGAAGGCCTAATAAAGGCAGAAAATATAATAGTAACACTCTTAAGAACAGGAATAATAGGACTAAAAGACTAGCTCTACTAGGTGGGTGTCCTAGTAGGTAGCCTAAGATGCGAATATGGCTGGCTAAAACAGACACCAAAATATATAATACTGTTATGCCCCTTACGCACTAACTAAGAAGTAATACTCTTAGTAGCTAGCACAGAGAACTATAACACACTACTCTCGATATAAAAATGCCTTAAGGCGGTTACCTAGTGGCTTATTAGCTAAAATATACTAAACCAGTTCCGGGTTATAAGGGAAATGGCAATAAAGGGTAGGGGGGGCGAGTAACGGGCGCCCCCTAATGACTTTACAGTGGTAGAGTAAAGTTTGCGATACTAGCGCGTCTGTAGGCTTATTACGGCAGCAGTGGTTCCTAAGAAGGTTAAAAAGTAAGGTAGTAAAGCACTATAGGTGACTTATAGGCGCCTTGTAGGCGCCTTATAGGCGAGTCCTAAAAGGCAGGGAGATAGATTACGGGGTTTTCTTAAATAGAGTTTTCTCCCTATATGTATATAAGGAGTAGTCCGCGTGGGCCTAATAGGGATCCGAATCGGATGTTAAGTAATAAATAATAATAATAATATATATTTATCTATAGATCTTCTAGCTATGCTTTTAGAATTCTTTATACCTAAAAGCTTTTTAGTATTTTATAGACTCTTTCTAGTTTGTTATTCTCTTAAGTTACTACTAGTTTGGGGTAATTATATCTAATCCACCTGTCCTTATTTTTGCGTAGTATTACTCCTAATAGCTTCTTATTATTCTATAGTTTAGCTTTTCTACTAAGTGCGTCTGCCCTTATATTCTTAGTTCCTTTAGTATACTAAATCTCAAAATAGTATTCTGTAAGCATCTCTACCTATCTAACTTATCTTTAATTAAGTTCTTTTATTATTAAGAACCCTATTAGGTTTTTATAATCCGTTTTAACTATAAATAGTTTCTCTACGCCTTATAAGAATGCTCTTTATTTCTTAAGTGCTGTAACTATACCTAATAACTCTTTGTTATAGACGTTATAGTTTAACTCTAGTAGTGTTATCTTTCTACTATAATATAATACTGGGTGCTATACGTCCTTATACCTCTATAGTAAGCATACTCCTAATACGTAGTTTAATATATCTATTTCCACAACCGTGTCTAATCCTAGTTGGTAGATTTTAAGGATTAGCTCCTAGGTAAATAACTCCTTAAGTTCCTTAAATAACTTTCTTTACTCGTTTCCCTATACCTATAGTTCCTCTTTCTTTATAAGCCTAGTAAACGGTTTAATATTCTTTAACTATTGTGCTATAAACCTTCTGTAGTAATTACAAACCCCTAAAAATAACCTTAACTATGTTACATTCTCTAGTTCTTGCTAATTTACTATAGCTTTAATTTTCTTTAGGTCCATACTAATATGACTTAGTTTAATAATAAATCTAATGAAATTGGTCTTCCTTATAAAGAACTTATATTTCTTAATTACTACTAGTATTTATTTCTTTTGTAGTTTCTTTAAAACCTATTTAACGTATTCTCCGTATTCTTCCTTAGTTATTAAGTAGATAATAATATTATTAAGGTATACTATAATAAACTTATCTAGGTATTCTCCTAATATACTATTAATTCTCTTTTAAAATATTACTAGTGTATTTATTAATCCAAATTGCATAACTAATGGTTTGTATAGTCCTTTTCTTAACCTAAAGGCTACCTTCTATTTATTGCCTTCCTTAATTCTAATCTAATAGTACGCCTATCTTAGATCTATCTTTATAAAGATTTATGCGTTACCTATCTAATCCTAAATTTTGCTAATTAAGGGTAAAGGATACCTGTCCTTCTAAGTAATACTATTTAACTATTTATAGTTAATGTATAGCCTAAGTTTCCCGTTCTTTTTTGGTACGAATAATACTAGATATCCCGCTAATAACTATAATAGTCTAATATATCCCTTTTATAAATTCTCCTAGATAAACTCTTTAAGTGCTCTTAATTCTTCTTTAGTAAGCTTATAGGTTAAAAAGAACCTTAGACTTATTTCTAGTTCTAACTCTATTTTATAGTCCTATGCTATATAATCTACTAGCTTTTTACTTTCTAAGCTCTATAGTTTCTTACCATACTTATAGTATCTCTTTAGTATATAACTTAAGCCTCGCTTAGTCTCTTTATATATCGCTCTAACTTAGTACTATACTAACTTAGTTTACTATCGCATCCTATATTATTAAGTATCTCTAATATTAACCTAACTGGCAATCTAATTAATCTTTAGATTGTATTTCTGTAACTAAGGCATTTCTAATACTGCCTTATCCCGTCCTAATGGTAGAATATTAAAAGATATCTTAATTTATCTTCCTTTAATAGTTATCTAAATAGGTCCTATTTTAAGGTTAATAATCCCTCCTCTATAGGCTATTAGATCTCCTAAAATTATAACTAATAGGTAAGGTTGCTCCTTTTATCTATAAGGTAACCCTATTCTTTTAACTGCTACTAGTAAGATATAGTTCCGCGTTACTCTACTATCTATTAGTGCTTTAAACTGCTAATCTTGCTACTTAACTTATAAATTTAAGTGTTATCCTTAAATTCCTTTAAGGGTCTAAGGCTCTACTACTGGCTCCCTTTAGTCCCGTAGGCCTCTACTTTTCCTAACTATTAGCTACTTAATTCTATTATACTTAGCTCGCTCTTTAGCCAATATCTAGTTTATTTTTTATCTTCGATATGCTATAGACACGTATTCTTTAGGCATTCCTACTACTGTTATCCGTCTAAGTATTCTTCTATAAGAAATCTTCCTAGTTAAAGCATTAAGTCTCCTAACTCCTAAACTTCTATTAAATGCCAACTATATATATATCTAGCATTCCTATACTATCGCTTATCTGGCGCCCAATATATCCTTATAGAGTATTTTTAATTATTTTCTTTTAGGTTCTTATACATTTTATATATATCGTTTATATATATAATCCATGCTAGCATATAGTGTGCTAGGTGCTTTAGGTTAACTCTTAACTCATCCTTATCTTTAAGTTTAAACCTTTATTGTGCTAATCTAAATGTTATAACTTTGTTCGCAGGTACTAAAATATATCTCTCGCTTTTTTAGTCCTCTAATTATTTCTCTAGATCCTTTAACGTTATAATTAAGGCTCCTTTAATATAAGTTATAGCCTTCTCTATAATTAGGTGGTTCTAAATAACTCGTTTATTTAACTACATATAGAAATCTTCCTACTTATCGTTATGTCATTGCCTATACCACTTTTAGTATAGCTGCTAGAGTGTATACAGCTTGTCCGTAAGGAAGTATCTCCTTATTACTACGTTATAATAGCCTTTTATATATCGTTCCTTAAATCTAGTAGAGATCCCTAGATCCTCTTTATTTTCCAGTTTAGTAAGCCACTTAGCCCTTAATATGCCTACCCTAGGCCTATTAGTAATTCTTTATATAGGTGCTCTATCCCTTATACAACCTAGTATATTAGATCTTTTATCTAGTTTTTATTCTTACTACGCGATAATTCTTTATTTAAATTCTTCTATAGTTTCTTTTAGTTTGCGTCTTGTAGATAGATCCTTAAAGTTCTCTTACTTTTTAATTATAGTATTAATATTTTAATCCTATTGCTAAGCCTTACTCGCAATTTCTTTAATAGTCATTATTTTATTGCTAAAATCTTAGTTCTATAAGATACTTAATCCTAAGCTTTACTCTAGCCTTAGTCTAACTAGGCTTCTATAGTATTCTTATCTTATCTTAAGAGTCTTAAATCTTACTTATCTTGTCTTAAGAGTCTTATACTTTTAGGAAACTTCGTCCTAAGCTTATTTATATATTACTAAACTAAGCCATTACTCTACTCTATCGATTATTATCCGTTATAGGTCCTTAAGCTTATCTTATCCTATCTTAAGAATCTTAATCCTTTGGCCTTTTGCCTTTATTAAGTGCCGAAGTAGTTCACTATCCTACTTCTCTTATATCTTGTAAAGTAATAGATATCGTGTCTAGTGGGGTCTTAATCCCTACTAATGTTCCCTATTCTATAGTGGAATTATCTTTTACCTCTTATATAATATCTCTAAGGTTTATATACTCCTAGTAAGCTGCCTTTATTACCTTATTATTACTAAATATTTCGCCTATATTAAATTCATTGTCCATAATATCCAATCTACGAACTAGTTTGTTAGTTCCTCTAAACTCTAATAATTTTAACTCCTATAGCCAATAGCTTGCGCCGTACTTAGTATCCTTATAAATTCGGTATATGTTATTATAATAAAACGTAAAACTTTTAATTAAACATTCTTTTATTCCTTATAGCATATTATTATCCCTCTATATATATATATCGTCTACTAGTCTTATTCCTTTTACTATATAGTAACTCTAACTACTTCTATAGTCTTTAATATAATAACCCTATTTCTGCAATTTATATAAGCTCCTTCTTTAAACTATTTTTCTTGCTATAAAGTTCGCCTAAATATCTTCTACTGCTAAGATCCCTAGTTTAGCCTCTACTCCTTAGACTTTTAATTACTTAATCCTTATCCTCTAGGTTTCTATAATTTCTTATTTTATCTCTTAAATTCTTTAGTACTACTTAGGTCTATTAGCTCTGCGCTATACTATAGTTTTTAACTTTAACTTTATTAATACGTACTCTGCGCCTTATATAACTATAGAACTCTATTCTAACCCTTTTTAGTCTACTATCTTTAGTAGATCCTATTATTGATCTTAATTGCTTAATTAATTAAATCCCTAAGAGTATCCACATCTTCTATTAGGATAATTACGTCCTAGACCTTTACTTTAAGTCCTTACTTATACTATACTATAAACGCTTTATTGTTTTATTTAACCTATATTACTAATATTTAAAACTACGTCGTGTACTTAATTACTAAAGTTTTTTATATTAGGTTTTAAAGCTTTCTTTCTACTATAGTAGTTGCCTCTAGGTCTCTAAATATTTGCGTTAATTATTCTGTAAACCTGTTCTAACTTAAGAATATATATTATACCTCCTAGTTAGTAGTTATTATGCCGTATTCCTATACCTTTATAAGGTAAGATTTAAACTATTTAAGTGCCCTTCCTATTAAGAATAATCCTGTGTAAGTAACTTAATTTATAGGCGTTCCTAGTTTAACTTCTTCCTACGTAACCTTAAAGTGCATTTATGTAAGGAATCCCTTAAGCTTTAACTTCTCTCCTAAGAATCGCTTAATTAAGGGTAACTTAATCTTAGCTGCTCCGATTTCATTAATTCTTTCTTTAAGTATCCTATTATTGTCTATTAATTTAATTAACTATTTTTTATAGCTATCTAACAGTAACTAGTTGCGAGTTAGTATCTGCTATACTGGTGTTATTACTTAATCCTAAGATAGTCGCTACTATAGACGCCGTTGTAGCTGCTGCTTTTAGTGGCATATTATTTAACTTCTTTTACTATAACCTTAGTAGTAAATGTATAATAAAGCCTTATAGGAAATACTACGGTGGACTTGTTAATAGGCTAGGTATATAGGTATAGAATAGTTAATAATGTAAATATAACTAGTGGAGTGGTTACCTAACAGATTAACTCTAATTATATTCTAAGATTTACTATAAAGAAAAGAAACTATCTGTAGAGACCGTACGTCCTTAAGTATATAACTCCTCCCTATAGTAAAGGGTTCAGTACGTCGATATATTAGTACGTTAGTACGTCGCGTTCCTATATTCCTACGTTCCTACGTTCCGAACTTATAACGTAACTAGCTATATAACTTAGCTACCCCTTATCCTATAGCTTGATCGGTTCTAGTGCCTCCCATACTATTTTAACCAACCCATTTATGTCTTTCCCTAGTAGTCGTACTACTGCCGATATAAGGTCCGTAACAGTAAAGGAGGTATAATTAATTTTAGGTTTCTATAACTTCTACTAATACTTTATTAAGAACTATAGTAGGATTACCTAGCCTCTTAACCGCCTTATTAGAAAAAACCAGCCCTTTTATTTTAATAATATATAGATAGGCCTTTAATAAGCTTAAAAAACGGCTAGTAATAGCTCCCCTACTTGCCTACTTTTACTTAAAATAGCCTTTAATACTAGAAACTAATACCTTAGATAATGTAATAGCTGGTGTTTATTTCTAGAAGTAACCTAATAGAGAATAGCACTCCATTATATATTATTTAAAGACTATAGTAGTCGCTAAGCTAAACTACTATATCTATAATAAAGAAATGCTAGTTATTATCTCTAGCTTTTAGCACTAGCGAATATAGCTAGAAGGGACCCCTAAACCCGTCTAGGTAGTATTAAACTATAAGGCCCTTACAGCCTAGCAGGTACGTAAGGCGGATATCCTATCTTGGTTTGACTTCTTAATTATATATAGACTAAGCGCCATAAACCACGCAGACGCTCTTATAAGACGCGAATAAGACCTAGGTACTACTATAACTAAAGTACCTTAACCCCTAGATATAGGCAGAACTAAGTATAAACTCTTTAGGCGCCAATATATATCCTATTAACCCCTTAGGACTTAACTTTATTAATAAACTGCTATAGATAAACTATATAGCCCCTTGTCTATAGAAGTACTATAAAAAGGTAAGGGATATTACTAGCCTATAGTCCCTTAAAAATAGATTACTTAAGCATTAAGAATGGCTAGTAGTAGTAAAAGAACAGGACTTATAGACTTAGCTTATTGCTAAAGTATATACCTAAGTCTCTGCGGCCTACCCTAGACAAAATAAAACCTATAGGATTATTAGCGACCGCTACTACTAGCCCAGAATAGTTATAGATATTAACCACTATATATAGAACTATAACAACTACTATAGATCTATAATTCTATAAGATAAGACCCTAAGATAATTAAAGCTACTCCTAATACTAGAACGCCCCTAATAGTATATATTTATAGACTTTTACAAGCTACCTATAGACTGTAATAGATATAATGCAGTTATAATTCTAGTTAACTGCTTTAGCAAGCGCCTATTTTTAATCCCCTATTATAAGGATGTTAATACCAAGGAGGTGGCTTAGCTATATATCTATTATATCTACTATATTTACGGACTATTAGATACTATTATATCCTATTATAGGCTATAGTTTATATTGGCCTTCTAAAATAAGCTTACTTAGATCCTTAGTATTAGGCTAAAGCTTTCTATAGTATACTACCCCTAAATAAATAGTTAGATGGAGATTATAAATTAATACTTAGACCAGAGACTCTGGCCCTTTATTAACTACTTTTAGAATAACAAAGGTAAAGTATTACCCCTAATAAACTACGCCTAGGCAACCCTACCCTATAACTTTACGGGATTTGCACCTATTTAGCTAGAAATAGAATACTTACCCTATATAAGCTTTAACTGGGAAAAACTAGAAGGACTATAAACTATACGCAAAAAACTATCTTATATAAAAGCCTAGTAATATACTAAACGCTTAGAGAAAGCTTAGAAAGTAGCCTATATAAACCTAAAAAAGGCTTAAAATTAATAGAATAGTAGGTAAATAAGTATAGGCGCGAGCCTAACTTTACCATAGGTAATATAGTCTAGGTTATAACTGTTATAAAAGTGGGTATAAGGTGAGGATATGGATAGGGAGTCTAATAATAGAATAATAGGTATATTGTATAGATAGAGACGAATTCTTAAAGGAAAAGGAGGAGTCTGTGTACGAGGTAGAAAGGGTTTTCCTTAGGTATATATAGCGCACGTGCCTTATAGGCGAGTTACCCTTAGGTTATTTTAGGGTCGCCTATACCTTACGGCTATATAACTATCTACTTAGGTTTTACCTAATAATGCCCCCCCCTTTAAAAAGGGTCGTCCCTAATCTTTTATATGCCTGGTATAGAAAATCCTAATTAGTCCATTTAATAGGTAGAGTTAGTGGAGCTTAATACTGTTACCTAAATTTAGTAGACCAGAAATATTCCAAAAGCTTACTTATATAGGTAGGTCGCTAGTACCTTGTGGGTTGGTTATAGGTTATTTATATATAGCTAGATTTATAAACGGTAAGGCTATATACCTATTAAATCCGCTGCTAACCCTACTTTAGCCTTATACTATACTAGCGTAGCGCTGTATATATTTTGTAGGTAGGTTATAAGTTACTTATATATAGCTAGGTTTAGGACAGTAAGGCTATATACCTATTAAATCCGCTACTAAGCTATGCTTTAGCCTTACGCGTTATCTATATAGTATATATATGGAATAGTATAAGTTATTAGTATAGGTTAATACTAGCGGGTTACTAGTAGGTTATAAACTTTAGTTAAATAGACCCCGGTTATAAATAGGCCTATTCTCTAATATATAAATAATCTGCTTAGCTAGTATAGAGTAATAGACTAAGTCTAGAAAGGGTGCTTTTTAAATTAAGCTTTGTTACTAGTATATGCTATAGCCTTACCTATAAGTTACTAGCATCGCCAGGTTATATTAGAGTGTGGCTTATATAGGATATTAATAAATTAAAACTTCACCCTATATATACGCCGCAGTTCTTATA
Organism: Cenococcum geophilum 1.58; assembly: GCF_001692895.1. Taxonomy (NCBI): domain Eukaryota; kingdom Fungi; phylum Ascomycota; class Dothideomycetes; order Gloniales; family Gloniaceae; genus Cenococcum; species Cenococcum geophilum. The sequence goes on along the minus strand of NW_027137581.1, from coordinate 1,517,340 downwards.
GTAATTATTACTTATTCTTTAATTCCTTAGGATATCCTCTACTCTACTTTAATATAGGTTATATTTTAATAGCGACGCTTACTTTTCGCCTACGCTTTAGCTATAAGGCTAGGGTATTCCACTTACGGTACTTATTTAGCAGTTATTAATAATTTTTAAGTTCTGTCTCGTATTTCTATTTATTGTACTTATTTAGCCATCCTAGCCATTTAATAAGGTATTGCGGTTATTTAGTATAATCTTAGTAGGCGATAATTGCTTCTACTTCCTAGCTGCCTTCCTTAAGCTCTTTTACTGCTAGGGGTTAAAACCTAGGGCGTGACCTATAAGGCTTTGGTAGGGAGATATAGAAGACTAGGTAGAGCTATGCTATAGTAGGTAGAAGCTCTAGCTTATATACTTACTGCCCTACGCGCTCTAGAATCTAAAACGGTCTTATAAACTTATAGTTAAGCTTTTTATAGAGACGTTTTATGTGGATATTCTTAGAGGAGAGTAGGACTTATTTACTAACGGCGAAGTGCTTAGCTAGGTGGTAACAATTATAGTATTTTATCTAAAGCTTTTAGGCGTATATTATTAACGCCGCCGCTACCTTATATATAAGGCGCAGGCGTTATAACTGCGTCTCTACGAGTTAGATATTTGTTAATTTAGACCCTTTTCTACTTTACTAGGCGTCTTAGATGCTATCTAGACCTTCACCACACATGCAACCTTACCAAAAGGTAGCGCCACACTCCAAAACTTACGCATACCCATCTTACCATCAAAAACAATCGATTTTCTAACTTTCAAGACCTAATTCCTACTGCCTAGCGAGCTAGAGGTGGATTTATTTGTCGTTTTACCCCCTTTTCCTAATAGAAAAAAATTCTAAGGGTGGCCCTAGCTTATAAGCGAGGCACAAACAGAAATACTAAAACTACTACTAATACTATTAATACCAAAACTACAAAATAGGGGCTAGTTTCTCTACTACCTCTTAGCCTAATCTCCCCAGAAATCTTCTAGTAGGATTAGTAAGGAGAAAGGGTATAAGGATAGTAAAAACTAGGAAACCCCCCTATAAGACACAAAATGCCAAGGCCCGGTAGGCCTAAAANGAAACCTCNTATAGAAATAAGTGATAATAAGTCTATATCTACATTTACTCTTTCTAGTCCTTCTCCTTCTCCTAGCCTATTTGGGACAGGAGAAAAAAGAGGACATCCTTAGTCTTCTACTAAAAAAGAAAACTAAAAACCTATAAAAAAGACAACTAAACCAATGACTTTCACAGCTGGTATACCTAGTATATCTTTCTCTCCCCTTTCTCCAGAACAATACGTATAAAAGGCTCTAGATAGCCTAACCCAGGCCTATAAAGGGCTAGAAGAAGAAGAAGAAGAAGAAGAAGAAGATAAAAAGAAATAAGTTAAATAGTTAGAAGACTATACACATAGTGTCCTAGTAGGAGAAAATCCCTTTATAAAAGGAAAAGAAAAGACAAAAGATGTCCTAAAAGGACTAGTTAAAGAAGTAAGAGCTCTCCGTAAGGAGGTAGCCCCTACTAAAGAAACCTACGCAGAGAGGCTAAAGAAGGACCTCCCTACTTCGTCCTCTCTACNCTNCTNNTNACTACCATTTCCTACNCCTTNTACTTNTACTAGAAGTAAGAAAAAGCAGCTATAAGAAAGAAAGCTAGTCCTAATTATAGACCAAAAGGACTAACCTTTAGATACCTTCTCTATACAAAACAAAGTCAATTAACTATTTGCATTAAAACTGCAAGTAGAAAAACCTGTTTTAGCATCCATAGCTAGAACTAAAGGAAAACAAAATATTCTCCTTACGACTACGGAAGAGTATAATGCGGATTTCCTAGTTAAATATAAGGAAATCTAATATAACTACTTTACCTTTTAAAGAGAACAAAAACTAGAACTATGGGTTTAAATTATAGCCCATAGGGTTCCTACCCTACCTTTCTTAGGAGAAGGAGGCTCTAAGCTTCTAAAAGAAGAAATTGAGACTTTTAATCTTATAAGGATATAAGGACTACCTAGATAGATCTTATCTAGTATAAAAAGACACAATCTATAGACTAGATTTGGCTCTATAGTTTTTACTATAGAGAATAAAGAAAAAAGACAAGAAATCCTTAAATAAAAAGAGATATTAATTGCAGGTACAGCTACTAAGGTAGTAAAATACCTTAAAGTCTCTCCTACTACGCAGTGTAATAGCTGTTAAAAATTTGGCTATATAGGAGACAGATACTCTACTAGGGCCTATAGATATTATGCGGCTGCATATCTATCTAAAGACCACGTCTATCCTACCTGTATAGTAGGGGGCAGGCCTTGCAAGCATACTACCCCTCTTTATATCAATTGTAAAGAAAAACACTTTGCTAATAATAAAGACTGCGAGGTTCTTAAAGTAGCTAAACTAATATATAGTATAGGTGTAGAAGATTCTATAGAAGAATAAAATTAATAGGATTCTAGAAGGAGGTAACTCCTACTAAGCTTCTAGGTAAAAGATATTAGAGAGTAAAAGGATAGAAATAAATTGCAAAAGGACAGGGATAGGGGTTAGGATTTCTTATAGTTTTTCTTACCATTTTCTCATTCCCTAGTAGTTATAGTATCTTAGTATTTTACTAGAAAACTATAAACTCCTAGTTTAGGGGTTTATAAACTACTAGGATATAGCTACTAGTATATATTAAGCTGCCTAGAAAGGATTTATGTATATAGAACTATAGCGCCATAGCCTAAGGCTGCATGTATAGTATTGTACGTAGTATAATACAATAGATATAAAAAAATAAAAAATAAAAAAAAGATACTATCTAGGACTCTGTCTGGGACGTTTAGTAGCTAGCTATAGGCGAGCTTAATAGGGGAACGCTTTATTATGGTATAGACCTTAGAGTTATAGGCGAAGGCTACTTCTTTATTATCTTATAAATTAGACCCCCGGGAAGAAATTGCGCCACAGCGTGGCGCTAAGGGCTAGTGCTGCGCTTATGGAGTCCTATAAACTCCTAAGCCAATAAGATTACCTTACCCTAGTCCTGTGGACTCCTACGAACTCCTAGACCAATTAGATTACACTAAAAAGAATTTCTCCCCGAGGGTCTAAGAGCTTATGGGCGCCCTTTATATAAGAACTTAATGTTTCTTATTAGGCGACAACTCTTCTATTATAACGCTGTATCTTATACCCTAAATTAACTCTAAAACATTTGCAATCGGAATTAATTGAAAGCTATTTATTTACTCTATCCAATTAAGAAATAATGGACGTCGCCGGCCTAATATATGTGCCCCTATCTGATAATTCGTAAAGTCCTTTATCCAGCGCCCCTCTTAGCCCTCTTCTACCTCCTAATGGACACCCTAACGGACACCTAGATAAATATTCTGACAGCGATATGGACTACCTTAATAATAAGCTTAATAGCGACGCTATTGAGGCTCTTTAGCCTTCCTCTGACAAACCTTCTCCTACTCGTGGTCGATATAATATAAGCTCTAAGGAACGGCAGTCTACGCAATTTAAGCTATAATAGGTGGCTAATACACTCCGCCGCGTTCAATGGAGTTTTCGAACCTTTATACTTGCTTAGGCTGGGGTAGAAAAGGGCAAAGCGGTTATAATTTAGCACCTCTAATATGCCCAACTATAATAGCGACAGCGTGTACTAATGCGTGCTATGGACGATCCACGTATAAGGGTTATCTGCCAGCGTCCTTCTCTAGCAGATTCTTTTACTGCAGAGCTTAATAATCTTATCCATCAGCCCTACTTTGGTTAATTTAATCATACTACAGACCTAGAGACACTAGACTTTAAGCTAGCCTTCAGAATTATCTAAGAGGTTGCTCCAACATGGTATGCTATTTTTTTAAAACTTATAAGCAATTAGCGCGCCCACTAAGCTAGTTATAACGCTATATTTTAGTCTAATGCGTTATCTAGGCGATTGTTTGCTATTACTAGTATAGTATGTTATTCTCGGGCCAAAAAGCGATCTAGCTTCCTCTCTTTAATACTAGATGTCTATTTAATAGGCTCTGGTATAAAGCGGCGAGTAATTAAGACTCTATTAGGGCTTGGAATATATCATGGTTATTATTAGGCTAATTGGTTGATAGTTAAAGTTATTAAGGAGGTAAAGGTACAGTACCTAACTCCTATAAACTCCTATAAACTCCTAGGCCAATTAGCTAACTTCCTTAGAGATAGCTCTAGCGTTAAGCGTTTAGTAAGCAGGCAGTAATTGTCTACGATAACGTTAATTTTAAGGATAAGAAACGTAACGAGGTCGTGGGCCATACGGCTACGATGCGGGCAATGACGACGGCGGCTATTGTTCTTTGCCCTAAGCTACTACCTTTAGGTTTACGTTAAGGCATGTACGATCTAACAATACCACTTAGGCTTAAAGATATACTAAATGCACCTAGTATATCTAGTGAAGACAATAGGATTGGGGTGAATATTATACGAAGCCTTATATTAGATGCACTTAAGAGAATTTATACAGATGGCGTTAATACTGTATTTAGAGATAGTGATCGCTATCCTAAAATATTGAGTGTGCATTGCCTTCCTATAAATAAGACTACGTTCTAGCAATTTGGCGCTATATTTAAGGACAAGGGTACTATTAAAGGTATATATAGCGTCTATAAAAGTATATTTCTAGACTAGCTTGGTCTATATATACCGGAAGATTCTACCAAAGCTAGAGCTGTCCGTAACGACTTCTGTAATCGACTCTGGCTTATCTATAGAGACCAACTTACGGCAATCCGTATTAGGGCTATTAAAAACGAGCAAACCTAGGCTTGCCGACTATATGACCGACGGGATTGGCTTCTTAGTATACCTGCGTGGTTCCATATCTAGATAAACTTACTAAATACTATTGTCCGTACGCATTAGGCACCTATTATTTCTAAAGAGGAGGCTTATCATTGCTTACGAGCTAATACTACTATGTAGGGTCGCAGTCAGTGTAGTTGGGAGAACGCTAAATATCACCTAATGGAACCAATTATTGCGCAGGGCTTCACGGCACGTGTAGTTGCATTATTCTATACAGCAATGCGACGTAAGGGCTACCTTATTACCTCTAGCAGAGACTTCTTTAAGCAAATAGACCACATTACTGACGCTATTAGTTCTCTTACACCAGATCAATTTTTAGAACTTGTTAAAGACGTCCGTCTAGCCGCCTTTACATTAGATGCGTGGAATGGCAACAGCTCTAATAAGCAACCGTATAACGATATTGAATTCCGAACAATGTGTCGTATGCTTTAGAAGGTTAAGCTATTTCTAACTATTCGGTATGCTGTTAAACATGCTAATATAGGCATGCTAAGGCACTTTGTTAACCCTCTTATTGTCTACTTTTTTAGCGCGTCCCAGCTTAACTATGGCCGCGAGATGTTATTCTATCGATGGAATCTCTCCTCAGTAAACACTCCTGAATTACAGCATGCAATACTATCCTCTGGGCTTGTCAACTAGCCTAGTAGGGTTACTACACACAAAGCAATTAACCTTAGGCTTGAGCATCTTAACGGTAGCTATAAGATTGAGATAAAGTGTTATAAGAACTCAACCCATAATGTAGATATTATATTTAACTAAGTATGTCTATCTAATACTTAGGTTAGAGCGTTACGTAAGAGAGTAGAGGCTACGTTTAGCGAGCACATGCCCAGGACTTATACTACTACTACTACACTACCGGATATGTTTTTACTCGCTTATACCCTCTTTACTTTAGATCTAGCTAAACCGCGGAGTGCTAAATAATTGGCTAGTAGGAAGTTTTTTGATTCTCACAACATCTTATAAGAAGGCATTAAGGTACTAGCGGATAAAGTCAATTAGTTTAACTAGCAGCACGTCCAATAATTAGGTACGCTTAGGGGGTCGTACCCTTCTAATACCCCAGATAATCTTAATAGATTTACTAATATAGAAGATTATGCTAACTAGGTTGAGGAGGGGTTAGATAGGGTTATTGATCTAACAATTAACCTTATAATAATTGATATAATTAATCTTACAGGAATTGGAGTAGCTGACTAATCCCTAGACTTCTGTAAACTCCTACAAACTCCTGCAAACTCCTGGACCAATTAAATGCCTATATTTGTCAATGCTCTAAACCAGCATACCCGCAATAACTCCCTTAGGTTAAATTTACCTAGTCCTTAAACTCCTACGAACTCCTGCGAACTCCTAGGCCAATTAGATGCCTATGTTTCTGTTTAACTAGGCTAACTAATCTACACGAACTTGTGCACGAACCTATGCACAACCTTTTACACGACCTTTTACACGACCTTTTACACGACCTTTTATATAAATTTTTATACAAACTTTTATACATAAGGCAACGACAGAACCCGGCAACTGTATTTAACCACTATCTACCTATACTACCCACTGGACAACTCCAGGGCTTCTATAACGCCTTACAGTTGGGCCCGTACTAGACAGTGCCGTTATCTAAGATTACCCCTTAGATTAACACAGCCGGATTAAAGCTTACCTATAAAGGATGCCTTATGGTTCGGCCCGCACCAAACAGTATCGTTGTTTAGGTTTTACCCCTTAGATTAACGCAGCTGGATTAAAGCTTACCCACGAAGAACATACTATAAAAGCCGCCACTTTAGCTTACCGGAGTGCCAGAAAGCAACGCCAACCCCCCCCCCTCCCCCTTATACCGCAATGCCACTGCCGCTAGGACCTAGTGGTGGACCACTAGACGGCTTATACGCCGCTAAAGACCTTAGCCTAGGAGGTAGGGGCGAGGGATCTTTAGGGTCCTTACGCTTCCGCTTTAAGAGGCTACACCCGCCAGAACGGGCCGCCGCTTAGCAGCGAGCATAGGTGTCCCTAGGCCTACTTACCTACTATACACCCTTTTTAGAGTATACCTAACACTCCTCACCCGAGGCTTGGTAGGCAGTGTATTGCTTACCATCCACCAACTCTACCCCCAACTCCGTCTCTATTATCCAGCCGATATAGCCCCAGTCTCTCTGCTTATTCGGCCCTATAGCCGCTAACCCCGCCGCCGACTGCGACCACTATTTGCCTTGGGCGGTAGGGGCGTACGCGGCAGTCGCCTTGCCGCGGGGGGCCCAAGCCTACGGTAGGCGGACGGGGTCGGCGCGCTAGGCGAGGGCAAACCCGGCGGCAGTAAGGGCCGGCGGCGGGAGGGCCGGTAACGGGGGGAGGGCTGGGGCGGAAGTAAGGGCCGGGGCGGGAGTAAGGGCCGGGGCGGGAGTAGGAGCAGAAGCCGGAGCCGGGGCCGGTGATAGTGATGGTAGTGGTGGTCTATAAATATATTTGAGCTAAGTACATACTATGCAGTTATTAATACTTACGGCTCCTCTCCTAACTCCCCACCGCCAAACCATTCATCCTTATCGTCGTCGTCGTCGTCGTCGTCGTCAGCGGCGGCGGCGGCGGGCGGCGGCGGCGGTGCTGCTGTTGCTGTTGCTGTTGCTGCTGCTGCTGCTATTACTGCTGCTGTTAGGAGGGGAGGGCAGCGGCGAGGGCGAGGGCGCCTATTAAAACCAGTTAGTTATATCTTATAGTTAATAGTTAGAGTTCTAATACTGACCACGTCTTAACCTAGATTCTGCTAGACCGAAGCTAGCGATAATAAAGGAGGGCCGCAGCCCGTAGTATTCTCTCCTTATTAAGAAGGACGTTAGGGGGGTGCGCACGCACCTAGAGAGCAGGAGGAGACATTTTAAAAGCTTTTTATTAAAAGCTTTAATGGGAGATGGTTAATAGGTGTAAGTGTAAAGAACAATTTTAAAGTGGTTAAAGATATTATTAAACGAAATTAGAATTTTAATTTATATTCACTTTAAACTACTATAAACTCCTAGGCCAATTAAATAACGTACTATCTCCTGCGAACTCCTATAAACTCCTAGGCCAATAAAAATAACGTACTATCTCCTACAAACTCCTATAAACTCCTAGACCAATTAAATATATTCTATATATTAATACGAAAGTTCTCTAAACCCTTTAGAGTTGCTTGCCTTACACGCCCTCTCTTTAAAATAGGTATAAAGGTTAGTATTTTATTAGCATTTAAATCTCTCTCTGCTAACGGCAACCGATGTATTAATGGGGTCGTTAGCTCTGTATTTTCACGCCTCTGCCTTTATCTTTTTTGACTAGGAGTAGCGCTTTTCTGTGTATCTAATATATTAACAACTGGCTGCTGGATATTTAACTGGCTGCTATTAGGGCTATGCCTGGCGGCGTTTACTCCTAAAGTGCGAGCTTGTTTAAGCTGTCTTATAGCACGCTAAATACCTTCCGGTATACCATTAGGTGGGATAGGTACGGTTAGTAATAGCGATATTGGCGTACCAATAACTCCGTTAACCCATTCTTCTAGTTGTGAGGTTAACGGCGGTGTACCAACTCTCGCTATATCTGACGACGTACGCTCATTTGCTCTGGCCGTCTTAATTATATACAACTATATAGCCCTTAACACCTCTCGTCTTGCAACCTGTGTGGCAAGAGTATCGTCCCTTTTGCGAATGGTTGCGGCGTAATTGGATGCACTGGTATGAGATTCCTGACTATACTAGCCCTGTAGCTCCTATAGCTGCTATTATTGCTTTCTTACATATCTTGTATCCTTTATCTTAGTATATAAATCGTTAACCTCCCTAATAAAGTACTAAAGTTGCTCTACTAATAGTTGCCCAGATTCCTCTTTATAAGGCCACGTCTAAAGTAGAGAAGCTTTAGCATAGAGATAATTAAAGGTTAGTGTGTCCTAAAAGTCCGGTCTTAGTTTATATGTATACGCAAGCTACTAGCGGTATATTGTATCTATATACGCAGATGGCGGCATAGGGATGCGCCTGTATATACTGCTATATAATACTTCTGCCTGCGTAGTTGCCTATTTATCAATAAGAGTTAGGGTAAGGTAAGCTCGCGTACCATTTCTTGGCTGAGTAATTAGTTGTGGGATATCCGGAGCCTAAATAAGAGTTAGAAGCAGTGCCGGATTATAACGACTGCAATATTAATCTGGTGGTACGCAGGTAACCTAAACTTATAGTGGTAACTAATCCTCGCTAAGGTAAGTTAGAAAGGCCTTTCAATGGCATGTACCGTTAATTATTTCCATCTATATAGCTGATAGCCTAGCGCGACAAGATATCTTTGCCTTGCTCTAAAATCTAGTCGTTATAGCGTTATTAACAGGAGTAGGAGCCTGGCTTAAAGCTAATATCTAAGAGGAAACACTTTCCGTGTCACTTGCGTCGCCGGGCATATAGCCGTTGGCTAGTTAACTACGTGCTATTGCTTAATTAGCTAGTAGTCGATTCCGATATAGCCTGCGAGTGGTTTTCTAAGGTGCGTCTGGTTGTGACTGTGGCTGTTCAATTTCTGGTCTATTAATACCTTCCGTGTTAAAGGCCTAATATAGCAAAAATATGTAACCTTTGCTAGTTCGACCGTAGCCCCGTCCACTATAACCAAGACGCTGCTAATAATCTATAAGACTCTTTGTAATTAGAAACTTCTAAAGCACTACCTATTTAATATCTAGGACATTAATACCTATGCCAAGAGAGGTTGTTGCTACTATAATCCTTATAGACGATAAGGATTTCTTAAACTCTTTATATTGAGTAGTACGATTATACTCTTAAATATGTGCAGTATACACCTAGACCACATTGGTAACGCAATAAGCTTTACTATTGGCATTGGTAGTATACTGTTTGTTAGGTATAAAGGTTAAAGTCTTTATAAGGAGTGCTCTTTAGAAGTATGCCGCTGCTTCCTAGACGGACTGACGACCGTCTATAAAGATAATCGTCTTTAGTATTTGCTCCGGGACTGCGGTATCTAAATCTATACATGCGTCTAATAGGAAGTATAGTGCGTCCTATAAATCCACCTTGCCTTTACTAAGCGGCAGTACGTAGATTGAGACATTAGGGCGATCTACAGAAGTCCTAATAACCTCAGTCTGGTATATGCGGTTACCTATAGAGCGAAAACCGGCGTTGCTAAGAACTAGTTGTTCTGCCTCCTTATTAAGTATAGCAGAACAACCAAACTAAACCATATCCTAACGAAGTATTGTCCGTAGCTTGCCTAACATTATAAACGTCGGTTGGAACGATTCCCATTGCTTTACTAGATGACACTTATTAATTGTAATAAGTCTAATCCTAGCCTGTAGTTCTGGGCTCTTTAACGCATCCCGGAAAGACTTTAATAAGGCCTACTTAGGACTAAGAAGTACGTGTGTATATACACTATCCTTTACTTTTTTAATCAGGGCCTTATCTAGGCTCCTACTCTTAGCAGTAATAAGACATAGATTAGAACCATTAAGCTTCCGGATATTATCTAACTATTTATCGCCGAGCTTGCTTAATGGGACTATCTAGATAGTAATCTTGCCCGTTAAGATTGAAAAAGTATAAAAAATAAGACTCTTTCCAAAACCCGTGCGTGCAATAAGAAGTGTATCGCCAAAACCAAATATTAGACGTCTTAAGGTGCGTATCTATTCGAAATAAGGGGTTTAAGGGCAGCCTCCTAGGTTTATATACCGGAGTATTTACTTAAGACATGCTTTTAGAACAGCTATTTATAATAGAACATTTTCCTTATACCGAGCTTCCTTAATAATAGATGGCAATTCTTCTAGGTCCATTGAGCTGATTGCTGTAATACGACCTAGTTGTAGTGTTAGACGCAGACAAATCTCTGCCCCGCCCGCCCTTGTCTTCCACTAACCCTTATACCATTTCTTCCTACGATTGCGATTTTGTTTAGGCATCTGATTGGCCTAAAAGTTTGCAGGAGTTCGCAGGAGTTTATAGGAGTTTATAGGAGTTAAAAAGAATACAAATTAGCTATGCTCTAATTGGTAACAGGTGGTGTGTATAGAGGAGTAACGCTAGATACGCCCTAGGGTTTTATATATAAGCGATCTAATTGGCCTAGGAGTTTGCAGAAGTTTGCAGGAGTTCGAAGGAGGTTATAGGACTTAGCCGATAACAAAAGTAGACGTGATATAGTTATGGTGTAGATGGTAGTAGGAGGAACGGTTTATAAGTGTTATAAACATTTAAATCCAAAATATAGTCAAGGTTTTGCACGATGTATCTTATACCTTTAACTGCGTTATAATTAGCTTTTATATGTATAGAATTAAAGACTATTACCTTAAGATTGAAATGCATCGAACAAAGCATTAATAACTGTTGGTGGGGCCTTTTGTAGAGCCAGTTGAAGTCAAAATACGCGATCCAAAACATTTAAATCTTACTAAAGCGACGCCTATAAGCTCTTAGACGCTCTGTAGAGGATTTTATTGGGTGATAGGGGTGCGTAGGGGGCTGAAATTAGTGCGCTGTTCTAATTGGTCTAGGAGTTAGCAGGAGTTGGTAGGAGTTAGGGCGCTATTCTAATTGGCTTAGGAGTTTGCAGGCGTTTTAGAGGGTCTATACGTTATCCCGTGTCACGGAATAAATCTTCTGCGGAGCGTCTGATTTATGAGATAACTTCTTTAAATAGGGAGGCCTAATTAGACTGTTTTTAGTTTATAAATATACGTAGGTATACCTTAAGCTCCTAGTTTTAACGCTCTGTCTAACTATCTATCTATAAGTAAAATATAGTGCTAAGTTTACATTAAACGCGGAGATTGTTACGGCACCATAACGCGTAACCTAGACAGAAAGCCTAGTTAGGGGTTCGGCTAAGGACTTAGCGTTATAACGCGTATATATTACGCCTCTACCTCCTATATATACCTCTCCTCTTCTCCTTAGCTTAGTATCTTTATAAGATAGCATTCTATAAGCTTTAGTTCAGAAGCATTTATACAAGCCGTTATATTATACTAAGCTCACCCTACCCTGCCTAGGAAGGCCTTAATAATATCCCACCCTAAAAGAAACTTCGTCTGCAACGGCGCGTTAACGCGCTATACTTAGACACTAAAACAACTCTACATTGCCTAGGAAGGCCTAGATAATATCCCACCTTATAAGCCAAATAGGACTAGACCTATACCCCCGGAATTAAAACTAAAGCATATAATACTAATAAACCTTAGAAAGCTAATAATGGCGCCTAAAGTAAGCTTATCTAAGAGAGCTGCCTCTACCCAAGAGGAACCTAAGATCCAATTAGGATTAGAAATTAAAGATAATAATAACGTTATAGACGTACGCGAGTAGATTCGTGCCCTTGCAGCCAGCCAGAAAGCCAATTGTCTTAAAGCGAGAAATATATAAGAGACCCTACAAAAGATCCTAAAAAGCCTTACGGCCCTACAAAATAGCCCAGCTTCCCCTTTTTAAAGCCCTAGCCGACCTATTTACTCCACTAAATATAATACACCAGGGAGTACGGATATAATAACGAAGTAATTAAAGTCCGTTAAGCTCCCTAACCCCCTACTACTATCTAATAAAATAGACCCTACCTTTAAGAATTAGAGGATTTAAGTATAAGAAAAGCTCCGCGTTAACTATAACCATTTCCTTTCCAAAGAAGCCAAAATACTCTACCTCTTTAGTTAAACCACTAGGGACGCCCAACGGCACCTCTAAGCCAAGTTTAAGGACGATTCCCCTATCCAATTTATATCTATTAACGAGATAATACGGCACCTAGCGGCTATTTACGTTAACCTAAATAAAGTACGGGACGCCTAGTATAACTATAATCGCCTAATAATAAAACTAAACCAACCCTTTACCAAATTCCAGACTTAATTCCTATACCTTATAGGAGAAGGCCAGGTTCCCCTTAAGAACTACCAATTAGACCTATATAATAAGCTAATAATTTAGCTATAAGAGAAGATTGCTATAACCTTAAACGACCTACCAACTTACGACAGACTCGTAGCCCATTGCCTATTATTAGACTTAGAACTAAAGCGGATTAAAGCCCGTCCTAATCGGTAGAAGCAACTCCGTAGCGACTAGAACTCACCAGCCACACCTATAAAAGCTAGAGTAGGAAGACAAGTTACGACTACTCTTACACTAAGAGCAGTTACAACTACGCACCGGTAAGCAACGCCCGACTAGCTACGTACTACGCTATTAACTAGTATTCGCCGCAATACTCCAATTAACCCTACCTTGGCCACGTGCTATAACTACAATAAGGAGGGTTACTTTACCTTATCTTGCCCGGAGCTAAAGGATATAGGCGATATTAAGGAGATAGAGGAAGGAGAGACATCCAATAAGTTGGGAAAAGAAGAACCCTAGGGAAAGACTCCCCCCTAGAATACCCTATTAATCTTAAAGAGATTAATCTAAGTTAGTTAATAGGTAGAAAACACTTTACGGTTCTATATATAGTATCTTAAAATAGATATAGTGTTAATATAACCGCCCTTATTAATACTAGAGCAAATAGTTTTACCTTTATAAATACTGCCTATATAAATAACGTTGCTAAGTTTCTAAATATAAAAGCCACTAGACTAGAGAAGCCTATCCAAGTAAGAGGATATAGCGGTTAGGCTAGTAAGCCGGTTACCCACGTCCTGAAGTTATATATCGCTTTTAACGGACGACGTTAGTATAATATCCCCTTTTGCATCCTAGACCTAGGGTCCCATAATATAATCCTTAGCCGAAAATAGATGTCCTATTTTAATATTTAGCTAAATATACAACGAAGACAGTTTGTCTGGCCAGAGAATAGACCAAAATTACCTTCCTTTACTAGGGAAATCCGAACTAACCGTAAAACACTAGCCGCGAGGGCTAACCCTACCTATTAGTAAGATATTAGGGACCGCGACCTAGCCTTTACCTAAGAAAATGCCCGTTATAAGGCTGGAAGGAACTCTTTTATACCGACAAAGATACTCCCCTAGAGCGCTACGGTTAATAAGGACTCTATATACAGCAGCAAAACAGATAATAACGTAGACAACATCTAAATTACGCAGATTTAACTAATATGGAAGAGAACATACCGACAGAACATAAGAGATAACCTTTAAAAGATGCAATAGGAGCTAAAAGGAGCGATAACAACGCCTTTACCCCAGAAGCCCCTAAGGTCCCGTACACCCCCATTATCACGCGACCCCCCTATAATAGATATCGCGGTAATTAGCGCTATAGCATTCCACTTTAATATATACAGGAGGGACAATAAGGTCTTTATAACTAGCTTATACGAAATTAACTAGATTATTAACAAAAGGGAAGAAAAGCCAGCTAAGGAAACTAACGAGGAACTAGTTAAACGCCTCCTTCCTACTACTTATGCGGGATATAAGAATGCATTCTTAAAAGCGGCTTTAAACAAGTTACCTCCTTACCGGATATACGATTATAGGATTTAATTAAAAGCCAATAACTCGCTAGGATATAGCCCTCTATACTAATAATTAATAGATAAGCTAAAAGCAACAAAGTAGTACTTAATTAAGAACCTTAATAAAGGGTTTATCAAGCCAAGCCAAGCCCCTTTTACTTCCCCTATCCTATTTATAAAAAAGCCTAATAGAGGCCTTCGCTTCTATATTAACTACTAAAAGCTAAACGCTATTACTTAAAAGGATTAGTATCCTATTTCTTTAATTAACGAGACCCTTACACGTCTAAGCTAGGTAAAGATCTTTACTAAACTTAATATCCGCTAAGCTTTCCACCAAATTAGGATAGACCCTGCATTTAAAGATTTAATAACGTTCCGTACCCGTTACGGGTCCTATAAATATAAAGTCCTTCCTTTTAAACTAATAAATGGGCTAGCTACATACCAAAGGTACATAAATAATGTCCTTTTTAACTACCTTAATGAATTCTGCATAGCATACCTGGACGACATCCTTATATACTTAGACAACGAACTTAAGTATAAAGTTTATGTAAAGAAGGTCCTAGAGAGACTACGGAACGCAGGCTTATAAGTTAATATTAAGAAATATAAATTTGGAGTAAAACGTATAAAGTACTTTAGGTTTATTGTTACTATAGAAGGAATTAAAGTTAATCCTAAGAAGGTTAAAGTAATCCGTAACTGGAAACCCCCTTATACCGTAAAAGGGATCCAGTTTTTCCTTAGTTTTTATAATTTCTACTACCGATTTATCTATAACTATAGAGTTATGGCCAAGCCTCTTATACGACTTACCCGGAAAGACACACCCTTTATCTTTAATAGTGACTATATAGAAGCCTTTAAAGAGTTAAAAGAGCGGCTTATCTCTTCTCTAATCCTTTATCACTATAACCTAGACCTTAAATTAATGTTAGAAACGGATGCTTCTAACGAAGTTATAGTAGGAATCCTATTACAGCTACATTAGGACGGCGAATAGTACCCTATTACCTTCTTCTTAAAAATAATAAACCCGGCCGAGTATAACTACGAAATATATAATAAAGAAATACTAGCTATTATTTAATCGCTGTTCTAATAGCGCGTAGAGCTTAAAGGTACGAACTCCCGGATTAAGATATATACAGATTATAAGGCCCTAGAGTACTTTATAACTATAAAGCAGCTTACTAAATAGTAAGCCTAGTAGGCCGAAGTACTCTCCTAATTCTTCTTTACGATTATATATTGTTCTAGCAAGCAAAACTCTAAGGCTAATGCCCTAACTCAAAGAGAATAAGATATAGGACCCTAGGATGAGCTAAAGACCCAATACCGGACGCGCGCGCTCCTCTATCCTAAACAGCTCGACCCATAGATTCTTAAGGAGCTAGACTCCTAGTAAAACGAGCTAGTACTAATAGAGGAGTCCTTAGATAAACTAATAGGGCTAATTAACCGCCTCCTAACTGCAAACCGCACGGCTAACGCCCTAAAGGCCCTCCGCAATTAAGCTATAAGAGGAAACCCTAATCTTAAAACGGAGGAAGGATTACTTCTATATTAAGAGCGGCTTATAGTCCCTAACGTTAACAATCTACGGACTAAACTAATTCGCGAAGCCCATTGCTAAGTCTTTATGGCATACCCCAGCAAGAATAAGACCCGTAAAATTATTAGTGGCCGCTATTACTAGCCCAGGATAGCTATAGATATTAATTAATATATATGGAACTGTAACGACTGCCAAAGAGCTATAATCCTATAAGATAAAACCCTAGGACTACTAAAACCGCTCCTAATACCAAAGCGCCCCTAGTAATATATCTCTATAGACTTCTATAAACTACCTATAGACCGTAACGGATATAATATAGTTATAATCTTAGTCAACCGCTTTGGCAAGCGCCTATTTTTAATCCCCTGCTATAAAAATATTAATGCTAAAGAGGCGGCCCAGCTATATATCCACTACGTCTACTAAATTTACGGACTGCTAAATACTATTATATCTAATTACGGGCTGCAGTTTATATCAGCCTTCTGGAACGAGTTTACCTAAATCCTAGGCATTAAGCTAAAGCTCTCTACGGCGTATTACCCTCAGATAAATAGTTAGACAGAGATTATAAATCAGTATTTAGACTAGAGACTCCGGCCTTTTATTAACTACTTCTAGAATAACTAGTCTAAACTGCTCCCCCTAATAGACTATACCCAAGCGACTCTACTCCATAACTCTACAGGGTTTGCCCCTATTTAGCTAGAAATAGGCTACTTACCCTATATAAGCTTTAACTAAAAAAAACCGGAAGAACCCTAGACTATACGCGAGAAACTATTTTATAGTAAGGCCTAGCAGTACGCCAAACGCTTAGAAGAGGCCTAGACGGTAACCTATAAGAACTTAAAAAAAGCCTAAAGGTTAATAGAATAGCAGGTAAATAAACACTACTAGGAACCTAACTTTGCCCCTAGTAATAGGGTCTAGGTTATAATAAAGAATTAGAGAACTAAACGGCCTAGCCGTAAGCTAGACTACTAGATAGCAGGACCGTACAAGGTCCTAAAGAAGGTAGGTAACTTATATAAGGTAAAGCTCCCAGATTTAATTAGAGTTTACCCTATTTTTTCGCCGGATAGGTTATAGAAAGCTATAAGTGACCTATTACCCGGGCAGAAGAACGAGCCTCCCCTACTAATTTAAGTTAGTAGCGATAATAAATAAGAAGTTAAGAAAATACTAGCATATAAGCTAGTGCGAGGAGCGCTAAAATACCGTATCTAATAGAAGGGCTATAACCCAGACCTAACCTAGTACCCTGCTTAGAACTTTATAGGCTACCCCCAAAAGCTTAAAGAGTTCTATAATTAATACCCTAACTTACCCGGACCCCTAAAGTACCTAAACGAGTAGATGGAATATTAGTACAATAAAGACAATAAGTTGCCGGAAGAGCATAGAGATAAGAACGCCCTAAGGCCTAAGGAACGAAGCCTACTATAACATACAGCCACCTAGATTTGCGCGTCACGTAAGGCCTTTAGATATCCAGAAACTTTAACCGCCGGTTAAAGTTCTCTAATTGGCCAGATCCTTGCCAAGAGTTTTAGCGGCTACCCTTTCCACTCTAGCGCTTCTACGTGACCTATGGTTGCCTTATATACTTAGTCCAAATGTACTTATATCTCCTTTTCTCTAGTTTTACTTCGTTTTTAATAAAGCCTAAGGGCAGGCTTTCTTTTAAAGGGGGGGGTGATGTTACAGCACCGTAACGCGTAACCTGGACAGGGAGCCTAGTCAGGGGTTCGGCTAAGGACTTGGCGTTATAACGCGTATATATTACGCCTCTACCTCCTATACATACCTCTCCTCTTCTCCTCAGCTTAGTATCTTTGTAAGATAGCATTCTACAAGCTTCGGTTCAGAAGCATTTATACGAGCCGTCACAGAGATAGTAGTATATAGTGCTTTAGTACTTGCTTATAAATACACTACCCCTATTAGAGATAATATTATCTAGAGGCCCTATTTATATAAAGACTCTAAATAAGAGTTCTGCGAGTTGCGTAGTATTAATTATCTTACGTACTAGATAGTAGCGTACTAGCTTTATAAAATGGTCTATAAGGATAAGGACAGAGTTATACTCTACGCTATTAGGAGCCTTAGACTCTAGGAAATCTATAATAAAGTTAAGTAAATAATACTGCTAGGCTTAGATAGGGGCCTAAAGAGGCTGTAGCTTACTATAGAGTTTATAGCGGCGCGATTTAGAGCGTTGGTAGGTATTATAATTATTTAGGTATTTGTAGAGGTCCTAGGTAAGGCCGTTTTAAGCGTACTTCTACGCGATTACCTTAAAGGTATAGTTAAAACTATAATAGCCGCCTATAGGATTGTTATAATTCTACTTAAGAATCTCCTATTATAGTAGTGTACAATTTAGTACCTAGACCTTATTATTTTGCCTTCAGAGTCCTTAATTATTAAGGGTATAGTCCTTATTACTAGCAAAAACTTATTTCTAGGTTAACTGATTATATAAAGCGTGTAAAGGCGTCCCTTTTTTATACTCTATAAATAAAATTAACTAGTAACTTAGGGGGTTATTCTATAAACGCCGTTTTAGCTAAAGTAGCTATTACTACCTTTTACTGTGGCACGAAACTCTGCGTAAAGTTAGTGCTAGTAAAGTAATATATAATATATAGGTAACTCGCCGGGTTATTATAGGGGATTATAGCCTAGGCTAAGGGGTCTTCCCTAGGGTTAAGCGCCATTAGGTTAGTTAAAGTGGTCTTAGAAAGAATAGTAGGACGCTTTAGTCCGCTAGCGCTAAGTTTATAAAGGTTACTTATATGCTACACACATGCTACTCGCTAGTTTGGTATAGTAGTACTAAGGCCGCCTATAAGTCCTATAACCCGCAATTTTTGCTATAATATAGGTAGTATAGTATTAAAGATTGTCCTTTTACTACTATCTTTAAAGCCTTTAGTATAATCCGGGCGCTAGGATAGTATATTAGCGGGATTTACTTTACCTAGCTTATATTTAATCTTAAAATTAAACTTAGCTAGTTCTTTAGCGTACTGGGCCTAGCGAGTAGATAAGCTTTTAGTGATTATAAAGTACTTAAGATTGTTATAATTATAAAGTACGCGCGTTATATACGCGGCGTATTTAAGGTAGTAGTGCCATGTTTTAAAGCATTGCACTATAGCGAATAGTTCTTTATTATGCGTATTATGCTATACTTTTAGGCTAGTAAGCTTCTAACTATAATAAGCGATTAGGTACTAGTGGAGTTAATTGTTATAGTACTAGTAGAACTGGTAGAACTTAGTAGAACTTAGCAGAACTACAAACCGGCAAGTTGCCATAGATTGCCGTATATTGTGATCACGTGACGCAAAGATCTTATAAAACATTAAACGGCGCTACTCTTCTTCTCCTTTCTTTTCCTTAGCCTTAGATTCTCGTTTATAGACAATCTAATTATACAGGCTTGCGCGACCCTTTTACTGTGCTTATATCTTAATTAACTAAGTCGCTAATATTATCTAAAGCTTACTCTACTCTTTCTTCCTAAGAAGGAACTTAAATATATCTATAAGAATATAGAATAGGACCCTAAGGACATTACTAGGACTATAAGGATAGGACCTAAAAGAAAAGAATAGAACCCTAAGGAAAGGACTTATAAGATATACATAGACTAGAACTCCTAAAGAAATTACCCAGAATTACTTAACACCCCTACTACTATGCCACGAACTATAGTAGTAGGTAAAGCAGCTGCAGGACCCTTAAATACTTTAGATAAAGAAACAATTAACGTTTTAACCCCCTAGGCGGAGCTTACGGCTGCTAATACCGAAATTAAACAACTGCGAGAGCTGCTTAAAGCCAGAGATACCCCTATATCTAATAATAAGTTATTATTAAATAACTAAAGACTTGCTATAGTCCTTTAGGCCCTATTTTAGCGCCTTAGTAGATCTACTAAGGCCTATATAGCACCGAAGCGGTTGGTAAAGGTTATAAATCCCCCGCTACTTACAGACGGAACTAACCCTGTATTTAATAATTAGAAGCTTTAATTATAAGATAAGCTTAAAGTTAATATAGATTACTTCCCTAACGCTTAAGCCAGAATAGCCTATATTTTTAGCCGTACTAGCGGAGACACCTAGACGTATTTACGCCCGCGATATACTAAAGACTTAGTAGACTCCTTTATCTTTAAAGAAGAAATAATTAAATACTTATTTTCTATTTATAAAGACCCTTTTAAAGTATAAAACGCCTGCCTTAGCTATAAAAGCTTAAATATAAAAATAACGGAGACCTTTTCGGCCTTTTAAATCCGCTTTTTATACCTAGCTAGATAGGCCTAGATTCCCTAGGAAGACCTACTACCCGACCTCTTTAATAAGCTTACCCTAGACCTATAGCGGGCCGTATTACTAGCTTATACTATAGTATAGACGTTAAAGGAACTTATAGACTATTACTTAGCTATTAACTAAGGCCTCCGTTAAATTAAGGTATATGCTAACTAGCTAAAAACTAAAAACCTTACAAACCAGGCCATAAGTACTATAAGTACGGCCCGTAGTGCCCTAGTATAATTAGTAACTCCTATAGTTAACCTAGCAGCTAGCCGCGTAGCTACCCCTACTGCGTATAACGGAACCTTATAGCAGGAACTACAATAGGCTCGTCAATGGGCTAGGTGTGTAGGAAATGCAAGTATAAAAGTCGGTCAACGTAATAACAACTGGTGGAGTGGTTGCCTAACAGATTAACTCTAATTGTATTCTGAGAATTACTACGAGGAAGAAACTATCTAGGTAGGGATTAAGGGTCCTTAAATACACAACCGTACTCCTAAGAAAGTTGTTACTCTGTTTGCTTTATTTACTCTATTCGCTCTGCGATAGATCTTATAGATTATATAGATTATATAGATTACATTATATAACTCTACTTACTATTCCTTGTTATATAGTTCTACGGGTTCTATCCTAGACTATGCTTATATTAACCAACTAGCTTCTTCCAACTCCTCTTTAAGTAGTTATAATATTGTGCTTAAAGCGTCCGTAACACCATCTCCCTCCTCTTTATCTTCGTTCTTGAAGATTCCTAGCATCTCTAGGTCGTTTACTAGAGGTATAATATCCGTCCGATTAATTTAGTTAATATTATTACTTATAATGCCTAAAGCACCTTCTTCTTCCTCTATAGCCCGTCGGTCTCATACCGTTGCTATAATATTATCTCTTAGTAAGATAATGCCATCTCCATATTCTCGTTGCGCGAAAGAGGGGCTAGTTTACGTTACGTTGGTGAGTCCTTTATCTTAGTAACCTTCCTTTTATTTAGAGTGTACTAAAGCGAATATTCGGTTATCCTATAACGTTCGCTCTATCTCTAATGTTAAATATACGCGACCTATTACTCTTAATAGTCATTTAGTTCCCTAATTAATTTATCTTAGGGTCTTATATTTAGTTTAAGGCAGAAAAACTTAAGGGTAATCTTACCGCAGCGCTGGCGGAAGCCTATTATCGATTTAAAGAGTCTGCTCGTGCCTTTAAGGCTTAATAGTCTACCTTTATAAAAGTTTAGCGTCTTTAACGCGTTTATAAGAAGGTTTACTTTAAGGAGTAGAAACTTATAGAATAAGGTCTTTAGGAACTGGGTAATAAAAGAACGGATTCTCCTCTAATAGAGAAGGAAACAGATCTAAGTAGTTTAGCAACTGTTCTTCTTAGGTCCCCCTTAGGTAACTTATTTTTTAGCAATCCTTCTTTATTAATACTGCCTGACTTAATCTCTTCTAATACTCCCGTACCTTTCCTATAGCGTTTTTTAAATTCTCTAATAGCTCCTAGGTAGTCTTAGTGTAGCCTATCTACTTAACTTCGTACTATATTTTATTGTTGACGTCTTTATAGCTAACAATCTTTAAAACTTGCTATTTATCTTCTTCCTATCCTCTATACGTGTCTGCTTTATAGACTAGTGGCTTAATATTCCTATATACTGGTTTTAGTATTACGATATACTATATAGGGTAGATCTTTATTTTAGCTGGTAGGTTTAACTTAAACGTAACCGGTAAAATCCTTTATGTAATTTTAAAAGGTCCTAGTCTAACGTGGTCTAATTTCTTACTTAGTTGTTAACTCTTGAAATTTTTGTGTAGTAGCCACACTTTATCTCCCTCCTTAAGATCTGGTCCCTTAGATCTCTTAGCATTATAGTACTTTTTTATTCTCTTTTATACTTTCTTTACTAATTCTATAAGGTCTATATAAAGATTTATTAATGTCTTTATTCTTTCTTTAGCTGTACTACTTATTTTCTTTACTTGCCGTAGTGACAACAATGTTCTTAGCTTATATCTATAATTTGCCTTAAATAGTAATATGCCTATTCCTTTTTAAGGTGTTATATTATATGTAAACTATATAACTGGTAATAGCGATACCTAATTGTTTTATGCATAATTAACATAATGCCTTAGATACTGCTCTAGCGTCTAATTTAATCTTTCCATTTAACTATCTATCTGTGGATAATATATGGTGGAAGTTGCTGCTTAAACTCCTTACTCCGCTAAAAATACTTCCTAGAATGCTGCTATAAATCTTAGATCTCTATCTAATATAATTTTGCTTAGTGCTCTATATTTTATAAACACTTCTTTAATATAGATTCTAGCGACATCTTCTGCTAAGATTTCTTCTGTGTATGCTATAAAGTATCCCTACTTTATAAGCTTATCTACTATTACTAAGATCGCGTCGTAATCTTGTCCGGTAATAGGATCTTTTAATTTTAGTAACTTAATAATAAAGTCTTATAATATAACCTCCCATAGTCTTTCTAGTGTTTTAATAGGTTATAGCCCTCCATACGGCTTATGCCTTATTAGTTTATTCCTTTAGTAATCCGGACATTCCTTTATAACCCTTTTAGCTATCCTCTAGATTCCATTAATAATATACTCCTCCTAAAGTCTTAACACTAAGCCCATAGCTCTATTGTGTCCTTAAGTTAGTCCCTTATAGAAGTCCTCTATAAACTGCTCTGCTATGCTTCTTAGGATATACCTTGCTTTTTAATTTTTGTATATATCTATTTATAAATCTTTTAGCTATGCTTCTAGAATTCTTTATACCTAAAAGCTTTCTAGTGTCTTGTAGACCTTTTCTAGTTTATTGTCTTCTTAAGTTGCTGCGATTTTTAAGTAATTATACTTAATTAATCTGTCTATATCTTTTCGCAATAAAGCCCCTAATGGCTTTTCCTTATTTTATAGTTTAGCTTTACGGCTTAGAGCATCTGCCTACGTATTGTCCGTGCCTTTAGTATACTAAATCTTGAAATAGTATTCCGTAAGCATCTCTACCTATCTAACCTATCTTTAGTTAAGTTCCTTCGTCATTAGGAATCCTATTAGGTTTTTGTAATCCGTTTTAACTATAAATAGTTTCTCTATACCTTATAAGAATGCTCTCTATTTCTTTAATATTGTAATTATACCTAACAACTCCTTGTTATAGATGTTATAGTTTAACTCTAGTAGTGTCATTTTCCGACTATAGTATGCCACTAGGTGTTATCTATCTTAATACCTTTGTATAAAGTACGCCCCTAGTATATAGTCTAATGTATCTATTTCTATAACTGTCTCTAGTCCTAGTTAATAGATCTTAAGAACTAGCTCCTAGGTAAACAACTCTTTGACTTTTTTAAAGAGTTCTCTTTACTCTTCCCCCTATGCCTATAGTTCTTCTTTTTTTATTAATTATGTAAATGGTTTAATATCCTTTAACTACTGCGCTATAAACCTTCTATAGTAATTGCAAAATCCTAAGAACGATTTTAACTGTATAACGTTCTCTAGTTCCTGCCAATTTACTATAGCCTTAATCTTCTTTAGATCTATACTAAGTTGGCCTAGTTTAATGATAAATTTAACGAAATCGGTCTTCCTGGTAAAGAACTCGCATTTCTTAATTGCTACTAGCATCTATTCCTCTTATAGTTTCTTTAAGACCTATTTAACGTGTTCCCTATGTTTTTCCTTAGTTATTAAGTAGATAATAATATTGTTAAAGTATGCTATAATAAATTCATCTAAGTATTCTCCTAATATATTATTAATACGCTTTTAGAACGTTGCTAGTGCGTTTATAAGCCCGAATTATATAACTAATGGTTTGTATAGTCCTTCCTTTAACCTAAAGGCTGCCTTCCTTAATCCTAATCTAATGGTACGCCCATCTTAGATCTATCTTTGTAAAGATTTACGCATTGCCTATCCTGTCTTAGATTTCGCTAATTAAGGGTAAAGGATACCTATCCTTCCTAGTGATGCTGTTTAATTGTCTATAGTTGATACACAGCCTTAGTTTGCTATTTTTCTTTAGTACGAATAGTACTGGATAACCCGCTGATGACTGTAATAGTCTAATATATCCTTTTCGTAGATTTTCCTAGATAAACTCTTTTAACGCTCTACCTTCTTCTTTAGTAAGCTTGTAGATTGGAAAGAACCTTAGACTTATTCCTAGTTTTAATTCTATTTTATAGTCCTATGCTATATATTCTAACAGTTTTTTACTTTCCGGTGACTATAGTTTCTTATTATACTTGTGGTATCTTTTTAGTATATAGCTTAGTCCTTTTTCTGTTTCTTTATAGGTTGCTCCTACTTAGTACTATACCAACTTGGCTTGTTATTACATCTTACGGCGTTAAGTATCTTTAATATCGACCTAACCTATAATTTAATCGATCTTTAGATTGTATTCCTATAACTAAGGCATATTTAATACTGCCTTGTCCCGTCCTAATAGTAGGATATTAAAAGATATCTCGATTTGTCTTCCTTTAATAGTTATCTAAATAGGTCCTGTTTTAAGATTAATAATCCCTCCTCTATAGGTTATTAGATCTCCTAAAATTGTAACTAATAGGTAAGGTTGCTCCTTTTATCTATAAGGTAGTCCTATTCTCTTAACTGCTATTAGTAAGATGTGGTTTCGCGTTACTCTACTATCTATTAGTGCTTTAAACTGCTAATCTTACCAATTAATCCGTAAATTTAGGTGTTGTCCTTAAATTCCTTTAAGGGTCTAAGGCTCTACTACTAGCTCCCTCTAGTTTTGTGGGCCTCTACTTTTCCTAACTATTAGCTGCTTAATTCTGGTGTACTTAACTCGCTTTTTAGCCAATGCCTAGTTCGTTTTTTATCTTTAATATACTATAGACACGTGTTTTCTAGGCATTCCCACTACTGTTATCCATCTAAGTATTCTTCCGTAAGGAATCTTCCTAGTTAAAGTACTAAACTTCCTTTCTCTTAGGTCTCTATTGGATGCCATCCATATATATATTTAGTATTCCTATACTATTACTTATCCGTTATCTAGTATATCCTTATAGGGTATTTCCGATTCTTTTCTTTTAGATTCTTATGCATTTTGTATATATTATTTACGTACGCAATCCATAATAACGTATAGTATGCTAGGTGCTTTAGGTTAACTCTTAGCTTGTCTTTGTTCCTAAGTTTAAACCTTTGTCGTGCTAATCTAAACGTTATGACTTTATTTATGGGTATTAAGATGCGTCTCTTGCTTCTCTAGTCCTTTAAACGTTCCTTTAGATCCTTTAACGTTATAATTAAGGCTCCTTTAATATGCGTTATGGCCTTCTTTATAATTAGGTGGTCCTAGATAACTTTTTTATCCAACTATATATAGAAATCTTCCTACTTATTATTGTGCCTTTATCTATACCACTTTTGGTATAACTACTGGAGTGTATATAGTCTGTCCGTAAGGAAATATCTCTTTATTGCTGTATCGTAATAGCCTTTAGTATGTTATTCTTTAAACCTAGTAGGAATCCCTAGATCCTCTTCTTGTTCTAGTTCGGTAAGCTACTTAGCCCTTAGTATACCTACTTTCGGCCTATTGGTAATTCTTTATACTAGTGCTCTGTCCTTTATACGTCCTAATATACTAGATCTTTTATCTAGTTTTTGTTTTTACTACGCGATAATTCTTTGCCTAAATTCTTCTATGGTTTCTTTTGGTTTGTGCCTTACGCTCTAATCCTTAAAGTTGTCTTACTTCTTAATCCTAGTATTGATTTTTTAATCTTTAGTCTAAACACTTTGTTTAACTGGTAAATCCTCTAGGTCTATATATTTGTCTCTTAGTCTAGTTACTATTTATACCGCAGATTCTCTAATCTATAAAGAAGCTCCTAGCCTCTTACCTATAGGTGTCTTGATTTATACCCCGAATCCTTAACCCTTTAGGTTTTTTAATCCCAAGCTTGCTTCTAACTTAAGTTTAGCCCCTGCCTTAGTCTAATTAGGCTTAACTAGTGTCCTTATCTTATCTTAAGAATCTTATATTGTTGGGAATTCTTATCCTAAGCTTATTTGTATGTCTTTAAACTAAGCTGCTGCTCTACTCTATCGGTTTCTGTCCGTTATAGGTCCTTAAGCTTACCTTATCTTGTCTTAAGAATCTTAGTCGTCTCTTATCTTATCTTAAGAATCTTAAGCCTTTAGCCCTTTGCCTTTATTGAGTGCCGAAGTAGTTCGCTGTCCTACTTCTTTTGCGTCTTATAAAGCGATAGACATTGTGTTTAGTGGGGTTTTAATCCCTACTAATGTTCCCTATTCTATAGTGGAATTATCCTCTACCTTTAGTATAACATCTCCGAGGTCTGCTCGCTCCTAGTAAGTAGCCCTTATTGCCTTATTATTACGGAATGTTTCGCCTAGGTCAAATTTATCGTCCTTAATGTCCGATCTGCGAACTGGTTTGTTAGTTCCTCTGTATTCTATAGGTGCTAGCTCCTATAGCTAATAGCTTACGCTGTACTTAGCGTCTTTATAAATTTGGTATGTGTTGTTATAATAAAATACAAAACTTTTAATTAAACATTCTTTTGTTCCTCGCAGTATATTGTTGTCCCTTTATACGTATATATCGTCTGCTAGTTTCGTGCCTTTTACTATATAGTGACTCTGCCTACTTCTATAGTCTCTAATATAATAACCCTATTTTCCGTAATTTATGCAAGCTCCTTCTTTAAACCATTTCTCTTGTTATAGAGTCCGCCTAAATGTCTTCTGCTGTTAAGATCCCTAATTTGGCCTTTGCTTTTTAGACCTTTAATTACCTAATCCTTATCCTCTAGGTTTTTATAGTTTACTCTATCTCTTATAGGCTTCTTTAGTACCACTTAGGTCTATTAGCTTTGCGCTATACCATAGTTTCTAACTTAGCTTTTGTTGTTGCGTACTCTGCGCCTTATATAACTATAGAACTCTGTCCTAGCCCTTCTTAGCCTATTCCCTTTAGTAGATCTAATTGTTAATCTTAATCGCCTGATCTATTAGTTCCCTTAGGGTGTCCGCATCTTCTATTAGGATAATCGCGTCCTGGACTTTAGCCTTAAGTCCCTATTTATACTATGCTATAAGCGCCTTATTATTCCACTCTATTTATGTTGCTAGTGTCTAGAACTATATCGTATACTTAATTACTAAAGTTTATTGTATGAGATTCTAGAGTTTTCTTTCTGCTATAGTTGTTTCTTCTGGGTCTCTAAATATCTGCGTAAGTCGTTCTGTGAATCCTTCCTAACTTAAGAATATAAATCGCACGTCTTAGTTAGTGGTCGTTATTCCGTTTGCCTGTATCTCTATAAGGTAGGGTTTAAACCACTTAAGTGCTTTTCCTGATAAGAATAGTCCTATATAGGCTATCCGATCTATGGGTGTAGGTAACTTTACTCCCTCCTATAAGACCTTAAAGTGTATCTGCGTAAGGAATCCTTTGAGCTTTAACCTTTCTCCTATAAATCTCTTAATTAATAGTAGCTTAATCTTTGCTGCTTCTATCCCGTTAAGTCTTTCTTCTAATACTATATTATTAGCTGTTAACTAGTTAACTATTTTCTGTAGCTGTCTAACCGTTATAGGTTGCTATAAGTCAGTATCTGCTATACTGGTGTCACCTCCTGTCCTTAAAGTAGTTGCTGCCGTCAATGGCATCGTGGTGGCTGCTTTTGGTGGCATGTTGTTTAACTTCTTGTATTAATACTGTAACTAGGTAGTAATTGTGTAACGGAACTTTATAGCAGGAACTACGATGGGCTTATTAATGGGCTAGGTGTATAGGAAATGCAAGTATAAAAGTCGGTCAACGTAATAATAACTAGTAGAGTGGTTGCCTAACAGATTAACTCTAATTATATTCTGAGAATTACTATAAGGAAGGAACTATCTAGGTAGGGACTAAGGGTCCTTAAATACACAACCGTACTTCTAAGAAAGTTGTTGCTCTATCTGCTCTGTCTACTCTATTCGCTTTACAATAGATCTTATAGATTATATAGATTATACAGATTATATTACGTGACTCTGCTTACTATTCCTCGTCATATGGTTTTACGGGTTCTATCCTAGACCGTGCTTATATTAACTAACTAGCTTCTTCTGACTCCTCTCTAAGTAGTTGTAATATTGTGCTTAAAGCGTCTGTAATACTGCGGGCTTAGTATATACCTAGCCTATATATAGCGACCCCTATATATAGGCCCTTAGCGATTAAGAAGCTTACTTCTTATATGGTTAAATAGGCTACCTTATAAGGAACTACCTAATAAAGGTAAAGATAAATAAGGTCCTATTAATTTAGGAGGATAGTACGGAGCTAGAAAAAAAGGAACTTTAAAGGAAGACTCCTCTCTAGGGTTAAAAGGGATTAATATATTATATATCAATCTAGGTTAGCTAGTTAGTAAAAGAAGCTACACTATCCCTTATACTTTATTTCGCAATAGATATTAAGTTTTAACCTCTGCTTTAGCTAACTTAGGAGTAAATACCTTTACCTTAATTAATATAAAGTACGCTATAAAACTGGCTGACTTTTTAAATATACCCCTTAAAGAACTGCCTAAACTAGTCCCTATTCGCGGTTATAACGGACGAAGAGGACCACCTATTATAACTATCTTGCGGATTTACCTCCGCGTTAACGGATAAAGATAGTATAATATCCCCTTCCTTATTACGGACCTTAGAAGCTATAATATAATCTTAAGAAGAAAATGGCTAGCCTATTTAGGCTTATAGCTTAATATATAGAACAGGCAGCTTATCTGGCCTAAAACTATACCCCTAACGCCTTCCTTTATAAAAGAGATTAGTATTATAATAGAAAACCTTATACGGCTATAGATAAACACCATTTACTAGGCTAATATAACGCGTAGGGATTAGGCTTTTAAGAAGGATATATAGCTTAATCCGTAACGGATCCGTATACTACGCCGCCCCTAGACTGCCTATATTACACCACCCGTACTAAAGACTTAGGAATATTGGGAAAATATTCATAGAATAAGATTTTGTCAGATAACTTATATAAAGCTATTTATTAATGAAATGGGTTAATTAATTGATAATCTTAATTATATCTTAATGGTTGCTTGACCTAGGGCCCCTAGGCTTAGACAAAGATATTTACAATGTACGTAACCCATATACGTAACTAGTGTATATCCTACGCCACCGAGAATACAGATTATCTAACATACCCCCTTAGCTTCGACCTGGTCGAGGACGAAGCTAGCTACCTTCTCGTATCCGTCTATGCGTTAATTAAACCGTAATCTTATCTAAATCCTTCCTTCTCGCCCTAACCTTCTCCCTTAGGTCCTCTAGTTGCTTCTCCTTATTTAGCCGCTCTTTAATATCCACCATTCTGATTATATTAACGAAGCTCTTAAACCTCTACTTGGGCAAGGCCTTCATAAGTCCATTAGCAATTATCTCCTTTATTACTATCCATTAAAATTATACTCGTCTTATTGCGTATTCCTAATATAGCCAGTATTAATAAATGTTAACGTATCGGAGCTTCGTAATTAGCTTTGCCGTATCTTCTATAATTAGTTAGAGCGTTTAGGTATTATCGCATTTAATAATTAAGGGCTTATTTAGCTGTAACGTTATTACTTTAAACAGCCTGCTGATAAAGATAGCTTCCTTTACTATCTGTAATAGGGCTAATAACTCGGCTTTTATGCTTAACGTCGTAACCGTACCCTACTTGTTTGCTCTCTAGGCAATCGGCCCCCCAAATAGCTTTATAATATATCCTTATAAGCTCTTTCTGTTAATGGAGTTATCCGTAAATAATACGTCGCTAGTATAGATAAATAATTGCGCTTTACTTCTACCGTCTCCATCGTCTCGTCCTTAGTCGCGTATTCCTTTATCTCTCCCTCTACCGTTTATTCCTTCCTTATNTCCTCTATAGTAGATTNCTCTGCTCCTCGTGCTATATAGGTACTAGATAACTCTATCTACTGCTTAATAGTGCTCTTAGCTTNGGTCCTAATTAAACCTTACCAGCNNTAATACTNTAAANGNAATATCNGGACGCGTTATAGTNGCTATATAGAGTACTAAACCNAGTTTTCTCTAATATAGTATTNTAGAAGCTAGTAGGGATATAGGACGGACTAATAGGTCTGTATTGGGGGACGGACGCGTTAGACGGATTATATGGTAATCGGTAGGGAGGAGTTCCGATTCTGCTATAGGAGTGTCTAGAAGACGCCCTCTGAGATCTATCTTATACTAGTTAGCTATCTTCTTAATATAGGCTTCCTAGGATAGCTATAGGAGCCTCTGGCTACGATTATATAGCACGTAGATTCCTAGGAACCATTTTAGCTCGCTAAGGGTACTCATCTAGTATTTCTTGCTTAGCTCCTTAATTGCTTCTTAAGCTTTCTTCTTATCTATCTTTCAGTAGTAGAAGACAATATTGTTAACATAAAAGAAGATAATTATTCCACCTTTTAGCATAACATATGGCTTTTAGAGTACTTCTTTAAAACCTAATTCGTTTAATAAGCTCGTGAGATTCTTCTACTATAATAGTAGTGATCATCGTAGTCCATATAGGGCTTTTCTTAAGCGCAGTACTTTGTCTTTCTTTCCTTTATTAAACCCTAGCAGTAGCTTTATATAGACGACCTTATTAAGATTATAATGGACAAACGCATTAACTACATCTATCTGTGTCGTCTTTAGGTTAAATCTTGTAGTGATCGCCATAAGGGTTCGGAAGGTCATACTGTGGGAGGGTACGACCTCTCTAAGATAGGAAAGTCATAGTGCTATCAGTCAGTCTGTCAGTCAGTCTATCGGTCAGTCTGTCGGTCGGTCACAATTAGTTAGAATTAAGCAGTAAGAAGAGAAAGAAAAGAGTGTATTTAAGGAAAGTTGTATATCTATTAGTGTCGCCTAAGTTATTAAAGACTCTAAGGGCTCCAGACTAATCTATATAACTTATAGAAGGCCTAGGCTCTCCCGAAGCTATGCCTAATCTAGATGTTAAATCTAGGGGCCAAATCACACTACCACATACCTCTTCCACCTAAGTTGTTATCTCCTAACGACTTCCGAAACTCTAAAACTCCTTATCTTTAAAATAAAGACGCGGTAGGTAATTGTATGCGTTCCTTGCCCTTACTATAAACTTAAGATAGTAAATAAGGAGACTCTATTCTAGTTAAATAAGACCGTTCTCATCTACTTAGCTAAGCAGCAAGAGAGACCTTAAACTGGCGGCTCTTAGATAATATAGCTCTTTCGCGCCCTTCCATTTGCTCAGTTCTGTCCCACAATTCTTTAGGCAACTCCGTATGACTCTGTCCTTCTATAATAACCCGGGGTACTCTACTTAGATCTACCGTAATAGCTAAAGGATTGATTCTATTATTAATGCAGTAGAAGTAAGAGCGGCTATTAAAGCGTTTTATCTTAGTTGCACGTATTAGCCTAAATATATCTTTATAATTCTTGACGGCCCTAAAATAGTAGGAATATATCCATTTCCTAACTTTATTCCCGTTGCTATTAAGAAGAAGGTTATAATCTTAAATTACCGCTAGAGAATCCCATTGTTGTTTACCGAAAAGGGCGTTGGATAGAGCGCTAGCAGCTATAAGCTTAACTGCTATAGGGAAGCGATATAGAATCGCGCCGTAGAGATTGGCATGTCTAGACGGCGTATAGGGCGGTGCTCTTAAGTCTTAGTGCGCATCTGCCAACTCTGCCTAAGTACCTCCTTTAGTGACCTTAAGGTTATATAATTGTCCTAAATACTAATAAACTATAGTAGTATTGTTCGCCGGGTTCTAGTTAAAGGTCCTTTTACTCTATAAGGAAGGTAAGGCATAGTTATATATACATCTCCTTTCTTATATGGCTGAGCTACCTAGTTAGTTATATACTTTTCTACGTTTTTAATAGTCTAGTTTTAGTTAGAGATCTTATAAACAAATATATTACCCTTAGTTAATCCTTACGCCTTAAGATCCTCCCACTATAATTTTAGGTGGTAATGCATACCAGATAGGATAATTATGCAGTTATCCTTAGTCTTATTATCCAGAGAAATGCTCCCTTAGATTATATTAGCACCACATCTACTTTTAAGGAGCGAGGGAATATTAACGTTAATATGATAGAAAGCTGTAGAGTCTCCTTTAACCGCGAATTTTATATAATAAGGGTAGGAAATAAGTTGCCACTAGCTGTTAGGCCTAAGAGCGCAATAGAGACAATAATACTAAGGGTCTTGTCTTATTAGCTATTAGTAGAGACTGTGGACCATTATTCTTAACCAGCCATAATTTAGCCGCCTATTAATTAGACGCTAATAGTGGCGGTATATATATATTTCCTCATTAATTATCGCTAAGATACTAGAATCCCACTACTATCTAAACATATTTGAAATTACAGATCCTTCTCGCTGCTATACTTCTTAATCTTCCGGTAATATCATCTAATTAAGCAAAGCCTCTCTATTATATAAAAACCTTAGTGCTAAGTTATAAATAAACTTATACGGTCCTAAGGAATTAGATAAAACTGGAGGTCTATAAGCTTTTCTAAACTAAGAGTATATAGTAGGATCGGTCTTTATGGTGCTAAGGTAGTTATAAGCGTAATATATTAAATAGAGTCTGTAATATAGTGTAGTATAATTTAGACCCTTTATTGCCAAACCTATACGTCCTCCTATAGCTTGCGTATATATCCAGTAGACCTTATATATCTCTAAATTAGAACCAGCTGCCCTATACTAACTACGCAAGAGCTTTATAACCTTAGTTGGTTTGATTTTAGTAGTTTAGTTTAGGGACACCTTAAGATAAGCGGGCACGTCATCCTTATAGTCACACCCTCGTTTTGCATAGAGTACCGTCATAGTATCTGCAGCCTCCTTAATATACTCCTCATTATCTCCCGGCTTAATAATATTCTTATTAAACATTAATACTACTTTTAGCCCTCCTACTTCCGGGTGAGTAATCGTCAGCCCTTTTCTTAGATTCCTCCTAGATAAAGATACTAGCAGCCGCGGGGGCGAGCTAATAGGCGTTCTAGCCGCAAGAATGCTCTTGTTTATAGATGATAATAATAAGTCAACTAATATAGGTGATCCTTATTAGGACGGGCTTGGTATAATACTAACGCCTCCTCCTTAAATAGGTGTTGATAGCTAAAAAGCTAAGGGATTTATTACGTTAGAAGTATATTGTAAATATATTTACAGTATAAGAGCTAAGCTCTCTCCTGTTTGTCTAATTCCGACATCAATGACCTTTAATCCCACGGTAGTTAGTCTCCCATTTCTTAGTAGTAGGTCCTCATTTAGAATAAGGAAACCAGTTAAGTGTCTTCCTAAGCTATAATTATTCACTACCTAGTCTAATACCGCCCTTCCTAGCATCTTTAGCGCGAGCGCAAAATCGGTTGGCTGTAGTTAAGTAGTATTCTTAATACCGCGCCCTAGATATTCAAGCCTATCAATTAGGGCCTTATTAACTTATACCGTTACTTTATAAAGTAGGTAGATGGTAAGCTTTTAGGTAGTAAAAAGGAAGTAGTAAAAGACCGCGTGTTTAAGTAGACCGTTAAGAACACCTTATCCCTAGGACTTTCGGATAGTTTCTCTGGCTTTATTACACTAATTTCTTTAATCTTTTGCCATCTTACTAACGTCAGAGATGTCCTTAAAGATTAATAAGAACGCGTCCCTTTCTAAAGATACTTATAGCCCATTATCCTAGTTAATAAAATTAACTACTACACTAGTAGCATCTGCGTAGTTTTCTCAAGAGAGCAGAATCTCGTCATAAATTTAGAGGAGCACTACCCAACACTAATTAACTGCGAAGCCTTTAACTTCTACAAAAACGTTACTAATCTATTACTTAGCTCCTTTATATAGTACCAGAGGTCTGCTAGATAAAGATATAATAAATATACTATTATTAATTCTGTTTAATTTATAACTTTAATTAATTATAGCTATGTTTAAGGTTTATTAAGGGCAAAAAGGTAAAGTTCTAAATAGGGTTTCCTAATCTAAATAGTCTACCGAATCTAAGTGGCGGTATAAAGTTCTACCGGCTTTAATCATTAAATAAACCAATTATAATTTTCTATCCCTGGGATGGAAAATTGCTATTAGCTTAGTAAAGGCGGTAAGCGGAACTAATATCTTTATAGTAAACAATACTAAATAGTTATACGCAAACATTCTTCTGTCCTTACCTTACTGTTACTACATATTAGATTCCTATAACTAAAAAAAGCAAATAAGAAAGCGTAATAAAAAGAGCTTTAGGAAATATGGTAAATAAACAAATAGATTACACAACTATTATCTACATCCCCTTCCCCACTTTAGAACTTAACTATCCCCTAGTTAAATGTTTTGTACTTAGTTCTATTAAACAATCTTTCTAAAACGCGTACTTCTTAAACTATACGGCGTTGCAATACTAGTGGATTTTATATAATATCCTCCTTAGGTTCTGGCTCTGCTATTATTTCTTATAGTATAGTTCCGCCTAACTAGTTAAGCTAGTCTTCCTAACAGACTTTAGACATCCATTATTAATAGAACTTCTTTAATCTATTCCCTAGAGTTTAATCACGGAACGGCGTGCCGTTAAGATCCTTAATTAAGTACTATCCTTTATAAGGGTAACTCTTACGTACGCGGAATGGGCCTAGCCATTTTAGATCTAACTTATAACTGCTAGAATAGTCTTACTTAAGCTGCGTATTATAAAGCATAACTATATCTTTAACCTTAAATCCATCCTAGTGAATATAGTAGGTATTATTAAAGTACTTCTTATTTACTACCCTTAGTCGTCTTATACGCGCGATAGCCTCTTTTATATCTGCGTCTCTTTAGTCGAACTACTTTATATAAAGTACTAGTAGCTCTATAGTGGTCCGGACTGTTTGCTAAGGCAGCGTCTACTAAATAGGTATGCAGAGTTTAATAGGAAGGACATACTTATATCCGTATATAACTCTTACCAGTATTATTCCCGTAGGCCACTTAATAGTTATCCTATCTGCCTATAAAACAGTATAAAGATTGTCCAGCTATAAGCTATCTATCTTCGCCAAAGCATCTATTATAGGTCTATGGCCTCGCTCTATAAAGCCTTACGCCTAAACGTAGTAAGCGGAAGCTATAACCCTCTTAATATTATAGAGCTCTATAAGCGCAGCGGTAACGTTAGTATTCTCTTCTCTATTATCTATAGAGAGCTATCTAAATGCTCCCTATTAGTAGATAATATCTTTATAGAGGAACTTCGCTATACTTTTTATATTTTTATTTTAAAGGGCCTAAGCCTCCACCTATCTAGATATATATTCTTAAGTAATAGCCAGGTACCAAAATTTAAGACGGCTTAGAGGCATAAACGTAATATCCACTACTACTCGTTACTATAAGGTGGACTCCTACGTAGGGTGCATTACTTCTTCTTTCTGTCCCAGCTATTGCTCCTAGCATTACAAACACGACTTAATATGCTATAATATTTGATCCTATAGCCCTAGCCACTAATATCAATTTAAGACCCTCTAATACGTTCCCTTTTATCTATAATATCCGCTTTAATTATAAAGGCTTTTAATAATCTCCTGTTAAGCGTCCTTATTATTAACTACCCTTCACATTAGTACATTTTTCAACTGCTAGTAGAAGAGCTGTTAATTACGCACTAGGAACTTTAGCGCATATTATTTAAACTTTTTAAACTCCTTAGTATTTATCTCTTCTAGATATTATAAGGTCACTAGCCACTTTATAATCTTTTAAGATTTCTCTAAATATAAGTCTTCTAATAGTAGACCCGCTTCTATTTTAAGAGGGGCAGCTATATATTTTAAGGTACTTAATTTATAGTTAATAAACTCTTTAATATCCTTAGTCGGCTCATTAGGTTATTTACCATTAGGTAGTTATTACAAAAGTCCGTTAGCTAGGCTATTCTTTTTCCCTAGTATATATCTAACATCAAAGTCCTACAGCTAGATCTATGCTAGCCATCTTATTATTAAGGCTCTAGGTAAATCAGTGGCGGCACGATTTAATTATATAACTAGGGTATTTGCGTCTATTTTTACTATAAAGCGAACGCTATATAGGTATACGCGATACTTCTTTAACGCATACACTAATGCCCAATATTCAAGCTTTTCTAAGTTATATTTCTGCTCCGCCCGAGACTAGATGCCGCTTTTATATTAATATAGGTGATAATAACCTTACACGTCTAGTTGTATAAGGCCGCACCCCTATCTATTCTTACATCCGTTAACGGCGAGAATAATTAGCCTAGCCCCTTTACTATAATCTAGCTAAACTAATGCGGGTATAGTAGTAACTGCATGCTTTAGAGTCTTTATAGCGGCTATCTGCTCTATACCCCATATGAACAAAACGTTTACTCGTAGCAGTTGGAAGATTGGCTCTGCCTTAATTGCGAAGTCTTCTACCTATATTTGGTAATATACGACAACTCCTAAGAACGCTTGGGCTGACGTAACGTCTTCGCAGTCTTTTTAGTAAATAATCTTTACGACCTTTAACTCTTCCGGATATTGTCCTTTTTTATTATAGCGGTAACTAACCACTATAATCTCGTCTTTGCAGAAATAAGACTTTACGCCTAAGATTGTACACCTAGCTCGTTCTAAATCTGTAAGTACCCCGTTTAGCCACATAATATATTCTAGAATATATCTACGCACACCTAGAAGGCTCTCCTCCCTATTATATACTGTCTGTAGGCCTTTCACTATAATATTATCTAGAAATGGCAGGGTATGGTGTAGGATGTGTTGTTCTAAGATCTTAGTAATTGTCCGTATAAACTAGGCTACGGAATTTATGCCTCCTATAGGTACCGTCGTTTATTATAGAAGTCCTAAAGGTATTATAAAAGCCGTTAGGTTCTGGCTTTCTATATCTAGCTCCAATTAGTTATAGCCTAAGAAGAAGTCTACTAGAGATATAACCTTACACCCCATAAACTCCTTAGAAATTTTATTGGCATATAGCGGCAGATTTGCGTCCCTAACAGTTACTCAGTTAATATTTATTGCCGCGTTAATTAGTTGGTACTTATTACGTTCCTTCTTGCTTATAAGAAACTATAAATTCCTATATAAGCTTTCGCAATATTCTAGAGTCCCTTAAGCTAGTCGTTCTTATAATATATTTATTACTTCTCCTTATAGGGCCCTAGGTACTAGAAAGTTTAGTACTTACTATGCTTTATACGGCACGGTTTTGATCTTTAGTGGTGGAGTTATATCTCTGCTAACGCGACCTATTTTAGAGAACTCCTATGCTAGAGCCTCTTCTTAGTTAAATAACATAGCCTTAAGGATCTCTTATTCTTTTGGCTAAATATCTTCTATAATTATGCGCTCTAATTATTCTAGCTTTAGTTATATACCGCGGGCTAGCTTAGTATATCGCGGCTTAAGAAAATGATTATACGGTCTAAGAGGCAATCCTTAGATAGACACCTTCTGTCGATATAAGGCCACCTCTTGCCATTTCACTATGCCTCCTATAACTGTTCCATCTGGTGCCGATGAATTAACTAAGTAGACCTTATCTGCCTTCCGTTTATACGCGGTTGCTATATTTATGGCGCTTAGTTAGGCCTTACTCCGGCAGCTTTCTATTTACATTATAAATAGATCCGTCGTCTTTAATATTTAATATATAAGGGATTTAGCTTTTGCTTTAAATACTAGCTTCTAATTCTTCCTTAAGTGTTTCTTTAGAACTTCCTTTAACGTTTTACTGTCGAGCTCTCTTTATTTAATGTTATGCTCCTCTCCCTATTAATGGCTCTATCTAGCGGATATCTAAAACAGTATATATCCGTATTAGAGCCGCACCTTATTTCCCTCCTTTTTATTCTTAATATCCTCCTTATCCTAATGCGCCGGGTTATAAGTAACCCCGGATACGATCCTAGCGATTACACTGGCTATATATTTCCTAAACTGTTTTCTATACTAATACCTTTATCTAGTTTAAAGAACATTATATCCTTATAAGACGTTAAGAACCTTATTTTAACTCTACCATCTTCTAATTAAATAATATAAGATACTTAACCTATTGCGGTTTGTTTTGTTACTAGTCTAGCCCTTACCAACTATAGCTTATTAAATATCACCTTATATAACATTTCCCCTATAACAATAAACGTCATAGATATTAAGACGTCACCTATTACTATAGGGACCGTATATACTAGCCTAATAAACTTAGACTAAGTTCTATTTATAGACGTTAGACGCGCGCCTTATAACTATAAAAGCAGACTTAATATTAGCAGGCCGTGTTATAGGGCTACGCTTTCCTTAATTAGGTTAAGCTTAGCTCCAGAGTTAATTAGGTATTTAGCCCTTCCGTCTCCTATCTACACTTCTACCTTTAGGCATCGCCTTTAAAACTAGACAAATTCTGCTTCTCGTTCGATCTGGTCTACTTCAGCAGTCATTAGGCCGGCTTAATCAGCATAGAACGTTAGGTGTGCTAATAATACAGATACCTTAACGTCCTTCTGCTTCTGTTAATAAGGCTCCATAAGGGGTAGCGGGAGAGGCTTAAAGAATAGCCTTACGACTTTAGGCATATACACAAGGCAGTTACCAATAGTAACTTTAATAGTTTTTAACAAGATCTTGTCCGCCATCACAGTTAGGCTTAGGACGTTTCCTTTTAGTATGTCTATTATTCTGACTGGCTTTAGTTATAATGCTTTAACTATTATTATTACATCCGCCATTTACTCCGTCTATCCTAGCTGTTTGGTATAATTTATTTTATTACCCCTATTACTACTTAATGGTAATAGAGGAGCCTGCTGCTGGGGCTATAGTGCAATTTAGATATGTCCTCCTAGTTATATATTTTAAACTATTGCCAGTCGCGGACTAAATAGTTTTAGAGGCTATTTCGTCACCCTTACTTCCCCTTACGGTCTCCTAAGATTATATACCCGCAACGTAGGCTATAACTGGGTTACGGCCCCTACTAAATTAACGCATATTAACTCTACTTGGTATATATCTTCCTAGGACTTACTAAGTTCCTCTTTACTTTTAGCGTTACTACCCTTTACAAGCTCCACGGAAGTTGCCTTTAGTTAGACACCTGTCGCTAGCGTATTAGGATCAATATTCGCGTTCTGCCTTAGCTAGTCTTTAAGGAACTAGATCTAATTATCGCTTAGTAAATACGGAATTGTATTTCCTAGGCGCTTACGTATTCTAGCGTATATTTGGTTGTTTTCGTTTATATATAGGAAACTATAACAAATTAACTCTTTAAGCTCTGGACACTGATTGATAAAACGGTAGGCACCCCCACATCTATAACACGTCTGATTTTATATCTAGTATACGCCAAAGTTCCCTAGCCCTCTATACCTTCCTAGGCCCGGCTTATATCGTTTTTATAGTGCTCCCTTATAGGGCGGCTGCGGTCTATTATTACCTAGTGCTAGTTATAGGTCTATTTGTTCTTAACGCATTCAGGGTTGTATAAAAACGTACCGGTTTTAATACGTTTCATACGGTACTAAAACGTTTCAACTGTGCGCGTTTTATATAAAACAAACCTGGTACGTTTCAACTGTTTCAGTGTTTCATAGGTTTAGCTAACGAAATGAGGTTTCCCTCGTGGTTTCCCTCCTTGTCGGAATAAGGGAATCATGTATTTACTACCCATACTCACGCTGCCAAATTCTGCCATATTCTGCCGACCCTAAATTCAGCCAATCAGGATTTTCCATCCCCGGGATAGAAAATCGCCATTGGCTCGCTTACTACTAGCGCCTTAGCGGCCCTCGCGATATATCTACGTGCTACCCCTGACGACAGATAGAAAAGATAGATCAATCAATATAACAACCTTCCCCTTACACCTAGGTGTATACCCCTGTAATACCTACACTCCTAGTTTCCCTCCTCCAAACCTTCTATCTTAATACCCTTCCACCTCTACCATAGCTTCTCAAGACAATGTCTCTACTGTTTCGGATTTTACGGAGTATACACAAGACGAAGACGACAACTCCTGCCTAGCATCCCAAGCTAGCACTACCGACAGCGACGAAATCTTATGCCGAAAGAGGGTAAAGGCAAATAAGAAGCTATGGTCTTATACTCGTAAAGCAAATGGTTCTAAGAAGGTAAGGGACAGGTTTCGCCATTAGATATACTATTATAAGCATTATAGTAGCTATAAGGGCACTCCAAATGCTGAAAGATTCCGTATACACCTTAAAAGCCACGGTATAAGTGTTAGCTCTACGCCCCTAGGTCTAACAAAGAGAGCTTTTAATAACACGATAGTGGACGTCTTTAGCAGGAAAATGACTTTACAAGAGTAGCGAGACCTAGATAAAGAAAAGACCCTTCAAGCAGCTATTAAAGTACCTAAATTCAAGGAAGCCTGCGCACGACTTATTACTATCTAAAACCTACCTTTCTCACTACTCGATTGGCCTAAATTTTGGGTTATTATTCTGTCAGTCAACTACATGGCTAAAGAGACTCTTAAACTCGCGCGAAAAGACGTTCCAAACCTCATTAAATCAACCTATATCCTCCACCGCGAAGAGCTTATTAAAAAGCTTAAGAACTCCCTTTCCTTAGTCCACTTTTCAATTGATATATAGACATTGCCAGCAAATACAGGGTTCCAGGCAATTATAGTACATTAGGTAGATGCAGAGACTTGCTATACGGAGACTGCCTTATTATCACTTAAAGAATTCAAGGGAGCTCATGGTGGTAAGGAGCAGGCAGAGGTCTTTCTTTAAGTTATAAGAAAGGCTAGTCTAGAAGATAAACTCGGCTTCTTTATATCAGATAATCATGGTTTAAACGACGTTATACTACGCTATATTGCAGAGGAGATTAAGAACTTTAACCTAGTCCTTCGTCGAGTACGTTGCTTTGGCCATAATCTTAATCGTGTTACCTAAGCATTCCTTTTCAGATCTATAGTAAAGCAAGGAGAGGGACAACAGGACGAGGATAAGGCAATTAAGATAGCTATTTAGGATATTGCTGAACTCTAAGACGAGCTTTAAGGTCAAGGATCACAAAGTAAAGAAGATATTGCTAAAGAGTTTCGCAAGCATGGCAGTCTCGGTAAACTCCACAACTGTAACGTCTTCTCTCGCTCTTCTCCTAGTCGATTTTAAGCCTTCCTTACAGCAGTTGGCCGAGTAATTCCTATAGACAATAACACGCGGTGGAACTCCTGGCTAGATAAGGTCACTGTCGCTTTACAGAAGCGTAAGGAATTTATGTCCTAGACGGAAGATTACTAGCAGGAGCTTAGTAATAATATTCTTACAAGAGACGACTGGCAAGAGCTTAAAGACATTAGAGAAATCCTCTAACCTCTTAAGACCTATACAAAGAATACAGAAGGGCATACCGCTACGCTTCATACGACCTTTAATAACATGGAATTCCTTATCCGCCACTTTACCCAAATACAGAAGAGGTTTAAGGGTAACGCTTAAATGACTATAAGGTTAATGGCAGCTTAGTATAAGTTTGATAAGTACTATAAGTTCACTAATAATACACCCGTTCACGCGGCAGCAGCTCTTCTTTACCCCTAACTACGCGAAGCATACCTTAGGAAGGTATGGTCAGGCAAGGAGCAGTAGAAGTAGATTAAGCCTACTATTACTAAGGTTCGAAACCTATGGAGGGACTATTTTAAGCCAGAGAGCGTATAACCAGTAGATCTCGACTCAATTAAAGATCCAATTGCACGCTTTATTGCTGAAATGACTGTTTTAACAGCAACCGTCGATGAATTCGATGACTTTATTAAGGTATAACTCTAATAATCGCTTATTACTCTAGCTAATATCTATAGGGCGCATAAACCTCTATCGGCGATTAATTACCTCTTAACTGGTAGCTGGAACCTGCACGGCAATTTACCTATCCTAACCTTTCCCGAATAGCTATTACCGTCTTTAGTATCCCCCTAATATCGGCTGGCCCAAAACGAGTCTTCTTAGGAGCTAAACATACAATTGCGCTAGAGAGAGTAAGGCTTGGAGCAAAGATGTTGGAGATGGCAGAGTCACTAAAGAGCTAGGTCCGTATTTTAAAAATAACAGATAGGGCACCGTTAAGTGGCGTATTTGCGAAAAGCCGCTTTATAAATAAGGCATTGAAGGTATTAGAAGAGGAAGGCGACGGCAATAAGGTAGTTAAA
Organism: Cenococcum geophilum 1.58; assembly: GCF_001692895.1. Taxonomy (NCBI): domain Eukaryota; kingdom Fungi; phylum Ascomycota; class Dothideomycetes; order Gloniales; family Gloniaceae; genus Cenococcum; species Cenococcum geophilum. The sequence goes on along the minus strand of NW_027137581.1, from coordinate 1,474,692 downwards.
CTACCTCTTAAATAAGATAGTTGACTATAGGCTCAACACTATAAATTACTCCTCCTGTTTATATAGTATGACGCCTAAGCTCTGCGCAAGTGCCTCTGTGAGGCGTTATGCTTGGCCTCTATTGCTATAGAAACCCCAGATCGAGTAAACAATGGCTTCGCCTAAGCTTATTAGTATACCTGCGAAACCTAAAACATATTGAAACGTTTCGTATAAAACTGATACGAAACGCCATGAAACTGAAACCGCGTGTCAGTTTCAGTTTCAATGTTTCTATACAACACTAAACGCATTAACGCCCTATTTAGGAGCTATATATACTATATTAGATTTTAGCGAATCCTGTCTAGAAACGGCATTAAAGATGTAATGCCTGCTAATTTAACCGTCCTAAGATTAAGCTTCTGGAGTTAATTAGTGAGTTTCTTTAGTTCGGGGTCTGTTTCCTAAGTCGTTCGACAGGTATTTGCCGACTCGCTTAGCTAAGAGACTATAGGTGGTTAAAGGGCAGCATCTCTTTAGTTTATTATAGCTGGTTACTAATTACGGAATTGTCTAACTAGCTAATAAAGGCCTTGTTCCTTAGGATTCATTATTAATAACTAATCGGCGCCTTTATACGAATTAAGCCTGTCTTCTACAGCTCTCCTTAGCAGGTAGAAGTTAAAAGACTCTTGCCTATTAGGGTTGGCTCCTGTTTTAGTTATTATATATCTTTGGTATTTAAATAGGAGTCCTCTTATGAACTAGTACCCTTGTTTGCGGTTTTCTAAATTACTAGCCTTAGTAACCTTCTAGGAGATTAACGTGAACTGCCTATAGTATTCGCGTATACTACTGGGTGGAGTATTCCTATACTATAGTATATAAGCTTCTAAGAATTCTACCGTTTTAACTTATTAAAAATAGTTACTTCCTTAGTAGTCTATTCTAAGCTTTTCTATAAGTTCCATCTAGTTACTAATGGCAAACTTAGGTAGACTTCTAATCTATATCCCTATCTAATAGTCGCAATACTCCGGAAGTCCTTAATACTTTTTGTTGTTTATAACACGGTGCCGGATACATAGCCGCTTATACTGCTTAATAAATTGTAACACGTTTTATCCCGTAAAGTAAGGGGTCCTAGGGGTTTCTAGAGCCGGTATAGGCTAGGCCATAATATACACCTTATCTTATTCTATTGGTAGTCTAGTAGGAGGTAGCGGACCTATAGTTTCTTTAGGAACAGGTAGGTGGACCTTGTGACCCCTATCCTCTGTCTATTAAGGATCGTTAGTCCCTGACGTTGTGGGAGTTAGGGTTGGTATCGCATGCCCTAGTTTAGGAGAGCTTCGCGGTTTAATAGGCTGCTTACTTTCCTCTCCCTTTTTAGCGCCCTTACCGTTATTATAGAATAGGCCTAATATTCCTAACAATCCCTTTACTAGTACTGTCGCCATTGTTATAAATTTAAAGGTAGCTCCAATAAATGCGAGAATAATAGTATAGACTATTGCAAATATAGTAAACAAAATGTAAAAGATTTTTCTCTGCCGTTCCTGGTGTGCTATAGTTCTTCCTTTTATCCTTTGTCTTACTATGCTACGTACCCACCTCCTTGTCGCTGCTTACCGACCACCATTCCCGCATAGAAAACTCGGCAAGTGTCGTCGGTTTATTCTTTGTGGCGGTGGCTGCGCATAGGTCGCTAATATGCCTATACTTTTTAGTCTTAGTCGTTTTATCGCAGTTCTAGATCGTTCCTATACGTCTCCTGTATATAGAGCACTAGACTTCTAATCTAAAGAGCTTGCCGTTGTCCCTACGTGGAATACCATAAAATATATAGGAGGGTACGACCTCTCTAAGATAGGAAAGTCATAGTGCTATTAGTTAGTCTGTCAGTTAGTCTGTTGGTTAGTCTATTAGTCGGTTACAATCAGTTAGAATTAAGCAGTAAGAAGAGAAAGAAAAGAGTGTATTTAAGGAAAGTTGTATATCTGTCGGTGTCGCCTGAGTTATTAAAGACTCTGAGGGCTCTAGACCGATCTATATAACTTATAAAAGGCCTGGGCTCTCCCAAAGCTATGCCTAATCTAGATATTAAATCCAGGGGCCAAATCACACCACCACAATACTAGCTAATGTAGTAGCTCTCGTAGGTAGGTCTCCTAGGGCCTATTAATTTCCGCAGACTACTAAGTATGCCTTATATTTCTAGAGAAATCTATGCTTATCCGTCTTATAGATAAATACCTATATTAAGCTAAGGACCTACTGTCCCTTTATATACTTCTTATTTATTTCTTAAAACGACCTCATTTAATAATAAGATTGAAGATAGGCTCGTTAAGCCTCTTAGAACTGATCTTAAAGAGGATACGTATTAAGGTCCCGGATTAACTAGGGTGGCGAAGGTAGGTTCTTCCTATATAATCTAATATCACGTATTCTACCTAATTTTAGCTTGCTATTGTTAAGTTAACTATTAAGGTTAAACTTCCTTCCTACTAAGAAGGCGCCTTAATAGGCTGACGTAATCCTTTTTATAACAAAGTCTTTAAACCTATTATTACTGGCTTCCTTAAACGAGTCTTTAATTAAGTCGTTGGACACCCCCTAAGTATTAAACGCATCTCCTACTTAATAAGCGACGTCTTAATCAGTACCTTATACATCTAACTTTGTAGGATACTCGACGTAAAAGGTACATAGAGATTCTTCGTCTTCTTTTGTTAGAGGTAGTATATAGTATATATCTTCGAGAGCTCTTACAAGCTTAAGATCTGCTAACTTATTAAAGGCTTAAACTAGCTTATTAATGTCGTCGTCTTCCTCTTAAATTAACTATTTAAATACTTCTTTATCGTCTTCCAGAAGGACCTCGTTCTTAGTCTAGGTATTAGGTAGTTAAATCTTCTTAATTAGTGTATCTAATTTAGTATATAGGTCCTCTGAGATGTCCGTTTACTTGCCGTTAAAGAACATCTTTTCGTTAAAGATAATATCCCTTATAGAGATAACGATACCCTTATATAGGATCCAGATCCTATAAATATTGGTAGAGTTATAGCCGACAAGATAGCTAATATAGGCTTATAGATCTAGCTTACTTAGCCTTTTCTTCCTTAGCTAGGCGTCCAACGTTATCGCGTACGCCCTACAGCCGTAGGCTTTTAGGTACGCTAGTTACGGCTTTCTTAATCTCCTATTAGCTAGGAAGGTATAGAACCTCTTATATAGCGATATCCAACCATTACTTTCCCGTGGCGTTCAATCTCAAAAGTAGACTGTATAGTTAACTATCTCATTCCATAGGTTGTGTAGTAAATTAGTAGTAATTCTTATTGCTCGTGCTCTCTTAATAATTACACCCCCTAAGCGTTCGGCGGTACCGTTCTAAGCTTAGGTGTGTGGCGCTAAAGGCTTAAATATAATCCCTTAAGTCCGTAGCTATTTAAGGGTTCTCCTTCTCCCTAGCTCGTTGTCTAATCTAATAGTGTTAACTTTAAGGTTATACCTTAGACAAATCCACTATATAAAATCTTTAAGCACCTATAGTTGTTACGGACGCTTTAAGCATAATGTTACGACTACTTAGAGAGGAGTCGAAAGAAGCTAGTTAGTTAATACAAGCACGGTCCAGGATGGAACCCGTGGAACTATGTGACGAGGAATGGTAAGCAAAGTTACGTAATGTGATCTGTATAATCTATATGATCTGTGAGATCTGTTATAGAGCGAATAGAGCAGATAGAGTAGATAGAGTAACAACTTTCTTAGGAGTATGGTTGTGTATTTAAGGACCCTTAGTCCCTACCTAGATAGTTCCTTCCTTATAGTAATTCTTAGAATACAATTGGAGTTAATCTATTGGGCAACCACTCTACTAGTTGTTATTACGCTAACCGACTTTTGTACTTGCATTTCCTATACACCTAGCCTATTAATAAGCCTATTGTAGTTCCTGCTACAAGGTTCCGTTACACAATTACTACCTAGTTATAGTATTAATATAAGAAGTTGAACAATATGCCACCAAAAGCAGCCACCACGACGCCATTAACGGCAGCAACTACTTTAAGGATAGGAGGTGACACTAGTATGGCAGATACTAACTTATAGCAACCTGTGACGGTCGGATAGCTATAGGAAATAGTTGACTAGTTAACAGCTAATAATATAGTGTTGGAAGAAAGACTTAACGGGATAGGAGCAGTAAAGATTAAGCTACTATTAATTGAGAGATTTATAGGAGAGAGGTTAAAGCTTAAAGGATTCCTTACATAGATGTACTTTAAGGTCTTATAGGAGGGAGTAAAGTTACCTATACCTATAGATCGGATAGCCTATATAGGACTATTCTTGTTAGAAAAAGCACTTAAGTGGTTTAAACCCTACCTTATAGAGATATAGGCAAATGGAATGACGACTACTAACTAAGACGTGCGATTTATGTTCTTAAGTTGGGAAGGATTCGCAGAATGACTTATGCAGATGTTTGGAGACCCGGAAGAAACGACTATAGCGGAAAAAAAACTCCAGAATCTTGTATAACGAACTTTAGTAATTAAGTATATAATATAGTTCCAGACACTAGTAATATAAGTAGAGTGGAATAATAAGGCGCTTATAGCATAGTATAAATAGGGACTTAAGGCTAAAGTCTAGGACGTGATTATCCTAATAGAAGATGCGGATACCCTAAGGGAACTAATAGATTAGGTGATTAAGATTAATAATTGGATCTACTAAAGGGAATAGGCTAAGAAGGGCTAGGATAGAGTTTTATAGTTATATAAGGCGTAGAGTACGCAACGATAAAAGCTAAGTTAGAAACTATGGTATGGCGTAGAGCTAATGGACCTAAGTAGTACTAAAGAAGCCTATAAGAGATGGAGTAAACTATAGAAACCTAGAGGATAAGGATTAGGTAATTAAAGGTCTAAGGAGTAAAGGCTAAATTAGGGATCTTAATAGTAGAAGACATTTAGGCGGACTCTATAATAAGAGAAATGGTTTAAAGAAGGAGCTTACATAAATTGCGGAAAATAGGGTTATTACATTAGAGACTGTAGAAGTGGGTAGAGTTACTATATAGTAAAAGGTACGAAACTAGCAGACGATATATATGTATAGAGGGATGATAATATACTATAAGGAATAAAAGAATGTTTAATTAAAAGTTTTGCGTTTTGTTATAATAACGCATGCTAAATTTATAAAGACGCTAAGTACGGCGTAAGCTATTAGCTATAGGAGCTAGTACCTATAGGATGTAGAGAAACTAACGAATTAGTTCGTAGATTGGATATTAAGGATGATGAATTTGACCTAGGCGAAATATTCCGTAATAATAAGGCAATAAGGGCCGCTTACTAGGAGTAAGTAGACCTTAGAGATATTATACTAGAGGTAGAGGATAATTCTACTACAAAATAGGGAACATTAGTAGGGATTAAAACCCTACTAGATATAATGTCTATTGCTTTATAAGACGTAAAAGAAGTAGGATAGTAAACTACTTCGGCACTTGATAAAGGTAAAGGGCTAAAGGCTTAAGATTCTTAAGATAAGATAAGAGACGACTAAGATTCTTAAGATGAGATAAGGTAAGCTTAAGGACCCATAATGGACAGAAACCGATAGAGTAGAGTAGTAGCTTAGTTTAAAGATATATAAATGAGCTCGGGATAAGAATTCCTAACAATATAAGATTCTTAAGACGAGATAAGGACACTAGTTAAGCCTAATTAGACTAAGGCAGGGGCTAAACTTAAGTTAGAAGTAAGCTCGGGATTAAAGAACCTAAAGGGTTAAGGATTTGGGGTATAAATTAAGACACCTATAGGTAAGAGGCCAGGAGCTTCTTTATAAATTAGAGAATCTGCGGTATAAATAGCGACTAGACTAGGAGACGAATACATAAACTTAGAGGATTTACTAGTTAAATAAAGTGTTTAGACTAAAGATCGAAAAATTAATACTAGGATTAAAAAGTAAGACAACTTTAAGGATTAGAGCGTAAGGTATAAACTAAAAGAAACTATAAAAGAATTTAGGTAAAGAATTATCACGTAGCAAGAATAGAAACTAGATAGAAGATTTAGTATATTAGGACGTATAAAGGATAGAGTACTAGTACAAAGAATTACTAATAGGCCGAAAGTAGGTATATTAAGGGCTAAGTAGCTTACCGAACTGGAATAAAAAGAGGATCTAGGGATTCCTACTAGGTTTGAAGAATAATATACTAAAGGCTGTTATAATATAGTAATAAAGAGATATTTTCTTACAGACAGACTATATACACTCTAGTAGCTGTACTAAAAGTGGTATAGATAAAGGCATAATGATAAGTGGGAAGATTTCTATATATAGTTGGATGAAAAAGTTATCTAGGACTACCTAATTATAGAGAAGGCTATGACGTATATTAAAGGAGCCTTAATTATAACGTTAAAGGATCTAGAGGAATGTTTAGAGGACTAGAGAAATAAGAGATATATCTTAGTACCCGCGAATAAAGTTGTAACGTTTAGATTAGCATAATAAAGGTTTAAACTTAGGGATAAAGATGAGCTAAGAGTTAACCTAAAGCACCTAGCATACTATACGTTATTATGGATTGCGTGCGTAGACGATATGTGTGAAATGCATAAGAATCCGAAAGAAAAGAATTGGAAATACTTTATAAGGATGTACTGGATGACGGATAAGTAATAGTATAGAAATGCTAAATATATGTATAGATGGCATCTAATAGAGACCTAAGAGGAAGGAAGTTTAGTACTTTAACCAGGAAGATTTCTTACGGAAGAATGCTTAGACGGATAATAGTAGTGGGAATGCCTAGAAAACACGTGTCTATAGTATATTAAAGATAAAAAATAAACTAGGCATTAGCTAAAGAGTGAGTTAAGTGCACTAGGATTAAGTAGCTAATAGTTGGGAAAAGTAGAGGCCTATAGGACTAAAGGGAGCTAGTAGTAGAGCCTTAGACCCTTAAAGGAATTTAAGGATAACACCTAAATTTACGGATTAATTGGTAAGATTAGCAGTTTGAAGCGCTAATAGATAGTGGAGTAACGCGAAACCATATCTTACTAGTAGTAGTTAAGAGAATGGGACTACCTTACAGACAAAAGGAGTAACTTTACTTATTAGTTACAATTTTAGGAGATCTAATAACCTATAGAGGAGGGATTATTAATCTTAAAATAGGACCTATTTAGATAACTATTAAAGGAAGATAAATTAAGATGTCTTTTAATATCCTACTATTAGGACGGGACGAGGCAGTATTAGGTATGCCTTGGTTATAGGAATATAATCTAAGGATTAATTAGATTATAGGTTAGGTCGATATTAGAGATACTTAACGCCGTAAGATGCGATGATAAGCTAAGTTAGTATAGTACTAAGTAGGAGCAACCTATAAAGAAACAGAAAAAGGACTAAGCTATATACTAAAAAGATATTATAAGTATGGTAAGAAACTATAGTCACCGGAAAGTAAAAAACTGTTAGAATATGTAGTATAGGACTATAAAATAGAATTGGAACTAGAAATAAGTTTAAGGTTCTTTCCAATCTATAAGCTTACTAAAGAAGAAGGTAGAGCGTTAAAAGAGTTTGTTTAGGAAAATCTATAAAAGGGATATATTAGACTATCGCAGTTATTAGCGGGTTATCCAGTACTATTCGTACTAAAGAAAAATGGCAAACTAAGGCTGTGTATTGACTATAGATAGTTAAATAGCATTACTAGAAAGGATAGGTATCCTTTACCCTTAATTAGCGAAATCTAAGATAGGATAGGCAATACGCAAATCTTTATAAAGATAGATCTGAGATGGGCGTACTATTAGATTAGGATTAAGGAAGGTGACGAATAGAAGGCAGCCTTTAGGTTAAAGGAAGGACTGTATAAACTATTAGTTATGCAATTTAGGCTTATAAACGTACTAGCAACGTTTTAGAAGCGTATTAATAATGTATTAGGAGAACACTTGGATAAATTTATTATGGTATACCTCGACGATATTATTATCTACTTAATAACTAAGGAAGAACACGGGGAATATATTAAATGGGTTTTAAAGAAACTATAAGAGGAATAAATGCTAGTAGCAATTAAGAAATGCGAGTTCTTTACCAGGAAGACCGATTTCGTTGGATTTATTATTAAACTAGGCTAACTTAGTATAGATCTAAAGAAGATCGAGGCTATAGTGAATTGGTAGGAACTAGAGAACGTTATATAGTTAAGATCGTTTCTAGGATTTTGCAATTACTATAGAAGGTTTATAGCGTAGTGGTTAAAGGATATTAAACCATTTATATAATTAATAAAGAAAGAAGAACTATAGGTATAGGGGGAAGAGTAAAGAGAACTTTTTAAGAAAGTTAAAGAGTTATTTACCTAGGAGCTAGTTCTTAAGATCTATTAACTAGGACTAGAGACGGTTGTAGAAATAGATACATTAGACTATGTATTAGGGGCGTGCTTTATATAAAGGCATTAAGATAGATAGCATCTAGTAGTATACTATAGTCGGAAAATAATACTACTAGAGTTAAACTATGATATCTATAATAAGGAGTTGTTAGGTATAGTTATAGTATTAAAGGAATAGAGAGTATTCTTGCAAGGTATAGAGAAACTATTTATAGTTAAAATGGATTATAAGAACCTAATAGGATTCCTAACAACGAAGGAACTTAACTAAAGATAGGTTAGATGGGCAGAGATACTTGCGGAATACTATTTTGAGATTTAGTATACTAAAGGTACGGACAATACGCGGGCAGATGCTCTAAGCCGTAAAGCTAAACTATAAAATAAGGAAAAGCTATTAGGGGCTTTATTACGAAAAGATATAGACGGATTAATCAGGTATAATCACCTAAAAATTATAGCAACTTAAGAAGATAATAAACTAGAGAAGGTCTACAAGATACTAGAAAGCTTTTAGGCGTAAAGAATTCTAGAAGTATAGCTAGAAGATTTATAAACGGATATATATAAAAATTGAGAAGTAAGGTATATCCTAAGAAGCATAGTAGAGTAGTTTATGGAGGACTTTTATAAGGGACTAACTTAAGGATATAATGGAGCTACGGGCTTAGTATTAAGACTTTAGGAGGAGTATATTATTAACGGAATCTAGAGAATAGCTAGAAGGGTTATAAAGGAATGTCCGGATTGCTAAAGGAATAAACTAATAAGGTATAAGCCGTATAGAGGGCTATAACCTGTTAAAACACTAGAAAGACTATAGGAGGTTATATTATAGGACTTTATTATTAAGTTGCTAAAATTAAAAGATCTTATTACCGGACAAGATTACGACGTAATCTTAGTGATAGTAGATAAGCTTATAAAGTAGGGATACTTTATAGCATACACAGAAGAAATCTCAGTAGAAGATNTCGCTAGAATCTACGTTAAAGAAGTGTTTATAAGATATAGAGCACTAAGCAAAATTATATCGGATAGAGATCTAAGATTCGTAGCAGTATTCTAGGAAGTGTTTTTAGCGGAGCAAGGAGTTTAAGCAGTAACTTCTACCGCATATTATCCATAGACAGACGGTTAAATAGAAAGATTAAATTAGACGCTAGAGCAGTATCTAAGGTATTATGTTAATTATATATAAAACAATTAGGTATTGCTATTACCAGTTATATAGTTTATATATAATATAACACCTTAAGAAGGAATAGGCACATTACTATTTAAGGCAAATTATAGATATAAGCTAAGAATATCGTTATTACTATAGCAAGTGAAGAAAATAAGTAGTACAGCTAAAGAAAGAATAAAGATATTAATAAATCTTTATGTAGACCTTATGGAATTAGCAAAGAAAGTATAAGAGAGAATAAAAAAGTACTATAATGCTAAGAGATCTAAAGGACTAGATCTTAAGGAGGGAGATAAAGTGTAGCTACTATATAAAAATTTTAAGAGTTAACAACCAAGTAAGAAATTGGACTACGTTAGACTAGGACCTTTTAAAATTACGTAAAGGATTTCACCGGTCACGTTTAAGTTAAACCTACTAGCTAAAATGAAGATCTACCCTATATAGTATATCGTAATGCTAAAACTAGTATACGGGAATATTAAGCTACCGGTCTATAAAGTAGACACGTATAGAAGATAGGAAGAAGATAAATAGCAAGTTTTAAAGATTGTTAGCTATAAGGACGTTAATAATAAAATATAGTATAAAGTTAAGTAGATAGGCTATACTAAGACTACCTAGGAGCTACTAGAGAATTTAAAGAACGCTATAGGAAAGGTACGGGAGTATCGGAAGAAATTAGGTTAGGTAGTATTAATAAAGAAGGATCGCTAAAGAATAAGTTACCTAAGGGGGACCTAAGAAGAATAGTTGCCGAACTACTTAGATCTATTTCCTTCTCTATTAGAGGAGAATCCGTTCTTTTATTACCTAGTTCCTAAAGACCTTATTCTATAAGTTTCTACTCCTTAGAGCGAACCTTCTTATAAACGCGTTAAAGACGCTAAACTTTTATAAAGGCAGACTGCTAAGCCTTAAGGGCATAAGTAGACTCTTCGGATTAACGATAGGCTTCCGCCAGCGCTATGGTAAGATTACCCTTAAGTTTTTCTACCTTAAACTAAATACGAGACCCTAAGACAAATTAATTAGGGAACTAAATAACTATTAAGAGTAATAGGTCGCGTATATTTAATATTAGAGATAGAGTAAACATTATAGGATGACCAAATGTTTGCTTTAGTGCACTCTAAATAAGAGGAAGGTTGCTAGGATAAAGGACTCGCTAATATAACGTAAACTAGCCCCTCTTTTACGCAATAAGAATACGGAGATGGTATTATCTCACTAAGAGATAATATTATAGTAATGGTACGAGACCGACAGGCTGTAAAGGAAAAAGAAGGTGCTTTAGGTATTATAAGTAACAATATTAACTAAATTAATTAGATAGATATTATACCTCTAGTAAACAACCTAAAGATGCTAGGAATCTTTAAGGACGAAGATAGAGAGGAGGGAGATAGTGTTACGGACGCTTTAAGTATAATGTTACGACTACTTGGAAAGAAGTTAGAAGAAGCTAGTTGGTTAATATAAGTATAGTCTAGAATGGAACCCGTGGAACTATATAACAAGGAATAGTAAGTAGAGTTACGTGATGTAATCTGTATAATCTATATAATCTATAAGATCTATTATAGAGCGAATAGAGTAGATAGAGTAGACAAAGCAACAACTTTCTTAGGAGTACGGTTGTGTATTTAAGGACCCTTAGTCCCTACCTAGATAGTTCCTTCCTTGTAGTGATTCTTAGAATACAATTGGAGTTAATCTATTGGGCAACCACTCCACTAGTTGTTATTACGCTAACCGACTTTTGTATTTGCATTTCCTATATACCTAGCCTATTGACGAGCCTATCGTAGTTCCTGCTACAAGGTTCCATTATAATAGTGTCTCCTTTTTCTTACTGTACGTTATTATAAAGTACGGGAAGGATCTTCCTAAGTAGGTGTTGTGGATAAGTATAACTCGTACGAATCTAGCATACGCTTCTTTAAGGTTAGTCTAGTTAATATAGAGGTTAAAATAGGGTTTATTAATCTTTTATTTTAAAAACCTTCTTAAGACCTAACACTTAATTTTGGCGAGACTGTAATATTAATATTCCGTCGTCTTTAGGCCTTAAAGCTTAACTCCTAAGGCGTTAAGACCTAAATAATAAAGGCTTATAGGTCCTAGATGACCTAGACGCAGATACTATAGATATATATCTCCTTTCGAATTTAGATAAGCGTCTTTTAATAATGCTCTGCGCTTCCGTTAGTATAGCAGTTAACTTATATTAAACGCTAATAGACTTCCTAGTTAGACGTATTTAATAGTCTATTATTTATAACGTTCTTCCATTTAACATAGGACTAAGTTATCCTTTTAAACTAGAAGATTATTCTCTCCTTTATTATCCTAATAGTATTCTTATTTTTAAAGTAGACGGAATAATACTAGATTTATATTAAAGTCCGTATAAAAGGCAACGTCCTTAAGACGTAGGATTCCCTTGCTCTTATTTGGTTTTATAACTTAAATAGTAATGTTATTATAGCCTAGTATAGGTACTTCTAAGCTGCCGGCGATAACGTATTTAAGTCTTAGAGCTTTCCTAAAGTTATAAAAATAAGAAAGGTTATTAAAGATATAGAGAGTAGTTCCTAAGTTAAGAATAGTTAACAGCTTTAGTGGATGGATTTGACCTATATAATACAATTCTAGGAATATCGCATTAGCTTCTCCCTTAATCTTAACTTCCTAACTTTTATCCTATCGTTATTAAGCCTTGTCTTCCTATTCTTTAAGTCTAATCTTCGCAACTTAGTTAGTGAGATTCTTATTCTTTTCTACCTTCTTTAGTGCCCTATTAATACGCGTATCTCCTATTATAACTCCTACAGGTCTTTTATCTTTAAATAAACACTAATAGTCCCGTAGGGAGTGTCCTTATATTTCGTACGCTAAGCACTTAGGCGTTGGCTTCTTATAGAACGTCTCCTTATCTACTAGTATCCCGGCTCTCTTTAAGCGTCTATTATATACTAAGGCTCTTCCTCTTTATAAACCTTTAGTAGTATTAGAGTAATCCTTAATAGCTTACTCTGCGAAGTCTGTATTAAAGGTACTCCCTTTTATAGTAGTATTGGCTTTCTTTAAGGGTGTTCTAAGTTCTTCCTGCAGCTCCTTTACTACTCTGCGGTATTTAAAAGATCTTAACTTCTACGGGTTATTTAACTTAGTAGTGTACTTTATATAGTAGGCGTCGCTAAAAGGTTAAATAACTTCTGCTAAATCTTAAAGCCAGATTCCATTGGATATTTAAGGGATCTTATACTTCTCTCCTAGTACCATTACGTGTTCCTATTAATCTAACCACTAATTTAATTTTGATAAGTATTTAAACCCCTTAAGGGCTTCTATATACTAGTGTTATACCTTTTTCCTAACGAATGATAAGGTAGGTTCTATGTTCTCCTTTAGTTAAGATAGCCATTCTTTAACTATTAAGGAAGGATTAAATAGTAGCTTCTTCTAAATCGATACTGTGGTTATAATCTAGGTGCGTATCTATTGTAGATGCTCTTCCTATTTTAGGAAGTACTTTATATCCTAGTTATAGTATCGTCTGCTATTCTTATACGCTCTCTATTAATTCGACAAGAGCTATATATATATAGTTACATTCTCATTGAAATCTGTAACCTTTGGATAAGGTAGTTTTTTAAGTAGACCTTCTTAAGGTGCTTCTGTAGCTAGGTTAACGTAGGCCCATATTTGCTAATCCACAAGAGCTCGGAGTTGCTATAGCCATTATTCCCAGTCTTCTGACTTATTAAGGATAATCGTGTTCAATAAGGTAGTCGGTGGAGTTATTTAACTAATAGGCAAAGGGGGAATTAAGATGGTATTTTTGTCGTCAGGATCGTCCTTGTCATAAAATCGTCCTTATCGTCAGGATCGTCCTTATCGTTAGGATCGTCCTTTGACAATTGAGGTGGAATCTCGTGGAATCTCGTAGAATCTCGTCCTGTGATAATTAAGGTAGGATTTCAATCAGGGTCGTCTTTAGACGATAAGGTGTCAGAGTCTAACGATGAGGTAGAATTTCCTTAAATAATTGAGTAATAGCTAAATAGCTTCTTATGTCGGCGGACCGGGCTTATAACTATTAGATAACTTATATAGAGCTATTCATTGATAAAATAGGTTAATTAATTGATGATCTTAATCATGTCTTGATGGTTGCTTAACCTAGGGCCCCTGGGCTTAGACGAAGATATTTACAATGCACGTAACCCGTGCACGTAACCAGTGCACGTCCTACGCTACCGAGAATACAGATTATCTGACAGATTTAAGTAGACTTTAATTTTCGCGTTTCGCGTAATTAACATGCAATTTAACTAACTCGACACGTAATTGACCAACTTAATACGCATTTAACTAACTTAACACGCAATTTAACTAACTTAACACGTAATTAACCAACTTGACACGTAATTCGACTAACTTAATACGCAATTAACTAACTTAATACGCAATTTAACTAACTTAATACGCAATTAACCAACTTAACACGCAATTTAACTAACTTAATACGTAATTAACACGCAATTAACTAACTTAATATATTTAAAAGTTAAATAATACGCAGTTAACCTACTTAGCAACTTTAAAAGGTAACTGTATATTTCTTAATATGTAATTAAGGTAAAGTTATATGCTATATATTTAACTATTATATATTATCTAATATAATCTTATACAATCTTATATAGTCTTATTACTTAAAGGCTCTATATGAGGCTCTGCACGAGGCTCTACACAAAGCTCTACACGAAGCTCTGCGTACAGAGGCTCTGCACGAAGCTCTGCGCATAGAGGCTCTACACGAAGCTCTGCGCATAGAGGCTCTGCATGAAGCTCTGCGCATAGAGGCTCTGCACGAAGCTCTGCACGAAGCTCTGCGCATAGAGGCTCTACACGAAGCTCTGCACAAAGCTCTGCACGAAGCTCTGCACGAAGCTCTACACGAAGCTCTACACGAGGCTCTGCGCGAAGCTCTGCGTACGGAGGCTCTACACGAAGCTCTGCACGAGGCTTCTGCGCGCGAAGCTCTGCATATAGAGGCTCTACACGAAGCTCTTACACGAAGCTCTATACGAAGCTCTACGTACAGAGGCTTTGCACAAGGCTCTGCGCGAAGCTCTGCGTGAAGCTCTGCGTACGGAGGCTCTATATGAAGCTCTGCATCGGGTCCCCGCTATATTTCCCGATAGCGTCTATATGTGTCTCTGCCCTATGTAGCCGCCTTATTTTTTACCCTTCCTTCCTTCCTTATATCCTCCCTACCTAGGGAGGCACTAGAACGGCAGCTAGCAGAGGACCGTTGCTAGAACTAGATGACTATTGCTAGAATTAGATGACCGTCGCCAGAACCAGACGACTGTTACCAGAACTAGACGACCGTTATTAAAACTAGACGACCGTCGCCAGAGCCAGACGACCGTCGCCAGAACTAGACGACCGTTGTCAGAGCCAGACGACTATCGCTAGAGCTAGATAACTGTCGCTAGAACCAAGACGACCGTCGCCAAAACTAGACGACCGTCGCCAGAACTAGACGACCGTCGCTAGAACCAGATGACCGTCGCTAGAACCAGACCGACTATCGCTAGAGCTAGATAACTGTCGCTAGAACCAGACGACCGTCGCCAGAACTAGACGACCGTTACCAGAACCAGACGACCGTCGCCAGAGCTAGACGACCGTCGCCAGAACCAGACGACCGTCGTCAGAGCCAGACGACTATCGCCAGAGCTAGACAACTGTCGCTAGAACTAGACGACCGTCGCCAGAACCAGACGACCGTCGCCAGAACTAGACGACCGTCGCCAGAACCAGATGACCGTCGCCAGAACCAGACGACCGTCGCCAGAACTAGACGACTATCGCCAGAGCCAGACAACTGTCGCTAGAACTAGACGACCGTTGCCAGAACCAGACGACCGTTACTAGAACTAGACGACTGTTACCAGAACCAGACGACCGTCTCTAGAGTCAGACGACTGTCGCCAAAACCAGACGACTGTCGCCAAAACCAGACGACTGTCGCCAGAGCTAGACGACCGTCGCTAGAACCAGACGACCGTCGCCAGAACTAGACGACCGTCTCCAGAGTCAGACGACCATCGCCAGAACTAGACGACTGTCGCCAGCCAGACGATAATGACTAGCTAGCGAAACACTATAAACGATTTAATCGATTGATCGAATTAAGGTAGCATAGACAGGTAGGTTAAAACGGGGAGATATTGACGGGTAGGCAGATGTAGACAGGTAGGCAGATATAGATAGGTAAGTAAATGCAGACAGGTAAGTAAATGTAGATAGTAGGTAGATATAGACAGGTAAGTAGATATAGATAGGTAAGTAGATGTAGATAGGTAGGTAAGATATAGATAGGTAAGTAGATGTAGATAGGTAAGTAGATATAGATAGGTAGGCGATATAGACGGGTAGGTAATATAGATAGTAGTAGGAGATATAGATAGGTAAGCAGATATAAATAGGTAAGTAGATGTAGATAGGTAAGTAGATGTAGATAGGTAGCGATGTAGATAGGTAGGTAATGTAGATAGGTAGGTAATGTAGATAGATAGGTAATGTAGGCAGGTAGGTAAGTTAATAGGTAGATAGGTAGAAGAGAACTATCGCTATATTATATTAAATTATCTAAAATAATAATATTTATTTTGCTAGCCTTATAAATAGCTTTAAAGTAGCTTTTATTTATTTAAAATATGCTATTAGTATAAAAGAGGTAAATATAATTATGGTTGCTAAATGCGTAGATTGCTGGCAGGTTGCGCGCAGGTTGCGCGTAGGCTACGCGTAGGCTGCGTGTTAAAAAAACACGATATAGGCTAGTCGGTCGAGTTGCTAAATGACCTTAACTGCGCGCTAATTGCGTTAACTACTAGCTATTAAGGCTATTAAAAGGGTACTATATTTTCCTGATAAAGTTAGTAGTGTGGGAGGGTACGACCACTCTTAGATAGGAAAGTCACAGTGCTGTCTGTCTGTCGGTCGGTCGGTCATCAGTTATAATCAATTAGTAGGAAAGCAGTTAGTAAGAAGAAAGGAAAGAATGTATTCTCGGTAGGTCGTGATGGAGAGAAGGAGAGAAGCCGAAGGCTCGATATATATAGGAAAATGCTAAGGCACTAAGCAGTGGCCCATTTTACCCCACTATATACCTCCCTTATTAAGAACGTTGTCCCCTAACGTTTTATACTATAGAAGAATAGCTAAATGAAAGTAAAGCAAAAGCAGAATAGAAAAAGGAAAGCACACCCCTAAAAGAACTTAGATAACCCTATCCTTAGCTCTCCTATAGAACTGTTCTATAGTGCCCCTTTGTTACCTATAGCTAAGATCTAATCTAGTAACTAGGACAACAGTAAACTAGAAACAATAACGGTAGTAGTAATAGTAGCAACAGTAGTAATAGCAACGGTAATAGAAATAGTAATAAAAGCAGATAGTTGGCGCGGTAAGATAAAATAAAATAGTTAGCGGTAGAGCGGTTAGTAATAGAACAGTTGGTAGAAGAACTCGGTCTATATAGTAAGCAGTAGGATATCTGGCAGTAGAGCTTTTAATAGTAGAACACTCGGCAGCGGTAGATGGTCGGTAGTAGTTAGTTGGTAGCAGTTAGTGAGAATAATAGCAGTAGAATAATCGGAATAATATAACGGAACAGTTGTAATAGTAATGGCAGTAGTAGTAGCGGTAGAATAGCTGGTTGGCAGCAGTAGAATAGATTGGTTGGAATAGCAGTATAGAACGGTATAATAGACCTAGTAGATCTAGCAGTAAATAGACCTAGCAGCGGTACAGATCTAGGACGGTAGAGATAGCAGTTGGTTGAGATAGTAGGGATAGAATAGTCAGACGGAATAGCAGCAGCGGCGGCGGCGGTAGTAGGGCAGTTGATTAAAATGGCAGAGACTACGGCCCGACTCGGTGGTTCGGCTGGTCGTTTAATATTAGGACTCTACATCTAGCTCTGCATTAGTCTGTATTGTACGCGGCTCTTAATTGAGGCTCTATCAGTGGCTTTGCATTAGGTTTTACATTATTAGGCTTTATGTCCGTATTGTTCTGCATCTAGCTGTGTATTAGGCTGCGCATTAGGCTATGTATTAGTAGCTCTGTATTGCATACTCTGCGTACGTATCTATGTGCCTGCTTTAACTGCTGGCTGAAGACTATCTAATCGGTCGGCGACGACGTGCTGCAACTAATTGTTCGGTCGTTTGATTAAGGTAGAAAGTCGGCCCGGTTAAAGGCCCTAATTGTCCTGATTTGAATGCGGAGACAGCGTTTAGCTGATCGAGATTTAATGAGGTCCTGGCTTGACTTAAGGTGTCTTCTGCTATACGTATGACCTAGGCTCTGCATCCGTAGGCCCTGTATCTATAGATAATTGATTAAGATTCTGGTTGTGTAGTCGTTCTGTTAAAGCTTTATATCTATATAGTTAATCAATTAGGGCTCTGCATCCGTAGTCAATTAAGGCTTTTAGTGTCCACTAGACGTCTAATTCAGAGACCTGTCTTAAGACTTCCTTCTTTGCGAGCACTAACGGTAGCTTCCTCTAAACCACTATAATAGGCTTAGCGCTTTTATAGGACGTCCTTAACAGCTGCTTTCTTCCTTTTCTAAACCGTCCTTACTCTTAGCTTCTTTAGTGCATCCTAGGCCTTTACGGCTGCTCTTTTACCTTTGCTGCTAGCAGTACGCTTACGTATCCTTAATCTTCTTCCGGCTTAAGAGCCTTTTAGGGACTGTCTTCTGCTTCCAGTCTCTTTGTTATCCGGTGGCAGCTTCTTAGCTGTTATAACTACCTCCGTCACATATCCCTTGCCCTTACGTCTATAATATAGTCCTTTTATTAAGACGATTTTTAAGAAGTGCTGGCTCCTGTACATCCAATTCCTGCTTCCCTTATAATCCTTAATAAGGTCCTTTACTGGCTTAGTTAGATACGGCTTTATCCTATCTTTAGTTGTATGAGGATAGCTTAGGCTTAATATAGTTAGCTATGCTCTGTATATGATCTCTTGCGGAGTATCTTTATTAGTGCCTCTTTGTATACTACTTTGCCGTTTCCGTAGTGCTTATTTTCTAATATTATGCTGCTGCCTTTATATAGGTCCCTTCCTTGTTACGGCGTCTGTTCTTGTTGTGTAGCTAGTATAGTACTGAATTTGGGTGGTAGTGGTAGAGCTGTGATTAGCTGTCGTTTGAATAAGGAACAAGGTCGGCCCGGTCGAAGGCTCTAATTTAACGACATTCGACTAATTTGATTCAGTGACGGCGACGTGCTGATATTGAGGCTCTGGCTTAATTCGATCCTTCGACTAACCGTAGCTTCTGTGCGGTTATTTGAGACTAAGGCTTCCGTACAGTCATTTGATTAAGGCTTTGCGTACAGCTCTGTATCTAGCTCTATATTATACAATCGGCTTTATATCCGTGTAATTAATTAAGGCTCTTGGTGCCGTTTTTGTCGTGCAGCTGGCGTATTATTAAATTCTAGGGGCGGTATAGAGTTCTGCCGGTTCTACTGCTGAATGGACTAATTAGGATTTTCCGTACCCGGTATGGAAAATCGCTATTAGCTTAGTGATAGGCGGTGAGCTAAACTAACATCTCTGCAGTAGGTTATTTTGATTAACGCGTTAACGCGTCGCGATTAGGAAAGTAAATAAGAAAGGAGCTTTAGGAAATACTGTAATTAAGTAGATAAATAGAAATCTTTTATACGTCACCTACGTCCCCTTTCCCACCTTAGAACTTAACTATCCCCTAGTTAAATATCCTACCCCTCGGCGGAGCCTGTTGCGGAGCCTACTGTAATGCCTACTATAGAGCCTACTGCGGAGCCTGTTGGTTAAGCGTCTATCTCTAATAACCATCTCTAAGGGTTGGACGATTCTAATAGTAGTTTTCCCTAGCTTTAGCTGTCTTCTTTGTAGGCTGTAACCTAATCTATATATAATCTTTTGGTTATATATTATTCTCCTACGGCTTAGTGGCTGTCCTGCTATCTCTAAAGATTATATAATTTTAATAGTAGTCCCCCTAGTTTATACTTTTCTTATTACTGATCTTTAGCGCTACTCCGTTATAAAAGGCCCGCTACTGCGTTTGTTTTTTCCTTGGTCTGTTTAGGTCTGTCCCTTAGTATGTATAAAGCTAGTCCTTAATACCCTTTAGTTGTCCTTTATTGCTAAGCTATGGAAGTATAGGTCTAGGCCGCTTGTGTGTCCTAGCTACTAGTTTTTTTTAATTAGACAGATATACAAGTCCTTACTGAATAAGATCCCTAAGCCCTTGGCATTTGTACTTAGTGAAATGGTGACTCTCTCCGCATCCAAAATAGGTCCGTTGGCCTTGTCCTCGCGTGCCTTACTAACCCCGTACGTCCTGCTGCGGTCGTCTAAAGGTAGTAGAATCTTGCGGATATCGGGAGTCCTGCGGATATTGATAATCCTATAGAGGTTAAGAGTCTTGCGGGACAAAGGGAGCTTGGGTACTATTCCGCCAGTCTTTATATCCTGGTGCTGGGCTATATCCTTATGCTGGGTCTTAAACTGTAGCTTAATTTAATAGCGTTATAAACCTGTCTGGGTCTTTTTGGATTTGGTTAAGGAATGGTATCAACTATATAGCTGCCGCAAGCTCCGTCTTGCTTAATTTTTGACTTAACTGGCTTGCTATTTCGTCCATTTTCTGGTCTACAGTGGGTGGTGACTACTATTGCGTTAGGGCTCCTTTGTGTGCACCTGGTTTTTGCCGCCGTAGCTCTTATATAAGCTGGATATTTAGGACATCTTCTTCCAAAAGGATATTTATTTGCTTGGCGCCCTTTATAGCTACTATTCTTGACTCTACGGCCTTCTTTAGTCTTTTAAATATAAGGGTTCTAGGCTCGTCTGCTGCGGCCCCTGTCTTTTCCATTGCGTGCCTGTGGAATTTGATAGGGAGACCTTGTATAAACCACCGCCCCTTCTCTTGCTTAGTAAGGTTTCCTACGGCTACCGCTTTAGCTGAAAAGATAGTGAAGTTCTATACGTAGTGACGTAATTCGCCTGGCTGCTCTGCTAACTTTCTAATAAATGCTTCCACAAAGTCTCTTGTCTTTATGCGTTAGTAGTAGTCCTCAGCTTAATATTTGGCTTGGAGTTTAGTCACTAGTTGGCTCTAGTCGTCCTGTTTGAATTTTGGTATTATTTAAATGGCTTCCGCGTATAAGCCTTTGTAATAGTTAGGGAGACACGTGAGCCTATAATCTTTGCCTACGTAGTACCTTTGATATATGCCCTTGTAGTCCTTAATAAACCTAGAGATGTTCTTTCCGTTAAACTGTGGAACTTCCTACCTAAAAGGATCTGGTATTGCTACCGTTGGAATGAATACGTGGTGTACTTCCCTTGCTGCCTGAATGGGTAACTGCTGCGGTTGGTCTGCTTGCATAGCTGTCTAAGGTAAGGGTGTTCTAGATGGCTGTCCTGGTGGTACTTTGGTACGTGTATGCTGTGGCTGGTCTACTTGTATATCTGCGTCCCTAACGGAAGGCACCTGCTTCTTAACGCCTGAGGGGGGGTCTCCCTAAGAAAGTATAGAGTCTTTATTATCTACAGCCGCTGGGCCTCGATACGTCCGTCTGTTTTGGCCTACTATCGTTCCGCGCGGTAGGGTACTGCTACGCCTTAGGCTTTTGCTTGTATCTGCTCCTTTATAGAACGCCTTTAGAGCCGCCGCTGATATAATCTGGATAATTTGAAAGAAGATAAAGCTAAGCCAAAATAGGAAGCTTTTAAGGACAGATCCGATCTTATATACTTGCGACCTTACTTGGTATTGTCTCTGTTCTTAAAGGATAGTGCTGACTTCCTTTATCGCCAGATATCTTAGATCTTGTTTCTATCTAATTGATTGGCCCTTAGCTACCTATCGTCTCTGCATCTTTAATAAAGCTCTGGCCATGTCCGTGCGTAGGTAGAAGAAATATTGGCCGCCGTCAAAGTTATCTAATTAGCTTACTGGTTCGCCTAACGTCCTTACTTGTAACTTTCCGAGACACTCTTTTGCCACTTTTTGGCCTGTGCGTTGAGTCTAATGTCTATCTTTTCCGCTGTCTTTCTGTTTAGGGACTACCTGATTTCCCTTGCTGTCTGATACTGCCTGGTTCTCTGCTTTTGTCTCGTCTATTTGGCTGGTCGTTCTTCTGTAGCTGTCCGTTCCTCTACAGCTGGTTGTTCTTCTATAGTTGTAGTATATTCCTGCGTGTCTCCTGTGTATAGAGTTGTGTATAGAATGCCAGACTTCTAATCCAAAGAGCTTGCCGTCGTCCCTACGTGGAATGCCATAAAATATATGGGAGGGTACGACCACTCTCAGATAGGAAAGTCACAGTGCTGTCTGTCTGTCGGTCGGTCGGTCGTCAGTCGTAATTAATCAGTAGGAAAGTAGTCAGTAAGAAGAAAGGAAAGAATGTATTCTTGGTAGGTTGTGATGGAGAGAAGGAGAGAAGCCGAAGGCTTGATATATACAGGAAAATGCTAAGGCACTAAGCAGTGGCCTATTTTACCCCACTACAGTAGTAGCCTAGCTAAGTCCCTAATGGAAAACTTAGGCCCTACGCAGCTATAAAGAAAGGCTAGGGATATTGGATAATATACCAAACTAATAGACTAGAAGGATAACTTATAGAAAATGGAATGTAAGCTAAGGAAGATTATAAACCTTATACCGCAAAATACGGCCTAATAAATATCCGTAAAGAAACCTATAGACCTTTCACCAGTTAATATCTGCTATATTAGCGCTATAGAATTCTACTAAAACCTAGTTTAGCCTAATACCGTTACCTTTATAACTAGCTTATACAAAATTAACTAAATAATTAAAGAGAAAGAAGCCCTAGCCTAAGAGAAAGGTAAGCTTATAGATGAGGAGCTAGTAGAATAGAAACTACCCTATTAATACTAGAAATTTAAAGATATCTTCTCTAAAGCAGTGTCTAATGTACTCCCGCCTTACTGACTGTACGACTATAAGATTAAAATTGAGCCGGACAAGGTAGTTACCCTTAGTTATAGCCCCCTCTAATAGTAATCTACTGCTGAATTATAGGCTATAAAGTAGTATCTTATTAATAACCTAGATAAGGGCTTTATTAAGCCTAGTTAAGCCCCTTTTAACTTACCTATTCTCTTTACTAAAAAGCTAAATAGAGGACTTCGTTTTTATATTAACTACTATAAGCTTAATAATTTAACCCTTAAAGACCGCTACCTACTACCTTTACTTAATAAGACTTTGGCCTAAATAAGTAGAGCTAAGATCTTTACGAAGCTTAATATCCGCTAGGCTTTTTACTGAATTAGGATGGACCCTAAATTAGAAAACCTTACTATGTTTTAGACCCGTTATAGAATATATAAATATAAAGTACTGCCTTTTAGACTAACTAACGGACCGGCCACATACTAACGATACATAAATAATGTACTATTTGACTACCTTAATGACTTCTATATAGCATACCTGGATAATATTATAATTTACTCTGAAAATAAACTAGAATATAAAGAGCATATTTATAAAGTCCTATAACGGCTTCGGAAAGCTAGCCTCTAAGCTAATATTAAGAAGTTAGAATTTAGTGTTAAGCGTATAAAATACCTAGGGTTTATTATTAGTATAAATAGGATTAAGGCAGACCTAGAAGAGATAGCTGTAATTAACTAATAGGTACCCCTAAGGACCGTAAAGGGGGTATAGTTATTCTTAGGGTTCTGTAACTTCTACCAACGCTTATTAAGAACTATAGTAGAATTACCTGGCTACTAAGCCTACTTACCCACAAGGACCGGCCCTTTTACTTTAACACTATATATAGGCAGGCCTTTAACGAGCTTAAGAAATAACTGGTCTCTGCTCCCTTACTCGCCTACTTTAACCTAAAATAGCCCTTAATGCTAGAAACCGATGCCTTAGATAGTGTTATAGCTGGCGTTTACTCCCAAAAGCAGATAAATGGAAAATGGCACCCTATTACTTACTATTCGAAGATAATAGTAAATACTGAGCTAAACTACCCGATTTACGATAAAGAAATGCTAGCTATTATCTTTAGCTTTTAGCACTGGCGAGCCTAATTAAAAGGCACCCTTAAGTCTATTTAGGTAGTTTCCGATTATAAGGCCTTAGAATATTTTATAATAATAAAGGCCCTTATAGCCCGATAGGCGCGCTAGGCGGACACCCTATCTTAGTTTAACTTCCTAATTATATATAGGCCCGGCGCCATTAACTGTGCGGACGCTCTTATAAGGCGTAAACAGGATATAAATAACTAGATAGCTGTAAAGATCTTATTACGGACCTAAGCGCTACTATAACTAGAGCACCTTAACTCCTAAATACGGGCAGAACTAAATATAGACTCTTTAAATGCCGAGATATACCCTATTAACTCTATAGAACTGGACCTTATTAATAAACTACTATAGGTAAACTATATAGCCCCTTCTCTACAGGAGTACTGCGAAAAGGTAAGGAACGTTTTTAGCCCATAGTCCCTTAAAAGTGGACTACTTAAGCACTATAAACGGCTAGTGGTAGCAGAGGAATAGAACTTATGGACTCGGCTTATTGCCAAAGCACACGCCTAGGTCTCTATAGCCTACCCTAAAAAAAATAAAACCCGTAGGATTATTAGCGACCGCTACTACTAGCCCGGAATAATTATAGATATTAACCGCTATATACAGAACTGCAATAACTGCTATAGGTCTATAATTCCACGAGATAAGACCCTAGGACTATTAAAACCCCTCTTAATACCCGACCGCCCCTAGTAATATATCTCTATAGACTTTTATAAGCTACCTCTAGACCGTAATGGATATAATATGGTTATAATCCTAGTTAACTGCTTTAGTAAACGCCCGTTCTTAATTCCCTATTATAAAAATATTAATGCTAAAGAGGCGGCCTAACTATATATCTATTATGTCTACTAAATTTACGGACCACTAGATACTATTATATCTAACTATAGGCCGCAGTTTATATTAGCCTTTTAGAATAAGTTTACCTAGATCCTAGGTATTAAGCTAAAGCTTTTTATAGTATATTACCCCTAGACAGATGGTTAAATAGAGATTATAAATTAATACTTGGACTAGAGACTTTAGCCTTTTATTAACTACTTCTAGGATAACTAGGCCGAACTACTACCCTTAATAGACTACGCCTAAGCTACCCTACCCCACGACTCTACTGGATTTGCCCCTATTTAACTAGAAATAGGTTACCTACCCCGTATAAGCTTTAACTAGGAAAAACTAAAAGGGCCCTAGACCGTATGCGAAAAACTATCTTATAAGGAAGCCCAGTAGTACGCTAAGCGCTTAGAAGAAGCCTAGAAAGTAGCCTATATAAACCTAAAAAAGGCTTAGAAATTAATAGAATAGTAGGCAAATAAGTATAGGCGCGAGCCTAACTTTACTGTAGGCAATATGGTCTAGGTTATAATAAAGAATTAAAAGATAAAACGGCCTAGCCGTAAGCTAGACTATAAAATAGTAGGACCGTATAAGATTTTTAATAAAGTAGGCAACTTGTATAAGGTTAAGCTCCTAGACTTAATTAAAGTTTACCCTATCTTTTTGCCGGATAAGCTATAGAAAGCTATAAATAACCTACTACCCGGATAAAAGAATAAACCTCCCTTGCTAATTTAAGTTAACGATAATAATAAATGGAAAATTAAAGAAATACTAGCCTATAAACTTGTAAAGGGAATATTAAAGTATTATATTAGTTAGAAAGGATATAACCCGGACCCCACTTAGTACCCTATATAGAACTTTATAGGTAGCCCCTATAAGCTTTAGGAGTTTTATAGCTGTTACCCTAATAAACCCAGACCGCTAAAGTACCTAGATAAGTGGATAGAATGCTAGTATAATAAAGATAATAAGCTACTAGAAGAATATAAGGATAAAAACGCCCTAGAAATTTCTTAGTCATATAAGGTCTTAAGATGTTTAGGAACTTTAACCAGCGGTTAAAGTTGTCTAATTAGTTAGATTCTCTTGCTAAGACTTTTAGCGGCAAAGCCTAAGGGCAGGCTTTTTTAGAGGGGGGGGTAATGTTACGGCACTGGTAGAACTGGCAGAACTTAGTAGAACTTAGCAGAACTACGAACCGGCAAGTTGCCACAGGTTGCCGCATATTGTGATCACGTGACGCGAAGATCTTATAAAACATCAAACGGCGCTGCTCTTCTTCTCCTTTCCTTTCCCTAGCTTTAGATTCTCGTTTATAGATAATCTAATTGTACAGGCTTGCGCGACCCTTTTGCCGTGCTTATGTCTTGATTAACTAAGTCGCTAATATTAATTTTCTTACCCTAAAGGCTATAGAAGTATACCGCTATAGGTATAGTTAAAAGCGTTAGTAGTTACTCTTAGGAGTAGATTAGGGTTAAAGTGGCGAAGTAGAGGAGCCTATATAAACGTAGCGTATAGCTTACAGAACGCCTACTACGCGTTATTAGGCTAGGACTAAGGTTAATACTATTTAGTAGGCCCTTTTAACTTACGTTTCTATTTTTTCTCCCTATCTAATATTAGGTTATAATATGCTTATATAAGATATGCGTATAGGGGGTATACGGTATTTAAGTAGTTCTAGATAAATCGCCTATAGAAGTTAGCAAAGCTAAGGAAGACCTAGATGTCCCTATAGGACTTAGGCTTAGGCCATTCCTTAATAGCTTTTATATGGTTAGGGTCTATTATAATACCCCTAAGGGTAATAATAAAGCCTAGGAACTTAACGTTCTTAATATAAAAGATATACTTTAATAGTTTAGCGTATAGGCCCTAAGCGTAGAGCTGTTATAGTACCTGCTTAACGTACTTAACGTGCTTGTTTTTATTATTTAAGTAAATAAGAATGTTATCTAGGTAAACTATATAGATAGTATCTACTAGGGTTTTTAGAGCTTTATTAATGTAGCTCTAGAATGTTATAGGGGCATTAATAAGACTAAAGGGCATTACTAGGTACTTAAAGTGACTATAGCGTGTCTTAAATAAGGTCTTTTATTTATCTTCCTTTTTAATGCGAATTTTATAATATATATTATAAAGATTTAGCTTTATAAATATCTTTATATAGCTAAGCCTATTAAAGAGTTTGCTAACTAGTGGTAGAGGGTACTGGTTCTTAATTATAATCTTATTTAGGCGTCTATAGTTAATATATAGCTATATTATACCGTCAACTTTCGGTATAAAGAGGATAGGCACTTTAGTAGGTAACTTACTAGGCTTAATCTAGCCCCTTTTAAAAGCACTATCTAGGTACTCTTATAAGATCTATAACTCTTTCTATAAGAGGTTATAGAGGGGCATTTATAGTGGCGTCTTACCTTCTTCTAAGTTGATTATATAGTTATACTTAGAGTTCTACGGTAATATGCTTACTAGCTTATTAAAGAAGATATTAATTTCCTCCTTATATATATTTGGTAGGCTAGGGGCTATAGAGGTTAAAGTAATTATTATATAGTAGTGTGCTTTTGGGAGCTAGTAAAGAGAAGGGTGCAGTCAATATGCGTTTTATAGGTGTGCTTATACTAAGAGTATATATAGCTCTACTGTAGTATACTTAATAGTTTTAGGGTTTTAATCACCTCCCCCTTATATATAGGTAATCTACGCTAGTACTAGAGGGTCTTTATAGGTACTCGCTGCTAGTAACGGCAGGTCCTCTATTATATTTATAACTAGTATCTTTATGTTTAGAGGGTCTATACGGGTACTCACTGCTAGTAATAATAGGTCCTCTATTATGTTTATAACTAGCGTAAAGAAGGAGTCTTTTAGCTATAGCGAATAGACTATTTTGCTAGCCTTAATATCTACTAAAAAAGCGTTAAGGGTAACTATCTAGAGGCGTTTAGGGTCTAAAGTACCCTAGATAAACTATTTAAAACGGAAGCTAATTAATAGATCTACTTCCGCGAGCTAATCCTATCTAAAAACTATATTATAACTATTAAATAAGCCGCCTTAAAAGGTCTGTGGGCTAATAGTATAAGGGGTACCCTAGGAGTTACTAGTGGTAACTATTAGGTTATAAGCATCCTAAATTATTATCTAGTTACTATTAAGGAAACGTATAATAGGTTTATATAAATATAGTGTTTAGTATATAGGCAGGTTAAACCTACGGACGATATCTTAATTAATGAGGTTAATTTAGCACCTATTATTGTATAAAGTATATAGGCGAACTTCGCCCTAAGGCGTATCTATTATAATATATACTATAATACGTTTCTTCTCTCCCTCTATATTAGGCCCTAGTTGCAGTTAAAAGAGATACGCTATTAGGGCTTTAGGTTTTTTAAAGGCCGAGCTAACTTCTCTCTATTAGCCTACTTCTAGTATTTCTTATAGTAGCCGCCTACGGTCCTTTAACTTGCGTGTATAGCACTAGCGTTTAAGGAGTCCCCTAAGCTATCTGGCTTTTAGGTGGTCTTTTTAGGAGTTTACTTAAAGCGTTGCCCTTTTTAGGTTCTATTCCCTAAGCCTAACTCTATAGAGCCTATACTGCGACCGCGCTTTATACGCGATAATTTACTACTACTACTTACGCGATCTTCCGCGAGCTTTATGGTATTAAGCAATTACTCTATATAGTGGATTTTATTAAAGAGGTCTTTAGCGGTTCTTACCTATTAGGCAAAGTTCTGGCAGAAGAGCTCTACTTATAGGTAGGCTAGGAGATATAAGAACTAAAAGTCTACCTATTATTTAGGATTAATAAAAGGGGTATATAAGAAGAAGTCCTCTAAGCTACGTATACAGGCTAAGAAGACATTAAACCTCTGGTTCTCTTTTATAACAGCCGTATAGTATATTATAGCGTTATTAAAGCGTCTTACTATAGGGTTCCTAATCTAGTCTTAGACTATAGTCTTAAACTTATCCTATAGTAAAGGACCCTTATTCTTAGTGCCTAACCAGTAATAAACTAGTTAGGTAATTATCTTTTCTTTTATAAGACCTTTAATAGCCTAGTGTGTGAGTCGCTTATAGTTATAGTCAGCGTTATTAACCTTAAATTGGTTCTTAACTGCGGCAATCCACCGGTTAAAATACTATTAAGTAGTACCGCTAATATTAGGTAGTAACTTCTTAACTAGGGCATTAAGATTTAATCGGCGTATATATTCGCTATATAACTTATACTCTTTACTAAAGAGGTAACGGGAGGGCTTTATTAAATTAATAATGCTTTATAAGTTGGCTATTTTCTTAGCCAGCTTATCTAGCTCCTTTATATTAGCGGTATTAGGTAAAATACTGGTAACCTTACTAAGCTCCTATTAAGCCTAGGTATATAAGTCAAACTAGTCTCTAGCGTTTATAAATATTTAATCGTTTTAAAGTTTAAAAGGTGGCTTAGATACTACTAGTATACTTTTAGTGGTTTCGTCTACACTAGATTTTAAGGCGTTTTACGGTTGTATTACTAGCGTATTACTATTAGGTATAGGTGTTGGTTTTCTTTTTAGAGGCATTATAGAAAAATTAAACCGGCTATCCTCCTAAGGGGATTGGTAAGAATATAGATAGGGAGTCCAATAATAGAACAATAGGTATATTGTATAGACAGAGACGAATCCTTAAGGGAAAAGGAGGAGTCTGTGTGTAAGGTAGGAAGGGTTTTCCCTAGGTATATATAGCGCACGTGCCTTACGGGCGAGTCACCCCTAGGTTGCCCTAGGGTCGCCCATACCTTACGGCTATATAACTATTTACTTAGGTTTTACCTAATAGTGGGCATGAGCTAGAATACAATATACTAAACGGGGTAGTAATTGAAGAAGGCTACGTACGTGTAACTATGTGTAGTTAATATAAAGACATTTAGATATAGAACAGAAATAGAATAAGTTAGGTATGGGTATAAATAGAGATTGTATGGGAACGTGCGTAGGTGTCTTAGGACGAACGTGAGTATAGGTTAAGAATGTTAAAACGCATAGGGATGTAAGAATGTGTAAGTCCCGTAACAATAATAAAGAACTAGAAATTAGAATAGCTTAGCTATAAGCTAGACTATAAAATAGTAAAACTATATAAGATCTTTAATAAAGTAGATAACTTATATAAAGTTAAGCCTTTAGACTTAATTAAGGTTGTTACGGAACCCTACCGCAGGGGCCTCTATAGGAGAGCCCCGTGCTTTTGCGTATACCTCGCGTATAGCTTATGTTAGCTACGCGTAGGTATATTACCTCCTTACGCCCTCGACCCTTACGATCGATCGTGTAATATTTTATAGACTCCTTAAATACATACGCTCTATAGCTACTACCCTTGTTCCGTAATAAAGGTTTACCTAATCTTTTTACTAGATAAGCTATAGAAAGCTATAAATAACCTACTACTCAGATATAAAAAAAATAAGCCACCACTACCAATTTAAGTTAATAGCGATAATAAATAGGAAGTTAATAAAATACTAGCCTATAAATTAGTATAAGGAATACTATAATACTATATTTAATAAAAAGGCTATAATTTAGACCTAACTTAGTACCTTATTTAAAACTTTATAGGCTACCCCTAAAAGCTTTTAAAAGGTTTTATAACTAATACCCTAATAAGCCTAAACCTCTAAAGTACCTAAATAAGTAAATAAAGTGTTAGTATAGTGAAGATAATAAGCTGCCTATTAAGTATAAAGATAAGAACACCTTATAGACATAATACGGACATATAAAGCCTAAGAGTAGGCTTTTTAGAGGAGGGGGTAATGTTATAGCACTAGTGGAAAACGGTGGATTGTGGCGGATAATCGCAGTTAGTTTTGGTTAGTTTTAGTCACGTGACCAGAGGATTGTATAAAACTTCCAGCGGCGCTACCCTTCTTCTCCTTTCCTTTCTCTAGCTTTAGATCCTCGTTTATAGACAATCCAATTATATAGGCTTACGTGTCCCTCTTGCTATACTCGTGCCTTAATTAACTAAGTCGCTAATATATAGGTATAATACGGATATATAAAGCCTAAGGGTAGGCTTTTCTTAGAGATGGGGTAATATTATAGTACTAGTAGATTGCGGGAGAATATAGTAAATGGCTGTAGTTATATAACTAGAGGACCGTATAAAAAATCCTACTTCGAGCGGCGCTGCTCTTCTTCTCCTTTCCTTTCTCTAGCTTTAAATCCTCGTTAATAGGCAATCCAATTGTATAGGCTTATACGTATCCTTCCTACTGTACTTATACCTCAATTGACTAACTCGTTAATGGCCTTTATTTCTTATAAAATCTCTTTTTTAATAACTATTCTCTTTATAATATATACTATTAAATAGAATATATCTTAATAAGAATATACTATTTAGAAATAAGTTAAATAAGAACCTATATTAATAAGAATATATACGTGGGTAGTAAATAAGTAGATAGGTATATAAGTAGGTATTATTATAATACTATTATATATAGCCTAGATAGGGGGCCTAATTAGGGGTTCGGCTAAAGACTTAGCGCTATATATAGACGTATCCCTTTCTCTACCTTCTGCTCTCTAGCTTAGTATCTTCATAATATAGCATTTGTTTAAGCTTCGTCTTAGAGGCATTTATTCGAGCCGTAATAGGGATTTAGGTAATTTTTATAACCTTTAGCCCATAATATCTTAACTATATATAGTTAGATTCTAACAAAAACAGTGCCATTAGATTTGGCTTATAAGGCTCTATACTTTATATTCTATAATTATTTTAGTAAAGTGCGTGGTTATAAAGTTATTAAGCTATAAAACCAATTTAAAGTGCTACGTTCAACATCGTTTTCGGCGGGAACTCCTTATGCCAAGCATTAAAAGCATTAGGGGCATATTCGGTTGCAACTCTAGAATCAGTCTGGAGGTCAAATCTGAATCTAACGCGATCGTTCGGTAATTTTAACGACTTTTTAATCTAGAGCTCCTCCAGATCGGCAGTCGCGTTAAATTTGCACGCTTTGCTATATGAGGTAGTTGTTCTAGAGCTCTTAGCACCAGATTAATCTGGAGGCCTTAATCTCTACCTCTAGATTTAGAATTAATCCGGAGCTCTACGCGACGACGCCTTTGTTAAATATGGCGACTCTACCTGCGTACGCGATCCTTATACAGCACCTGCACGTTATATATGACGTCCTTCTTACTCTCGTAATTGGGGTCTTCCTGCGCCTGCGCGGTGAGCCGGGCGTAATATGGGTGATGGGGTAGAGGGCCTTAATCGACTTAATTGACGATCAGCAGGAGCAGGAGACTCCATCGTATTACAACACTAAGGGAGGAAGTCGCGATAGAGGCCTAAGGGTAGAGGTGGGCGCAAAGGCAGGCTTAAAAATCGATTATTTTGGTGAGCGAAGCTAATAGTAATTTAGAGCTCTGGAGCCTTATCTGGAGCGTTACCGAATAATCGACTTAATTACAGATCAAACGAAGCCATCTATTATTCACACGCTTGCGGAGAAGAGGATTAATTAATTTGATTGGTGGGTACGGGCTCAAAGGCATCAATTGAGAATGGGTATATTCGCAAGGCCATTTACAGGGGATTGCCCTGCCTTAACTAAACGTGATGCCTATG